>NW_015971646.1:0-399584 GCF_000836435.1 Fonsecaea multimorphosa CBS 102226
GGGGGGGGGGGTGGTCGCTTCTGCTACGATTCGAGTCGAGTCCGGCATGGCCAAAGATCTCTTCTGCCTATCATCATGAGGGGTTTCATTTTCGTTGAAAACTAAGCTATGTTGTTTTGGCCTTTTTTTCATTCTTTCTTCTCTGCTCTCACGGTTCCCTTGCAACTAAGGATTCGCCTCGCATATCTCCGTCTTCCATATTTATCCCTTTTCTGAATCTTGCACCATGAGCAGGGTAGCTTTGCTGCCTGGCATCCCATCAACAACCCAGGCACCCCCATGATCCTTCCAGCCAGTTGCACCCACCAGCCCGCTTGTTGGTCCCTAATACTGGTCAACTCATCCGACAGCCCATACATTTTGGCTGAACCGTATGACCCTGACCTCTTCCACACCTAGTCCCCATCCCATAGTTCGAAGGGCCATATTGTTTGTTTCTGTGATAATGCACCGAGGAAGCCCTCAGTCCCCGGGAACCGTTACTTGCAACCCTCTTGTTTCTTTTCCAAGCTCGAGAATAAGCTCATTACCATGGAAGAGTGATGCACACTTCCATCCACAACCCCGGATTTTTCTTGGTTCGGTCTCTTTTCATCCGTCCGGACTTCCGGTGCAAATTGTAATCAGTCTTCAAGACAAATGGAATGCCCCTTGGCCCTCTCGGATGGCCACAAACAACCTCTCCCTCAGTACTTTCTGCGAGGTGTAGTCCGGAAGTTTGAGATAATTGACACAGGTCATTACACTAGGCAGATAGTCGTCGGACGTGTAGGGCGGTTCACTGGGTTTGCAAACCACAGTAAACATCGGCGTGAGACTCTTGAATCCTCCGATGGGAAGCTTCGGGCTGCCGGTAACGAACTGTAAGAAGTCACGGCGTTGAGGGGCCGTCAGCTCCGACATTGTCTGCAACAGATTCTTGACGCTCTTGCTGTCCATGTTATACCCGTGATCGGCCTTGACAGAATCCATCAATGTCTCGATGCTCCAGTCTTCCTTGGTGCGGCCGAATAACATGACCAGCTCATCCGGGGTGAATGCTCTCAGAGACGAGTACGAAAAGACCTGGGAGAACCCGGTCTGAAAAGCCTCAATCTGAGCGCGGACCCCGCTTCCGAGACTCAGATCGAGCACTCGTTCAACATAACGTTGGACATTTTCCATGGTCACGCTGACGTTGGCGCCATCTGGAATGAGCTCAATGTTAGGATAGCCAGGCAGGGTGAAGTCGAGCATGAGATCCTCAACTTTGGCTCCACGGATGCTAAGGTCCTCGATCGCGTGCCGCTTCTCATCTTCTGTCATGGACGAATCAAGTTCAATTCTTGCCTTGGCTTTGAGAAATTGTTGAAGTTGAGAGAGAGAATTCGCAAGGTCCTGGTCGATCGTCCGCAACAAGCCAATTGAGGGGGGTGCATTGCTGGCCCCACCCATCTTGAAAAAGGTTGGACTGAACGCGATGTCGATGATGCGCGAATCAAGCATCGAGCGAGCCACAAATTTTCCAAGTGTCTTGAACAACAGCAATAGCTTTTTTCCCGGTTCGCTTTGGCTCTCATCCGGACCCATTGGGATCGGGAAAAGGCCGTTCTTACCAAAAGCAAACTGATCGTTCTCACCCGAGTCGTTTTCACGCCACATCTTTAGCTTCTTCTTGCAGAACTCCTTTGACACGGTCGAGTAAAATTCGAGAGTCGGGCCTAGACCTGTTCCAACCTCTTCAAAATACTCGACTTCCAACACGCTGGGTGAGGCGCCATACATGTCCATAACTTTCATGGCTGACTCCAAGATACGATGCCGAGAGATGCGCACCTTCTGGCGCTGAGGTCGGCCCAGCATGGGTCGATCATCTCTGCGACGATCGCGGCGGTCGTCGTTCTCTGATTGACTATTTTGCCATCGAATCATGGAACGTGAGTAACCGAAAGAGGTTGACTGTAAGAAAAGGTGCCTAGTCTCGAAGGGGAATAGAAATGGAAATGACCGGGCAAGGTCTTCACTCCAATCTGGCAGGCAGTTACTAGCCACAATCAACGGTTCCTCCAGCTGGCGATTCATCTTGGCGGTCAATTTCGTGTTGATAAAAGATGCAAGAGGTTCTGGGCAGAGCTTTGATTCCGGTTGTCCAATGGAATCTCGCAGTTCGTCAAGATTTGCGTTGAGCTCGTGGAGGATTCTGAGCAAAGCGAGAATAGACGACGTGACAGGATGGTCACTGAACGAAGCCGGCAAACCATTCTTGGATCCTCGGTTTTCGCTTTCGTCCGAAGTGGAGATATTTGATGGTGTAGGAGGAGGGCCACGGACCTTTCTGAACTTCACCGTATGGACACCGGACCAGACGCTCCGGGACGCCGGAACTTGTGGCTGGTCACGGTTGTGGTGAACTGCTCGATAGATGGTCGTATTGTTCGGAATAATCTTCCCATCGATACTGAACTCAATGTGCCAGTCTTGAGGGACCGAAGCAAGGGCCTGGGCATAGGAAGGCCGCCCTCCCGGCCCGGCCGGGGAAGGCCCCGGAGATTGTCCTGAAGATGGCGGGCGCGTGCTTCCAGGAACAGGTGTTCCTGGTTGAGGTGTCAGGACTCTCGTACCATCTTCTTTTCGAGCCGTCACCTTGCCGCTGGAGCCAATTTCCATGTTGACGGCACCAGGTTCAGGTGCTTCTGCATCTGAACCATCCTCTTCAAGCCCATCTACAAAAGCCTCGAGTGCACTCTCTCCCTCCGCATCAGGAGCTTCAACATCTTCGAGAACCTTTTCATCGGCACACTCTAATTTGTTAGATGTGTCGTCGGAGTTTAGCTCGGGCGCTGGGGCCTGATTTGATGAAGACGCTTGGGTACGACGAGTCAGCCGCTTTCGCTCGGTCTTTTCGGCTGGCTTCTTGTCGACGGGATTCTGGCGCTCGTCAGATCGTTGTTTTGTTCGAGAAGAGACACGAGACTCGGGACGAGATTCTACCTTCGCAGTAGGTGCTGGGGAGCTCAGTTCTTGACCGAATGGTGATAGCAATCCCGACTCGGCCGCACCAGAGAGATGAGCGAGACGAGCATTTGCAAGCTGTTGAAGCATGTCCCGGCGTCGCTGGGCCGATACGGGACGTTCGGACTGGCTGATTCTAGGTCGGAGGTAATCATCAAGTGCTTTGAAGGTGGCAATAGCGTGAATGGAGACGACCATATCACGATATGTTGGAGGTATATCGCTGTCGGCATCTGCTGACAGTTTCAAGCGTAGCTGGCGCGATAGCATTGAAGTGGAGCTGCTCCGATTGCTCTCGGAAGCGTTGTTGTTGACAGTGAGAACCTCGAAATGTTCCGCACGGCTCAGTAGATCTTGCAACTTTTGAATGAGCACACTGAACGGCGTCGCCGCAGACGTTGCAGAGGTGGTCTTGATGTTGCCTTTGTAGGTTGTTTGCATGAGCGCCGCAACAAGGTGCGCCCTAGCAGTGCTGGACGCCGGAGGAACTTCAGATAGTACTTGTACTAGTACACGAATTATTCCAGAGTCCAACAACTCTGAACTTGTTATGCTTTCCAAGGCATCACCGTCGAAATAACTTGCAAGGCGGGTGAAGAGGTCGTTGTCAGTCTCCATCTGGCTCGGTTGGCGGTAGAAATTTTCAATATCGGTTGCCAATTTATGGAGGTCGGTACGGATCTTCGAGGCCTTTTCCTTCAGCTCTCTGCCTTTTGCCGTGTCATATTTCTCCAAAAACTTCTTCGCACGTATAATGACCAGGTCTGCGACTCCGGCGATGGCCAGCGGGGACGGCATCTCATCATCATCAGAGGAGTCTGAACTCTGAGATTCATCGAGATCGGGATCGTGGTGATGTCGGACTCCCATGTCGTCGTCCTCGTCTTCATCATCGTCCTCTCTCATCTCCTCATTGTCTTCGTCTTCTGGATCGTCGTCCCCATGATCCTCGCCATTTTCTATGTCGCCTTCTTCCTGGCCAGCTTCATCATCGTTGCCGCCGTCGTGTCCGTGGCCGTGCTTCTCGGTGCCCTCTGCTTGGCTCCCATTGTCCCCTTCGCCGCTGTCGCGACCGTTCGCATCGTTGCTTTTGGAAGACTTGATGTCGATTTCGAGGGGCCTGTCAGCCAATTTCTTGATCTCACCAATGACACCCTCGCGATGGAACTGGTACTGATAAATATCTTCAAGCCTCTCAAAAAGGAGTTCTGACGCCTGGAGAGCAAACATGACCAAGCTCGGGTGGTCCTCTTGAGACAATATTGACGCAAGGAATGATGCATATGGCACTGGGCGGAGAGCTTCCTCGATGACAGAGGTTTCAAGGTTGGAAAGGATTTTGAGCTGGGCGATAAGCACTTTCTGACGGACACTCAGATTCACAGTGCTTGAATAAGCGTCGGTCAAAGTTGGTAGGAGGATAGTCGCAAATCGGCGTGTCTCTTGTTTGCAGTCTTCTAGCAGCTCGAGTCTCTTCTCAGTCCTTGATTGCTGCGCTGGCTGATGGTTGCCATCGTCGGACATGTAATCATCCATGTCTTCGTAGACCTCGAATTCGGACTCATTGGAAAGGTTTGGGCTAGGAAGAAGTTCGCATATGACGTTCAGGGTTTCGTAGATCTGCTCCCTCGGTCTGTGGATCAATGCTTGCATGATGACCACACTGTCGATTTTGGAGGCAGCGTCCTCGGTCTCAGAAGGAGGCGAGACACCTGTGAGGATCTGGTACAAGGTGTCGACGACATTCATCTTCAATAATTCTGCAGAAAGTCGAGGGCTTGCCCGCGCCACTATCGCGAGCACCCGGAGAAATTCTGTATGGATATTTGCACCAATGAGGTTTGTAGTACCCGGTAAGAGTAGTCCCAGGATTGCTCGAAGTAGTGGAGGATCAACCAATTGCTCGAGCTTGTCTGGACTGTGCTTGAAACTATCGATTACCCGAGTGACGCACAAGCAGCCTTGCTCGACCACCTTCTGATCGTGGCTGGACAAGACATTGAGAAGGATCGGCATAACGTCCCGAATGACTGGAAATGAATCGTGAGGGATGTTGCGACAGCAGTTGGCTGCAGTGGTAACGGCAGTTCGCTGTGTGCCGGTAGCAAAAAAGTCAAGGAATTGAAGACAAGCGGTCAAACCGCCTTCACGGACGATCGATCCTGGAAAGTCAATCGAGACTTTAGATAACGTGCTCAAGGCCTGCTCGGCGACGTCGATGTACTGAATATCAAGCAACTTTTGACACAGGACGGGCACGGCGCCTCCATACACCACGTTGGCAACCGAGCCTCGTAAAGCCTCCATCAGATTGGCAATACAACGGCAAGCCAGGAGCATCATCTCGGGATTCTCTTCACCCGTGATGGGGTTTGGTTGCATCAAAGCCACGAGTTCTTTGACGTACGGATCTGGCGAAAATTGGCCCGAAAGATTGTCTTCATTTGAGACCAGCAGCAGATTCGACAACTCCTCTAAGGCCACCATTTGCATCGTAGGATTATCCGACTGTCGTAAATTGTTCAGAATGTCTCTCAATCTTGACGACATGCCGCTCATCATTCCACTTAAGGCTCTCAGGGTACTCGATAACCCCGAGGGAGGGCCACGGCCAGCACCGAAAAGGGCCGCGGAGAAAGGATCGGGGCCATCGTCATCATCCATATCGGTATGATCGTCTCCGTCGTTACTATCGCTGTTGGAGTGGTGAGGAAGGGGGGAAGTGTCTTTCTCTTGACTCGAAAGCTTCTCGTCTTCGGCCTCGTCTTTCATCTGAACATCTTGGTCCTTCTTGGACAGGCGTTTCCTCTGTCTGCGCGGCTGCGAGGACGGGGTGGATGGAGAGAGGTCTGCCGTGAGAGTCAGCCAAAAAATAGTGTCCACCTGTGAAGCGCAAGCTACCTTGTGTCTTGTTTCTGCTGGGTTGGCGACGTGAGCTCGATTTTGAGGGTAACTGTTTCTCGGACTCTTCAGTGTATTTTGAAGAGGTACTGAACATGTCAGATCTCTGGAGCCAGCAATTCGTTCTCGGTATTCACAACATACCCATTATTAGACATCGCCACCTCGTTCTGCGCTGCTCTTCTCCGAGTTGATCGAGAGACAGGCTGTGCGATCGCCGGCTGAGGCTGGGCCTGGTCGGTCAATTTTTGTCTCTTTCCACGACGGGTTGACGGCGGGCTTGTCTCTTCAGACTGATCGGTAGGACTAGACGCTTGAAGGGCTGGTGCCTTTCGTTTTCTCGAGGAGGCGAGGGGCGGGTTTGGCGTGGAGATGGCCGTCGACGGGTTGGAGGGAGCGGCAGGCGAGGTAGTGGAGGCGCCAGACTCTGCAGCGAGCCTCGCAGATGAACGAGTGACTCTGAGAGACATGAGCAATGGATCTCGCCAAAAGATGTCAAGGATGTAGTTCTGAACAAAAGTCAAGAGAGAAGGACAGTGTAGATGTGCGGCAGTAAATTATGTGTGGGTTTAAGGTGGCCGTGGTTCTTGGTGAACCAAGGTGAGGAGCGAGGCGGAGAAGAAACAGGGATTCTTCTGAGCCAAGCAATCGACGCAGGTGAAGTGCAAGGCAGTGGAAACAGAGGCAAGTGAGCAGTACCTGGATCCGCGGGTGCTATTCGAAGAATTTGGATGTAAGGAAGTCGCAGGGGCGGTGGTGGTGGCAGCGGATGCTGCAGTTGCAGGTTGATGATCAGATGGAAGAAGGCCTTCAGCACGTCCGTGTATGGGGGTTGAATTCGAAGGGCGTGCAGGCAGATTTGCCATGTTAACCCGCCATCTGCAGCGACGGGAAGATGCTAATCGTGGTCAGATGGGAAAGGAACGTAAATCAAGATGAGCGAAACGAAATATGAGTCTGAAATGGTCTTGTGTTATAGTAGAAACAGAGTCTGAGTTGGTCGAGAAGCCTTGACGGACGAATGCTTGGATCCCAAGAACCACCGACCAACACGACGTCGGTCGGCAATGCAAACCAACCAAACCAACCGCAGCCTGTAGCCCGTTGGCGTCAGAGCGGAACACCATGCCCTATTCAGCCACTGGAGGGCGGGCCACCAGGGCATGGTGTTTCAATTCTCGGGGGGATCGCCCCTCCTGCTTAGGGGTGGCCCAGAGTATATAAGGCGGCACGGCTTCCCCCATCAAGCCTAACAGGTACCCAAAGCCCAACGAACGCCTCAACCTCTAACCCGTCGAAGAACATTCCTGTAACCATGGTTGACCCCCTAAGCCCTTGACGAGTTGCATAAGCTGCAGTGATCAGGCCTGCCATTAATGAGACTGAACCTTTGAAGAGCCCATGGGTTCGACTATTATACAGTCAATCTTCCTAGCAACTTGAGGGTAACGGCTCCCAGGGACGAGACTCATGCACCCTGCATGCAAAGCATGTACTCATTACTCGATCAGTTTACCCACCGCTGAACAGATTGTGAGCCCATTTCTCTTCCAACTTGCATGACGCCAGATTCAAGCGGGCTCATTCCTGCAAGGCGAATAAATGACAATGTTGAACGCCCTGCACCCTGTCCTACAATGGGTTTCGATGGCCGGATGAGTACTCGGTAACACGTGCATCTGAGTGTGTTGCGCAGACATTTTTCCCACCCCAATTCCATCATCGTCATATCATTATCATCATTTCCCAGCATGCTCCCAATCGTTATGGGCAAATAGATGCATGCCGCTCTTCCCCTAGTATTCATGATAGTCCTGTACGCAATGCGCTGTTGAGTTGAAATCAACATCAAAGTGAGTTTGTCAAACAAATGCGGCTCATCCCCGTCCTTCCGGTCGCTGCGGTCAATACATATATCGTTAGTTGCGCCATCTACCACGGCCTGGATTTGTCTCTCTTTTTCCCTTCTTCCACATCTCCATTCTTCCCTGCCACACCTCGTACCCCACTTCTCACAGCAGGATCAACTGAACCTTCCTCCAAAGCTGGGCGCGCACTAGCAAAACTCTCCAAAACTACTTACACGGAAGAATTACTCAACCTCGCCGGCTGGCTAGGCTGGGAAAAGGGCGTTCAGGCCGGTCGGAGATCGACCCAGACCCTCTCCAACTCCCACTCGTTCTGCCTGCTACGAAAATCTCGATTATTTTCCTCCTCAACTCCTCCTCCACTCCCATATTGCCGAAGCCGGACATAACTGCACCACGCCCGCCCCTCCGACAAGACTCTCTAGCTCGGGCAATGGTGCCCTGAGATGCTGAGTCGTCCTCAGCTTCACTTCCTTCCATCCTACTCATCCACGAACAGGCTTTTGCACAGGTCGTCTGCTGCCTTTCCCAATCCTCCACGAGGCACGAGAGCCCCGCTATCCGGCTCCTCCATCTCCAAAGATAATAGCCTCTCTTCTGACAAATCACCTCTTCCCTCGGCCATCTTCCTGTCTCCCTCGCACTCCCTTCGAGGCTTCCCAAGGACTGGGAAGACCTTCATCCAGACAAGATCAACCGTTCTGCAAGCGATCACTGGTGACGGCGACGAGATGGATGAATACCACTTTCCCGAATCCCGCCTCAAGAAGAAGATGGACGACCCGGAGAAGACACCTCTTCTGCTTGTTGCTTGCGGCTCTTTCTCGCCCATTACCTTCCTACATTTGCGCATGTTCGTCATGGCCGCCGACTACGTCAAGCACAACACGGACTACGAGATGATTGGCGGATATCTGTCTCCTGTGTCCGACGCATACAAGAAGCAAGGCCTGGCCCCAGCAGAACATAGGTATGCAAGCCGGGCTCTGACGGAGTGTACTTTAGATTGCTGACATGTTCTTCCCAGAGTTGCGATGTGCCAGCTTGCAATTGATAAAGCCTCCCACTGGCTCATGGTGGACCCGTGGGAAGCGGAAAAGAAGGAATACCAGCCTACTGCAAAGGTGTTGGATCATTTTGACCATGAAATCAATGTTGTCCGGAAGGGCATCGACGCTGGAAACGGCACCCGGAAACAAGTCAAGATATCTCTGCTCGCCGGGGCCGACCTGATCCAGACCATGTCAACCCCGGGCATCTGGAGCGAGAAAGATCTGGATCACATTCTCGGAAGATACGGCACTTTTATCATTGAAAGATCTGGCACCGATATAGACGAGGCCCTGGCAAGTTTGCAAAACTATCGCGACAATATCCACGTTATCCAGCAACTTATCCAGAATGACGTCAGCAGCACGAAGATAAGACTATTCTTGAGGAGAGGGATGAGCGTACAATATCTTATCCCGGCACCTGTCGTCGAATATATTGAGCAAAATCATCTTTATAGAGACGATGCTCGCTCGTCGAGCACCACTTCCATCCACCACCCAGATGGCGACAAAGGGAAGTCCAAAGAAGTTCCGACAGCCAGCTGAAAGGCTTCTCCGACAACAAACGAAGTTGCTTGATGTAAATATCTAGCGAACCTAATATATCCTCGAGGAAAATCGAGGCAGGCTAAGCCACGATGAGCAACGCAGTTCTCCCTCGCGTGCTGGGGAAAGGTACTGCCAGAAGGGAGATGAAATGGGCACCCTTTGCTATGACGATGTACATTGACTGGAGCTCACGGGTCGGTGCCGGGATCGTGTTCTGGCAACTGCGAAGGTGCTCTACTTGTGTGATAAAAGTGAGGTTTCCGCCTGCCTCTGCATCACATTTATCAACTAAGAGACGTCTAGAGCGTGTGGAGTTGGCAAAGCGAGAATGTGATGGATTGAGCGACTGGATAAATCAAAAGTTTGGCGTCGGCGTTTATGCAGTGGTTGAATAGTGTGCGCCAGAGGGACGACGTCCATAGAGAGGAGGTGTGCACGGCGATTGACAGACACGTCGATGTGAAGTCATCTGGGGATCGAGCTCCGATGGCCATCCTTCTCTGAGAGAGGACACGGTGCTGCGATATAGGAAGCCTCGAGTGCAGGGTCCAGATAGCGAGAGAAGAGAATCATATATTATAGGATAACGTTGCAGGATCAGGCAATTGCCATGTTGTGAGGGTTGGACACGTTTCTTGTGATATGCATCATACAGAGATGTATCGAGGAGTCCAGAACGCAATCTGTCCAAGAGCTTTGAAGGCGAAACATGTTCATTCAAATGAACCCTAGCAAGCAGCTTTTCGCACGTCTCCTACCTACCTATAGGTACAACACAACAGCAAAAGTAAAGTATGGTGGTGATGTGCCCAGCGTGGTCTGTCTCACACGGGGATTTACATACAAGCACAAAGTACAAACCAACATTTTTCTCCAGCAATAGGGGGAAGACCACACACTGTAGATCGACTCCCCAATGTTTTATTTTTTGTTTCCCACCAGGCGCCGAAGTGCATGATGCACTCCTGCATCATCATCCTCGTCCCCCGTTCTTCCGCCTTCCGGTCTTCCGGACGTGGAGACAGAGTGAAGGCGGAGTCGATTGGGAGCTGGCTTGGGGCCCCTCCACGATTCTTGGGTTGATTCCCTCCCATCATGTATCAACTCGCTCGTCTCGTCTCGATTCCATTCCATTTCACAAGTGATTGCTTGGGTCTTTTCGTCGTCTCAAGGAGAAGCCGGCGCCTTAACCTCCCAAGGTCGTCCCGCAGCTCGCCTGAAAATTTCCTTTCACTCTCTCCCCTCCTGTTTCTCCTGCAATATCTAGCTTTCTGTCCATAGAGCCCTTCCCTCCCCTCCCCTCCCTTTCCCGTCCTTCCCTAATTCCAAGGCGCACCCGCCGCAAGGCCCGAGTCCGACCCGATCCTCCCAGCTTCCTGGTTGCCCCCGACCCCGGCCCTGTTCTGGGCCCACTCGTTCAGCTCGCTCCTGTCCTTGCCCGTGTACTTGAGTATGTCCTCGTCACTGAGGCCCGTCCCGCGCTTGGAGGACTGGAAGGACGCGTATTTCTGGCCGAACCACGACTTCTTGTGGTCGCCATCGTCGTCGTGGATGTCCGGGTTGGTGTTGTACGAGGTCGGAGACGTGTTCTGGTCGTCGGCGTTGTTGTGCCCGTCGGCTTGAGATTGGGTACGGCTTTCCCTTTGGGCAGACTGGGAGCCATCTTGATAGTTGCGGTTCGCCGGGTCGTTTGCCGAGGCGAAATCGTTCTTGGATGAGTCTGAAGTCGGGTCTTGTCCGTCCTGCATGCCGTTGGCATAGGACGATTGCCTCCGCTGCTGGTCGTCTTGGTTATCCCAGTCACCCCCATCTATGGTCTGGTAGGGTTTCAGAGTTGCATCGTTATCCCTGTCCAGGCCGCTGGCGCCTGACATGGTCCTGTCATTCGCATAGGTCGCCGACCCGCCGGTGTCATAAGCCGGGCGATCAGGTCGATTGTCGTATTGCTGATACTGTTCGTAAGAACTCTGTTCAGCGGTAAAGTCGCGACTCTCCTCCCTCACTGGAGGAGGTTGTTCATGCGGTGCATATTCCGTGAGGCGCCGCTGTCGAGCGTCTTGATCGTAGTCGACGTCCGAGAAGTTGGTCCTGACTTTTTTGATTGGCTGCGATTGTGTAATTGTCGTTGTCTGGGTATTGACGTCGGGTATATCTGCTCCCTTCAGACGTGACGATCCGCAGCCCATGGTTCAAGTAATCTTGCTGACAACCGGTTCACACAGTGGTAATGTTGACACTTTTTGCCTAGGTGGGTGAGATTACGTTCTTCCTGAGATATTGGAGTCACTATCTCCGACAGCACAATACGGCGTCGGTGAGGGCCAGCAACGGTGATGTGGTGGGAGATGGTGGTGGTTATAGTAGTGGTGATGATGTAGTTAATCCGTTTATCCCGGCCGGGTCGGTCCCAATTATCCAAGTTCAGAAAGTTGGAGGGTGGCAGTGCTCTGGCGCATTCGCTGATCGATGTGTTTTGTCGAGGTCAATGATTGATTGCGCATATGCCTGTCATAAAGAATCCGAACCGGATACCAAAGCGGCGGAGCAATACGTCCTGAGGAGGATCTCGTGGTGTTCGTGCAACAGACAGGCACAAGTCCAAGAATAGGTCTTGGTCTCACGTCAAACTAGATAGATGCAGCAAAGCCAACCCTGGTCAATAGCGCAGTTTGGGGGCAGCTGATGATGACCATCCCACGGTCGATTTCCTGTTAGGTCAACTCCGGCGTAAAGCAAATACGAGTAGCGGATTGTGGGGATGACACGGCCCCCCTCCCGAGGTAATCGTAATCAGGAGGAGCTTGTCCACCGTACAGTAAATAGGCACTCTAAGCCTGGAAGGTACCTAATAAGCAAAGGACCGAGCAATGATGGCCCGTGGAGGCAAGCTGCGAATTGAATTGCCATGCCTCCTCAAAGAATTCATCTTCATGCATCAAACGACCAGAGAAGCGATGATCAAGAGTGATGCTAACGACACATGCGAGTGTATACAAGTACATGGTGATAGTACATTCCTTTTATTCCTCCTCGAATGGCACCCTACTGGCTGAAAATGCTTCGCCGATGGGGAACAATCTCGCTCAATTGCTGGAAATTAGCGGTCTGCATGTCTCCCAGAGAGGCACGGTCACGACCGCAACGGACGGTTTTTCTGTCGCTTGTCGGCGTGAGAAATGTTCCTCGAGCCATGGCAAGCGCGAAACCGACATTGTGTTGCTGGCGACCAGGGCTGGCAACGGCATTGATCATGCATGTCTGGGACTTTTCGAGCCCGGCTTCACATCTCTCTGCCGAAGTAGACGTGTCTGCAATATGTAGTCTGCAGTTGACACGAAAATCGTAGGAGGGCACATGCATCTCCTCGGAGTATTCGCTTGGACTGTTCAAGCAGAACAGAGTCGCACGGTCGATGCTTGATGCTGATAAGTAGAAACATTTTACAAAGGCTTCACACCTCGATGAATGCTGGCGATACCTCCCGTCAGGTCTTCGTAGCCTTGCCCTGGTGTGACAAATCCGGCTCCCTCGATCATCGACCTGAACTCTTCTTGAGTCGGGAATCGTTCGATGCTTTCTACAAGGTACTGATAACTGTCTCGATCACCTGCGACCAATTGGCCTATCAAAGGTATCGCCCCAAAACTCCATCTTTTGTAAACGGCGTTGAACAACGAGTTGTTGACGTGGCTGAACTCTAGGCATGCAAAAACGCCGCCTGGTTTGAGGACTCGAAATGCTTCTCGAATGGCAGCGTCCTTGTTGGTAAAGTTGCGGATCCCGAATGCGACCGTATAAAGATCAATAGAATTCGACTCGACAAAGGGCATGGATTCGGCATTTCCCTCCATAAATGACAGGCGGCCTGAATTCCAATACGGCGTTTCCTGGGCTCTTTTCTGGCCTTCAGCTAGCATGTCCGGATTGATGTCTGCAATGGTGACTTTTGTTTTGAGGTCCAAGTTCACGTTGGTGCCGTGGTCAAGCATGCGGAATGCAATATCACCGGTGCCTCCCGCCACATCAAGAATACTCCAGCCTTTTTCGCTGGTTCGGCTGCCCGGGTTGAGGCTGCGGACAAAGTAGTCCTTCCACAGGCGATGGATGCCCAACGACATGAGATCGTTCATGGTGTCGTACGAGGAAGCAACGGAGGAGAAAACAGCACCAACTATGAAGTATAAGCATCCTGACTAACAAGATCAGCTTGTAAACACTACCTCTGGCCTCCTTTTGTGTCTCCGAAATGGTCTCGAATCCGAAGTGAGTGGTTCGTTCATTTTCGCCAGGGAGTTGCTGGAGTCGCCGTGAACTTGTAGTAAGGAATTGCCGTGCCGATATCGAACGCACACGGCAGCCCAGTAGGCCGCCGGGCCTTGGACAGAACGTGCGAAGCATTTGTTCCTGGCCAGGTGCAAGTCTGTGCCACACAACTTCAACCAACGCGGGACTTGGAGCTGCAAGCCAATTTTCGCGAGTCTGGGTTCCAGAAACAGCCTAGTTTGCCCACGCCTTAAACTCCATCGATTTCCCCGGCTCCGGCGTTCTCATTCCAAGGGCGACCGACGATAACCGAAGTCCCTTTTCAACACAGGCTGTTCCTCATTGTCCGTGATCCAACCTTTCCTTCTCTTCTCAATTTGCTGTCGTAACATCAGCCTTTGCTTTGATTCGATTTTCCCCAGGGTGGCTTCTTTGCTTTAGACAGGAGAGAATGAAAGGTCGAGCTGTTCTGAGGCCCTTGGCGGCATCCTGCAGGTACAAGCACGGTGTACGAATAGGGCGGACAGGGATCCGATGGGCCAGCGATACCTGGTCTGCCGGGCCTGCGCAGAAAGTGGGATCGGATTCGTATGTTTCACGACCCTCAGAGTCTGTCCACAGTCTCCACGACTGACCGTCTGTCGCTAGAGTGCACTTCCCAGGAGCTTTGAAAAGTAAATTTACCTCGACCATGAAGTTTCAAAATCCAGCCGAGGAGAACGCCATGCCCACCTACAGAATAATGGATGCAGACGGCAACATTGTGGACAATACCAGAGATCCGCAATCTGTATCTGACGATGAAATCATTCAGTGGTACCGGAACATGCTGACTGTCAGCATCATGGACTTGATCATGTTCGACGCCCAACGGCAGGGGCGGACTAGCTTTTATATGGTCTCTGCAGGCGAAGAAGGTATTGCTGTAGGATCAGCCTCGGCACTAATACCGGAAGATGTCTGTTTCTTGCAGTATCGCGAACAAGGGGTTCTCGTCCAAAGAGGCTTCACGCTGAAGGAAATGATGAGCCAATTGTTTGCCAACAAAGACGACCACGGCAAAGGACGAAATATGCCTGTGCATTATGGCAGTGGTAAGCTCAACGTGCATACGATCTCGAGTCCTCTGGCGACGCAGATCCCCCAAGCGTCCGGGGCTGCATACGCGTTGAAGATGCAGCGACTCATAAACCCGAATGTACCTCCGCGGATTGTCGCTTGTTACTTTGGAGAGGGTGCAGCAAGTGAGGGAGATTTTCACGCAGCACTGAATATTGCCGCCACGAAATCATGTCCTATTGTCTTTGTCTGTCGCAACAATGGCTTCGCTATTTCGACAGCCAGCATCGAACAGTACAAGGGAGACGGCATTGCTAGTCGAGGATTAGGGTACGGGATTGATACTATTCGGGTAGACGGCAACGATATCTTTGCCGTGAGAGAAGTCATGCTGGAAGCCAGGAAACGGGCGCTGGAAGGTGATTGCAAGCCTATCCTTGTGGAAGCCATGAGTTACCGAGTGAGTCATCACAGCACCAGCGACGACAGCTTTGCATATCGAGCCAAAAGAGAGGTGGAGGAATGGAAACGAAGAGACAACCCCATTACTCGACTACGCAAGTGGATGGAGAAGAAAGGCATCTGGGACGAGGACAAGGAGAAGGAAGCGAGGGCGTCAATACGCAAAGAAGTGTTGCGCGAATTTTCGGCCGCAGAAAAAGTCAAGAAACCGCCGGTACGAGCCATGTTCGAAGACGTCTATGAGGAAATCACCCCAGAGGCTCGGGTCCAGATGAAAGAACTCAAACGGATAATCGAACAATATCCGAAGGAGTATAGCAGCATTTCCCAGCATGAAGGAGGAATCAAAAGTCTAGAAGAGTGACTATAGAGCATTTTATAGCAGCGTCAGTGCTGATGGGACACTCGATGGGAAAGCCATAGCCAGGCCCTCAGAGATTTCGACGCTACATCACTCCAATGCAAGCGGATTTGGAAGCTACTTCGTGCTGGGCCTGTGATGAAGGGACACGTTATGGGCAACGAGGCTGTGGGTGAGGAGCGACCGTGATGAGTGACGCCAGAGTGAAACCTGCGATTGGGTGGCTGGGATCTCACTGATGCCACTTGGTGCCACTTGGTGCCAGCGGGTGCCTCTCGATCACTGTGGCTTGACTATTGCCAAGCCGGGGAGATTTGAACGGCTTGACGGCTTCCAGCCACCGACGTTCCAGTCCGTCGCAGTCACCGCTGCAGGGTCCTGAAATATCCGATCTCCAACGCTAACCCTAATGAGGCTGGCGCTTGTGCTGTCAGCCTCGAGCTGGGCTTCCAGCCTCCCTCCATCCCTCCAATTCCATTGTGCATCTCGTTTTCTTCTGTGAATAGCAGCCACTTTCTCGCGGTGATGGCCAATGGTCGAATGTCCCGCTAGCTAGGGCCCAAATTAAAGTGTTCAAAAATGTTTCCCGCTTCGTTGGTTTCGGTGTCAGGAGTTTGTGGTGCTGTCCGATTCAGCTGACGTCGTGTTTACCAGCCTCCTCGCCGTGGGAACCATCGGTGACTACTTTTGTGCCCATGTCCATGGATTTCTCTCCTGCCGCATCACTCAATCTTCTTTGTTTGTTCAGTGAATATTGGTTGTGTTACTGTCATGCGATCAACTTGAATCTGCTAATTTCTTCCAGCAACTTTTCTGTTGCTCGGTCTTTGCTGCATTGTTCCGGCGTTCGATACTTTTACCCTGTACAAAATGTATTCCACACTTGCGAGCTCAGTGCTCACTACATTGACCCTTTACTCTCTCATATCTGCCGTATCAGCACAGACATACTCGTCATGTAACCCTCTACAGCAAAGTGAGTCCATCCCGTCCATCACGTTTCAGAACAACCCACTAACTGTGCTCAGGCGGATGTCCAGCAGACCCTGCTCTCAGCAAGACTGTCGACATTGATTTCACAGCAGGCTCCTCGAACGACTTCACTGCGTCAGGAGCCGTCAGCTACACCTCCGACGGCGCAGCCTTCACCATCTCCCAGCACGGCGATGCTCCTACCATCTCCTCGAATTGGTACATAATGTTTGGCCATGTCGACTACGTGGTAAAAGCTGCTCCAGGGACGGGGATAGTCAGTGCCGCTATTTTGCAGTCGGATTGCCTCGACGAGATTGACTGGGAGTGGATAGGTGGGGATGATACGCAGGCCCAAAGCAATTACTTTGGCAAAGGCATCACAACCACTGGGTACAATCGAGGAGCGTTTCATGGAGCACCCAACAACCATGACGAATTCCACACCTACAGCATCGACTGGACTGCCGACCAAATTGTCTGGTCAATCGATGGGACTACCGTTCGAGCCATGACCCAAGACCAAGCTGAAGCCGGCCAGTATCCCCAAACCCCGATGTACATCAAACTGGGGGCTTGGGCTGGAGGTGATCCATCCAACCCGGAGGGCACGATTCAGTGGGCTGGAGGAGTTACTGACTACTCTGCTGGGCCCTTCACCATGTATGTGAAGTCTGTCCACGTCACGGACTACTCAACCGGGTCACAATATTCCTACAGTGGTACCAGCGGCACGTGGCAGTCTATCGTTTCCACCGGCGGCCAAATCAACGGCCAAGGAGATGGTACACCGGCCTCATCTGTCTCAGCACCCGCCGTTACCTCTTCCGTGCCTAATTCGGCTCCTCTCGCATTTGGGAACGGCGGTGACACCTCCTCTGTGTATGCGACGCGCACAGGTTGGCCGTGGTCTGGCACGGCCACAGCCACAGCAGTGTCTGTGGTAAGCTCTTCAATTTCCGGGCTGACAAGTCAGTGGTGTCTTCTCTTGCTTCAGCTCAAATATCGTGTTGATGTGCTAACTGGTTACTAGTCGACATCCCCGTCCCTATATACGTCCTCATCAGTAGTCTTGTCGTTGGCTTCGGCCTCGGCCTCGCTTGAAATTTCGACCTCGTACAACGAGCAAGGATTCCCAACACTGGTCACCATCAATCCTGCGGCGCCAACAACACCAGTGAGCTACGACAGTCAAGGCTTTCCAATCACCAGTACCAATTCGATTCCTGAGTCAACCTCTCAGCCTGCGACGGCACAGGGATCATCAGTCACAGCCGTAACCGGATCCGCATCGGTGAGCTCTGCATCTGCTGTTCCTTCGACCTCGGGTTCAGGACCATCCGAAAGCCCGAGCTCTGCAGCTTCCGCTCCACAGAGCCCAAGTGCTACGACGAGCACGAACACATTGACCGCAGTGTCTATCTCGACACCCCTCAGTTCGATCTCCACCTCGGGATTGGGGTCTGTGTCCACCTCGGTGTCTGCCACAGCGTCTACAACAACTATTTCCGCCGAAACAGAGTCAGTAAATACATCCGCAACCGGTTCCTTATCAGGCACAAGCAGCACCGCTTTCATTTCAACAACTAGTTCCACGGGGACAGAATCAATAACTACAGCTGCAGCCACTTCTCCATCAAGAACAAGCAGCTCCTCCGCTGTCATTAGCTTAGTCAGTTCTCAATCACCAACCACTATTTCGAACACAGGCACTGTCGTCGGAACTACGCTTGCCAGCAGTACAATTGTCACAAGCATTGCGAGCAGCGCACCAATATCAAGCTCTGTTTCATCTGCTGGGTCATCCTCTTCAACAAATCGGTTGTCTGCGAGCTCGAGCAAAACTTCGTCGACGATCAGCTCAAGAAGCTCAACCACTGAAGATAGGAGCGGAACCAGCGCGGTCAGCTCACACCACAGTACAACCTTGACGACATCGAGTCAAGTGTTGAGCACAACAGCAACGATTTCAGCATCCGCCACAGCATCAGGTACGCCGCCCGCTGTGAATATTGCACCTCAAATTCGGATTTTGCATCCGCTTGGAGGGGTTGTGGTGTTAGGCGCGTTATGCTTGTTTTGAGAGAAAGCTTGGAGCTTGGAGGGGCGTCTGGGCATTAACTAACCGACAGGAGGGGCGTTTGTCAGCCTACCAGGGTTTGTAATGGAGGGTGGCGTTGGAAGGTTTCCAGAAGATTTCAGGGGTCTGGCGAAATGGCACGAGGCTGCGACAGCCTACGGACTTAATACTGGTGGCGCTGCGGACTGATGAGAAATGAATTGTGATACCCAAGATAGAAGGATAGAATTGGCCTCGTCGCCTCAGCCTGTTTTGGCTACGACAATTGCAGTACACACCCAACAATCCGCGAACTATGGGAACTCATTTCCTTGCCTTGATGGTATTAGAGTTGCGCGACGGTTATGTGCTTGTTGCTCTAGTGGTCTCAACAAATGACTTATCGCCCTGAGGTGAGAAATTTGACGCTTTGTCCGTCGTTATCTGCACAACAAGCAGCAGTTGATACCAAACCGCTCATTTCCGTCTCTGAAATAAGAAACATCGAGGTTGTGGAAAGCCCGGCTGACCATCCGTATCTCCCCTTGCAAAAAGCCTATCCCGGGCTCCAGGTGGTGGAGAGTTTTGGAAAGAGTGGAAAGGCTGGCTCCCCTGCCCACCACGCCCACCACGCCCACCGACGTACGTCACAAATCATCAGCGCACAAATTTGTGTCGATTCTCCACCACCATTTTCCATTTGTTCCTGGTTGCTGTGTTGCGCACCGGGTCAAGCCCGCCACTGGCCGAGCGAGCGAGCATTTCGCGCCCTGCATCTTAAAGCTGCAACCATCCCACTCACTCACCACTCTAACAGCTTCAGGGTCTCGAGCGCACAAACCCACCTCCTCTGCCGCCTCTCCTCTTCTCACCTCACGTTTCCTACCAACTCCTCCAGTGCCACCATGGCGACCGTGGCTCCTGCCGATATCTCGCAGACCCATCCCTACACCTGCAACTCGTGTGCAGTCGCCTTCCGCAACAGTGATGCCCAACGGACTCACATGCGGAGTGACTGGCACAGATACAACCTGAAACGCAGACTGGCCGAGTTACCTGCAGTTTCCTCCGAAGACTACAACGAAAAGGTTCTGGCTGCTCAGGCAAACAACAATGCCGCCGCCGCCCAGGCTGCCTATGCAAAATTGTGTGCCACCTGCCAGAAGACATACTACAGTGAAAATGCATTCCAGAACCACCTTGCAAGCAAAGCACACAAGACAAGAGAAGTGGCATTGAGTCGAGGTTCAACACGAGACACAAATTCCATAAGTGGGTCCGACGTGCGGCGGTCATTGTCCGCAGTGGGTTCGACAGCAGACTCAGAACCTCGAGATCCAGTGGCGGAAGCCGAGTTCGAGCAAGTGGTTGCGGGAGTCAAAGAGACCTCCATCCGAGACATGCCTGAGATCACACGGAGACCCTCGAACCCCCCACCAGACGCAGAGCCGCGAGAAGACCACCCCATGTCTCCAGAGAAGGCCGAAATCTCGTCGATGCCGATTTCGAGGTGTTTGTTCTGCAACTACGACTCTCCCAACCTGAAACTGAGCGTCATGCACATGACCAAGATCCACGGTCTCTTTATTCCCGAACAGAATTATCTGGTTGACCTGGAAGGTCTGATTCGATATATGCAAGCCAAAATCCACCAAAATTTCGAGTGTCTGTACTGCCACAGACTTAGAGGCAATGCGGAAGGTGTGCAGACACACATGAGAGACAAGGGTCATTGCAAGATCGCTTTCGAGACAGAGGAAGAGATGGTCGAGGTCGGACAATTCTATGACTTTTCCAGCACATACTCAGACGATGGCGAAGAAGAGTTTGACGGGGAGATGGAAGGAGTGAAAGCAGAACAGAACGGTGGAGTCAAACTGGAGGGCACAGCCGAAGACGGTGCAGAGGATGGCTGGGAGACTGATTCCTCCTTCTCCTCGCTCGACACCAATGAACTCGCCTCTGTGCCGAATGATGATCGAACACTATCCTATCAACGTCTTCCCTTGCACAGACATCACTCCAACACCGACCCACGACCGCACCGGAATGCAGACGGCTGGCACTCACACGCGCATCACCACAATAATGCCGTGTTCTATGACGAACATGAAATGCATCTTCCCAGCGGTAGAGTCGCTGGACACCGAAGTTTGAGGAAATATTACCGGCAAAATCTGCATAATTACCCTACGGCAGCCGAGCGAATGGAGCGTGCCCAGAGATTGATTGAAGAGGGAAGCTCAGAAGACGCGGAAATGGACGACGTCGATCTTCCGGCGACCCCTCCTCGAAACAGTCTCATGAGACGGGGTGAGGCTGGTATGCTTGGTGCCACGAGCCAGCAGAGACGAGACGTCCGCTCAGAAGAGATTAGAGCCAGACAAAAAGAGAGACGGGCACAGAACCGGTACCAGGCCAAGCTGGAGAAGCAGGCCAACAGTCAAAAGCACTACAGGGTAAGTGTTGGAGAAGATTGTGTGTTTGCTCACAGAAAAGCTGACGGGTTTCCAGGATCCACTATTGCAGTGATTGATGAATCATATCCCATCGTGCCGACTGATCTGAGTGCCACCAAAGAACTCATAGCCTACCAGCATCTCTTCCGACGAGCTATAAATAGCATTCCTTGTTTCGCATTGTGCATATCGCAGGTTATAAAAAGTCGATTCGGGAATCAATGAAATTGACATGACGCGACGACACTTGACGGCATAAAACCGGGGTTTGCTGCATCAAAGGTTTCAATCGTGGGTTTCGAGTTGGCCACAAGGAGGACCAGCCAGCGCTGTCTCATGTCCTGCCTGATGGTCTATCATACATCGTGGAGGGAAATAACGCAGTCGCAGCTTCAGGCGCTGGGAGCAGCGGTATCATTATGCATCATAAAAAAGGCCATTCACTGGCACTGCGGCATGCTTGACCTTGTAGGCTGCCTCAAGATAAGAGAATCGGCTGTACCGGCGTCCTGAGAATCAAACTCTGGTACATACGTGCGTTGCTATGATTTTATTTCATTTTGTAGCCAGGACGAGGTTCGAAGAGCAAAAAGGGGCAACGTTAAATACTCCGCAGTAGACATGGCAGCGGATATTCTACGGTGGATTAAACATTCCACTTGTCCAGGCTTGGCGGCTAGTCTGTACCTCGTCAAGCTCGTACCTCGATATCCAACTGGCAGCTCTCCATTGACTATTCCACGCGATTCGCACTCCATCTAACAGCCATTGCGATCTCATCTCGAGCTTAAAACCAGTGGGAAACGTTTTTGCTTCGAATCCACTCACTCCGCCTCTACCATTCTTCAGCAATGGCCAAAAAACGTACGTTCCGACCCTGCCTGACATATATTTCTTTTTCCACCCCAATTACCTCCCACAAGCTCGCGGTCCTCGTCGAACTGACATTCCCAACTTGCGTACAGCTAAATCCCGCACCGTCGCCGTCCGTTTGATATCCATGGCCCTGACGGGGTACTACCGGACGATGGTGCGGCCGCGCACGTCGAGGCCGCTGAGCATGATGAAGTACGATCCCGTGGTGAAGAGGCAGGTTTTGTTCTTGGAGCAGAAGCGGGGGAAATAAATATTATTATTGAGAGGATTGAAAGAGGAAATTAAACAGATAAATAAAGGAGGGAAGGACCGAAAAAGACGGGATGTGGGGACGAGAGGGTCCGTTCTCCGGCCTTGCGAGGCCGTATATGTGTGTGAGAGAGAGGGGAGGAGAGAAAGAGTCTGGAATGTATGGTGGACCAGCGAGGGAAGAGCCACGGGGAAGCTGGCAGGTAAATGGAATGGAAGGGGAACCGAAAGGGGTGAAGAGGCCGAAAGGGAAACCCCTCATACGCAGAGAAGAACGAATCGGTCCGTCCACCGCGCTGTGGTACCGCGTGCACATTCAGATGCTGCGACTCGAACAGGGAGTGCGATCTCCCCTCTCCCCAGGAGTCGACGCACCAAGCTACGGACTACTTGTATTGGACGACCGATGCACGGATCAAGTTCATCCCAGCCACGGGGTCGCGGAATGAGATGCAATCAGGGAACGATATAACATACCATCCCACATGCAGCCATTGACACCCAGCGGCAATGGCCACGGTGTTCATTTCACACTGCATGCACACCCCAGTTCAAGGACCTGAAGGGTTGATATTATGGTATATGGACCGACGAAACTGGGGGTTTCGAAAAGGGACAAAGAAAACGCAAACTCCCACGGAGGTCTTCTACCTTACTTGATTGCGCTCTCCCAACTCTCTCTCTCCATCGACCAATCTCCGAAGCCGAGAGATCGAACACGAACAACAGCTTGCTCACAACCATATTAAATCATCACTTACAACACGAGACGAAACGTAAAAAGTGGCGGAGCTGTCGTGCTCATTGGGCCAAACGAAACGAAGCGAGCTGCAGGAGACTTGACTAGGTACCTACCTACCTTAATCTGTCTCGCTGTGTACCTTTCCGCATGACATGGAGGATGGCGGCGCTATACAGAACATCCAGAATGCAATTCTCTCACGGACTTGCTCCTGGAGCTGAGAGTTGCGAGCCAGGAGATCAGAGCTGCGTGGGTCGATACTGCTAAACAACCTTAAGACAAGACGAGGACGGAGAAAAGTATCGAGGGAATCACCATCGTCGGCACGGTGAAGGCGGATTGGCAATCAATCAAACTACTTGCTCCTTAATATGTGGCATCTGGCCGTCTTCCAAGACCGGAGACCCGCTTTGGGGATAATATACTGTATCATGTCAGTGTCCGGAGTATCTACATCTCAACCTCTAGCTATTTCCCATCTCTGCCCTATCTCTTCCAGTCTGTTTCTTACAAAATTGTTCCATTCGCCCACCATTGGGATACCATTTTCGCGTCTTTTTGTAACGTGTGTTGTTCTTGATTGCCTCCTTTTCCTTTTCCCTTTCTGTCTTTTCTTTGCGACATTCTGTCCTTGCATAGAAAATACACATATGCATCCATACCGTTCGGAGTAGCTGGTGCCCGAAACTGACCGAGTGAAAGATTGAATGAATGATTGTGTCTCATCAAGCACACACATTCAAATCGATAATTACCTCCAAGTCCAGAGCTCAAAAACATGCCACACGCATATCGTCACTACAGCTTTCACGGAGTCTTTTCGTACGACCATCGATGGCTCATTTCTTTTCCTTTCTCTTCCTTTCCTTTATTGTATCTTGCTCTCCTTCCTCAACCTTCATACCCCTACCGTATATGAACGACTGCCTGTTCACTTACTTTGGCTCCGCGTCAAGTCTCGGCACGAAATCGGGTGGCATACTTGTCCTGCCGGGAACCTTTTCGAGCAGGTTTAGTCGATCGTTGTTGACTCTTCCCAGGCCCGGGGGCATTCGTTCCGACGATGCTGCTGCTGCCGCCTCGGCCGCTGCTGCTCTTGCGAAAGCTGGCGGCACCTCGAGACGAAGACTTTTCCGCTCTCTGCTTCGGCGTGGCAGGTTGTGACATCCTCGCTTCGAGGTTCGCAGCTGTCCGCTTGAGACGTTTAGGATTCTCGGGAGGGATCTTGTCCTCGTCGTTCTCGGGCTCCATTCGACGTTTAGCTGCCGAGTTGGGTCGATGTCGCTCACGCAGGACGACAGGTGTGGATGCCCGATGAACTGGAGATTCGGCAAGTGGGTCGGGAGAATCACTAGGTCGATGACTCTGACTGCGATGTTCACTTCTTAATTTTCTTGGACTCGGTCCTTGCTTCAGCCTGGCTCTGTTATCAGGCTTAACTAACGTCGGACCTGTCTCACTGGATGCCAAATCGTCTGGAACTTGAGACCCACCCTGGCTGACTTGATCCAAAAGCATCTGATCACTCTGCGATCCATAGGAGCTGGATGGGGCCTGTTGGGTGGGTTTGTGAGTGCGTCTGATGCTGCTGGTCCCTTTTGGCCAGACATTCGTTCGGCTGCGGTCGTCCCGCCAAGTGCTGGGCTCAAGGCCATGATTAATAACGTCGTCAAGGTCTGCTTCCCAATCATCGCTTGGGATCGGAGTAAGTTCTGAGCCACTGTCCTCCTGCCCTTGATCTGCAGGTAATGTAAGGCTGTCAGGATCCTCTGGGGATTGCTGGAATTCGAGTTGTGTTTCTGGTACAACGTTCATAGCACTAGCCATGGGATTCGCCGGACTCAAATGCAAAGTCTCGCCATTGAGAAGTTCGATATCGACACCACTGGACTGTGGACGCGTTTGAGGTAACTGCGGGCGATGGAAATGTTTTGCGTTTCCGGAGCGGTCTGCCACTCTTCTTTGCTGCAAGTTGTGGTTTGCCTCATCACCGTCAAGTTTGGCATTGGAGATGGCGCCTTCCAGGCCGAGGATTTGCTGTTGCATGTCTGCCTGTTGCTGTTCTTTCTCCTCCAGTTCGGCTCGGAGCATCTTGAGTTCTTCGGTTTGGTCGCTGAAGGATGCTATCTGGTTCTGCAGTTCCACGATTTGACTATCCTTCTGCCCGACGGTCTCCTGCAAGGGTGCAATTTGGAGGCACTGCTCATTCATTTGTTCGAGGTCCGTTGTAAGAGACTTGACAGCTTCCTTGAGGGAGGAGTTTTCTCTTTCCAATTCGCTGAGTCTCGCAGTCTGAATCTGAGCAGCAGCAAGAGCGGATTCTAGCACAGTAGTCTCGGTGGTCTTCTGCTGGAGCTTCTCGTGTAAGTCCTTCTGCTCGGAGAGCTGTTCCCGCAGGCTCTTCAGGTCATTGTGGATAATGGCGTTCTCCTCGGCGAGACTGTCCTTTTCCTTCGCTCGTTCTTCGAGATGGGCAGATATCTTTCGCAGCCGCTCGGTTTGCTGTTTGAGGGATTGAATCTCCTCTGACTTGTCCGCAATCTGCTGGATCTGAGACACCGACTCTTCTTTGAGGCGCTGCAAAGAGGATTGTTCCTGCCTCAGACGCTCCAGCTCAGCCATAGTCTCCTCCAGAGATTTGAGAGTGTCCTCAAGCTTCCGAGCATTCTCATCTGCCCCGGTCAATTTCTGTTCAAGCTCACCTATCTGGCTTTGCAAACTCCCGTGAAATGTGGTGACTGCAGTTGTTTCCTGACGAGACTTCTCAAGATCTTGTCGAGTTTGTAGCTCCCGTGCTTTACTCCTCGCCATTTCGTCATCCATCTCAAGTCTCTCCTGTATCTCGTAGTCGAAATCACTCTGCAGATTCGAAAGCCGGGCATTTACGTTTCTCAACTGTTTCAGTTTAGCAACGTCACGACCAGACCGGGACACCCCTACCTCTATAGTCTGTTCTTCATTTTGTTGTGCGAATTCACTGAGCATATCTCCGCTGGCCACCAGGTCAGCTTGCAGGGAATTGTGCTCCCACATGGCTTCGGTCAGACTAATTGTCAAATCAATGACTTCTGCCTGTGCTTCGTTCTTGTCCTGCTTGCACTTTTCAAGTTCAGAGCATGCTGTTTGCCATTTTGTCGTAACCGTCCGCAATGATGTCCGGAGCTCCTCGGCTTGCGTTAGAGCTGCCTCTTTGTTATTTCTAAGACTCTTGTTGGCGTCTTGTAACTCCGCCTCATGCCTCTGTGCTTCACGCTTGGCCTCCCGAAGGAGTTCTATGATCTGGTGTGTCTGCTCTGTCTTTCCTTCAAGTCGGGCCACTTCTGCTTTTGCCTCGACAAGTTCGACATTGCCTGATTGCACTTCCGATAATAATCTCGACACCTGCGTGGAGACGTCATGTTGCAAGTCGTGCTTGAGACTTGCTACTGCCGTCTGGACCTTTTCGGAAAGTGAACCCTCAAGCTTGGCCAGTGATGAGTTTACTGATGTACAGTCCTCTCTCAGCTGAACGAGATCTGATTTCGCCACCAGATTCTTGTCAATCACCGACTGTATCTGGCACAGGCATTCGACGATACGTGCTGTCGCGGAGTTCTCTTCTGCCCTCTCATCGTGGAGCGCGCCAAGTTGTTTCGAGATGTCCTGAAGGGATTGATTGGTGGCTTGATGTTGGTTGTGGAGTCTGATGTTCTGCTTGTTTTTCTCCTGTTCCAAGTGGAGTATGTGAGCCTCCAACTTTCGACATCTCTGTTTTTCGCTCATCAAATGCTCGTCTTGGGCCATGGCAAAAGCATCCAACTGCCTGATTACCGCAACGCTATCCTCTGCCATTGCTTTAGCCTCACGGACTCCATTTCGAATGTTCTCCATTTGCTCCGAGTTTGAGCCCGACGAGCACCGAACTTCCTGCAATTGCGTGAGCAGGGAATCTTTGTCTTTGGCCAAGGCTGTTAGAGTTCGCTGGAGTCCCGAGGCCTTCTGCTGCAGCAATTCGCAGTCTTCGTTTGTTTCCAAAGCCCAATTCTTCAGCTTGTAGTACTTCTCTCTGAAAATGTCCAAGTGCTGACTGAGAAAATCGGAATATTGAGCACCTTCATCCCGTGCCTTGACCGTTTGTTGCAGCTCAGCTTCTGTCTGCCCCTGTAGCTCTCGAAGATTCTCATTTTCGTGCTCAAGATGCTCCAGCCTCTCGAGGGCCTTCTGCGTCTCCCGCGCACGGGACATGAGAAGGAAGAGCAGGTCCTCTTCTGACGGCTGAGGGACAGTTGTTGCATTGTCTTGCTGTGGACGTCCTTGACGATTTTGGGTCGGTCTCGGAAGGTACTCTCTTGGAGACTTCGAAACCCTAGAGGCGTGAATTGGACCCATACCTATGCCGTCTGCTCTATGACCAACAGACCTCGCTCTTTTCATTGTGTGGACCTCTGGTGACGGTGTTGAGCCCGGGCTACTGAGTTCTTCATGCACGCTAATGGGAGGCTCCATGGATTGGTGGTCTAGGTTGCTTTGTTGGATTGGTGCAAAGTCGAACTGAGCTTCATCACTGGACACACCTTCCTCGCTCTGTATCCCTCGTAGGCCAGGAAGCTGGTAGGAGTGGTTGTTTTCAGGAACATGGTCATTCTTGAAAAGAGCTTTTGGAGTATCCTCAGCAGGTGTTGCTCGGGCTTCTGCTCACTTCAGTGTTAGAGTTGGTGGTATGGAACCTGGTGTAGCAAGACATCACCTTCGGAGCAATGTGTGGCTTCTCCATCAGCATCCTCTTCTGGCTGGCGACAATCAATGTTGGCCTGAAGGCTCTGTGGCGTGTCGAAATCTCCAGGCATTGCGTGAGCGTTGCATTAGGACTGAAAGGGTCGAGGAGGGAACTTGCCCGTGAAGTGAAAGAAAAGGAAAGGCCAAATGGCAGCGAAGTGGCCGCGAAGTGGCCGCGTACCTAGTATGGCAGAGCCAAGAGTCACTGCAGCCTCTGTTCACGGTTGCACCTTCACCACGATTCACGAATTTTACCCACGACACAATCCCTGAACGCATATTTCTCATCGATTGTCCAGGATCACCGACGACCGTACTGTGGATTTATCTCTGCTCTTGGCTGTCCATGAAATCAGCAGTCGTTTATGGAACTGAGAAAGGAGAACAGGTGCATGCATGTGAACTCTTCTTTTCACAGCCAAAGGGAGGAAATCAAGGAAAAGTCGAAACAGCAGAGAGCCCAGATCTGTTCGTATCTTTTGTTCATCCCCATGGTATCATTCCAAAGCATTGCCTGTTCGACATATCCATATGTTTTCTCAACACGTGCCCTCAATATCGGTGCTCAGCCCGAAGTATTTGTAACCATGTATGCTCAACCCCCGCGGTTTTGTTACAGGTGGTTCCTGACGACCTTTCTACCGTCCAAACATTTTCTTCCACAGGGGTGTCTTGGGGCTGTCCATTTCGAATGCCGAAGACGGAATGGTAACACTGGGAGGCCTCGGCCGTTTCCTGTCCTTCTTTTCAGCTTTCACCATCACTGAGTCATAATCTCCTTTTGGTTCGACGCTGACAGCACAGTCTGGCAGCCCCTTTTCAAGGTCACGACTACTGCCCGTTGACGATGACCGGCTGCCGCTTCCCGCCTCCTTTTCGTTGGCCACACTCGAGTTTGATGGCGGTAGTTGCTCCTTTGCCTTCCTCAAGGTGTCCTCCATTCGTCTTCTTTTCTCGACGGGAGAGAAGGTCATTTTCTTGGGTGTAAGCGGCGTGGTAACGGCCTTGACAGCGCTCGTGACCTTTCTTGCTGACCGTCGGATGCTCTCCTTGATCTTCCACTGTCTCTTCTTTGCCAGATAGAATAAAACCGCCATCGTGGCTATCAAGCGTGAAAACCTGTCGTGTTAGGACACTCTAACTGTAAAGGGCATCGGGATGATTTTGGATCAAAGGGATAGACTCACCACCAAGAACAACCACAACGCTCACAACTAGTGCGATCGCAATCGTAGCCCCGCGGCTCAAATTTATAGACCCAGTATCTGGTCCTGCAGCCCCGGCGTCTTCTGTGGAGCTTCCCGGGCTAGAGCCGATGTCGCCGGGTTGAAGACCCTGAGCTTCACCGCCATCACCGGACTGTGCAAGGACTCGCGAATGTTCGAGGAGATCAAGGCATAGAAGAAAGGCAAGGACGTGCAGTAACGGTTGCGCGAGGGGTGACGAAATCATGGTGACTTGCTCCTCGAAGGAGTATCCTCGTCCTGCGCTCCGGGGTTGCTGACAGCGATGAGAGAACAAAGTCGAAACGAAAAGCGAGTTGATTGTAAGATATGCAGGACAGGTCTACACAGCAGAGGAAATGGGAAAGCGAAAAGGCTGGGGACCTGCTGTCTTCTTGCGGTTTCGACTCAGCTTATGTTCAACGGGAGGGCGTCTGCACGCTGAGGACATTTGGACGGCGCCATCTCGAACGGCGGCCTGGGCAAATGCACTGCCTCCGGCCCATGGCCTCTGAGGTCGGACCTTGGGTCGAGAAGTCGAAGATATCAAGTGTGATGAGTGTCATTGGAGACGGGCTGCGGGTGATGAAACATGAAAAGAAACAGGAGAAACCAATCATGCTGGCCCCTGTTTGGTTTCTACTAAGCGCCCACCTGAAACCGTCACAAGGCTTGGCAGCCTCGCCGTCCACTGGCACTCCTACAGCGCTCGCTAGGTATACCACCAGATCAACATATTCATATCACCAATGTAAATCACCCGGAGAGGGGATTCGGACTCTGACGACAATCACCCATGTCTGAGACCCTTGCCTGATTCGTGGTAGTCTCATGACAACCATTCCTCCATCACAACCCAGAGTGGCCAAGAGTCACCCAGAATGCGTGTCTAGAGTGTTTCCCAACCGCCGGCATTGACCTCGCTTTCCAGTTTCCTAGCAATTGTGCTCCAAACACTGCCGTTGATCATCAACCAAGTATCTCTCAGCAGCTTGTCATACCGCTTCTGGTTGAGAATCAACTGGTGTTTCGATCTCAACCCCGAATCCGTCTCCCCATGTTTGGTCAAATAAGGTGCTGGAAAAAAAGATCCGTGGCTCATGGTAGAACTTGGTGGCAGCCCATGGATTCGCCGGAGAATATCTTGATTACCAACCTTGGGGTCCTTGGTGACATGCAGTAGTGCTACGTGACATTTCCGTATGAATAAGAACATACCGATTGGACTCGAACACTTTTCGATATGCGCATTGCAGCCGCCGCGCTTGTCTTTCGTCTGGCAGCAGACAGTCTGCGAACAGAAGATCTCCCCGCAAAAGAGGCAGAGGGCAGGATCTAGCACCTCTTTGCCTGTGGTAGGACACTTTTGTCTGTGCGATTCTTCCATCAGCACATCAAAATATTTTGGAAGCCCAATCAATTCAAACGGTGCCGGGTGTAACAACTTGATACCCATCAGACGCACAGGCACACCGACGAGCTGAGGCATCCCTTTTTTCATCATTTCAAAACGTATGCAATCCTGAAGCCAAATCCCGGCCCGATATTTTAGAGTGCCGGAAGTCGAGTACTCGCTAAATGATCTGAGAATGTCATCGATGTTTGGCACATGTAAGAGATGGCACAGACGCTCGAGCTCCGGCAAGCCTGCTTCGGAGCCGGCTGTGGTGGGAAAATCGACGCCGTGCGCGACATGAAAGAAGACGGCAGACTTTCGGAGGAAAGCAAGAGCATACACCTTGCACAACTTGAACAACATCCCAGTCGTAGTGGGTGACAGGTCATTGGGAAAGTGGCGACCTTCGTCTGTTTGTTGAATTTGTTGTCTGATCCACAAAACAATATCTTCCAAACTACGCCGCTGCTCCGTTTCTGAAGTTGGAAGACTGGCCTGTCGGATGTGGTTTTGAGTGAGCATCTCGCCCACTTTCGAGAGAGCCGTGGGCTTGAGCAAGAAAGCTAGAACCACTCGGAGGAGCTCGAGGGTCAGAGCCATTTGTAAAACATGGCGCAGCTCTAGGCTCCGAATGGGGCTAAGCACCATCGTTGCCTGAACTAGAAACTGAAAAGGATCCATGCATAGGAGAGGCACGGCGGTTTCGGACTCGGTTGACGGCGTCATGTTACTTGTTATTCCAGCCAACTGACGCTCAAGGCGATCGCAAAGCTCTCTGTACTGCGCCTCAACGGAACCACGGACTGTTAGTGCACCTGTAGCCGCGTAGGCATTCAAGGTTGACGATAGCGTTTGTAGGTGACTGAGTGTCTGCTGCGGCATGCTTGTCAACAACGAAGTGCCGAATTCAGCTTCGCGGCCTCTGTGGCCGATCTCGACTGAGCATATGGTATTCGCCAATGTGTCGACCAGGAGGTGAAAATGGTTCAAATTCGAATCCTCCTGAGGAGCTGCGACTCGGCTTGTCGCCGCCACAATCGCAAGGGTTTCTCGAAGCCGACCGTAAATACTTGCGAGCTCAGCGAAAGCGGCAAGCTCCGGTCGCTCGGCCCATGCTTGGCTTGTTGGGCTGATGGTGAGATCACCAGATTGCCAGCGAGCTATGGCTGGGGCCAGGGAGCTGTTGGAGAATGTTGCCAGAGTCTGTAAGTAGGTCTGCGAGGCATGAGCATCGAATGAGGGGTCCTGAGCAGCGGTTGGTGCATCAGTTGATGGCAGATTTTTGTCCAAGAAGGAATCGAACTCTTGCGATACTTGAAGTGTTCCGGGGTAAGATTGTTGCGAATGTTTCCACACGATCGGTAGGAATGTATTTGCTAGCGCCTTGCACAGAGGGCAAACGAACTCCTTCAAGGATATCCGTTCGGGGTGGTTCCTGGCGACCTGTTGCGAGTGTCTCCGTGTAATTGACTGATAGTAGTTTTCGAAACAAGTGAAATGCATAATATGACCGCAGCTCGTCGAGACTGGGCCCTTCATGGTATAGCCTTGTGGCCAGCCTTTACCCAAGCTTTGAAAATCCACGGTGACCTCCTGGCCATCTGCTGTCAGACGCTTCACCTGTTCATGATTGGAACCTGAGACTCCAAATGGCCGGATATTCTCGAGAGAGCGATCTAGGTTGTCAGGGATCGCAAAGAGCTCACCAACGAAGTCCACATCATCCGTGGCCGTCTCCCGCAAGATGTGGGCGTCGGTGATCATAGCAAACGTGCCGTAGAATCTTGAATCTGACGTATCTTCACGACATTGGATACATAGTCCAGCAGGATATTTCCAGTGCCGCATCTCGGTAGATTTAGGTAACTCTTCATCTGGGGAATCCAAGTCTTCATCCCCCCAGTCGGTCATGCCTTGCTTGTCCATAAAGCTCTGTTGTTGCTGCTGAAACTGAGCCATGACTCTTGCTTTTCGTTCCATTGCTTGCTTTTTCTTAGCCTCGATCTCGCTTTCGATGTTCGCAGGAGAAGCTGTGTCGAATCTGCCTGATGGGAAATCCAGGTTCCGTGTTGCAGTTGTAAATTGGTGAGGCAACACCTGATGGAAAAGCCGCAGCATGTGTCTGATTTTGCTTCGGCAGGAGCTGAATTCTTCCATGAGCCATATCTTGGACAGCACCGCAATTATGGTAGATGGTGGGCTATCATAAGATTCCAATTCGAGCTTCATGGCATGGCGAATGAAGGAGGGGCCGTCGCCCGCATCATCCGAGGAATTGTCCTCCAATGTGGCGATAAGGGCAAGCTGGAGAACAATTTGAAGGAACGCCTCAACGCGTGTTGCCGAAACACCAGCCTTAGACTTATGACCATGTGCAACGTAGACAAGTGCCTTGTGAATGACATCTGCGAAAATAGTGGTGTTTACAACGGCACAGAGACTGGCGTATGCTTCGCACGGAATAGGGTGCAGCTTGGGGTCCAGGACGATGTCTTCCGGGGGCTTGTGCAGCTTTTTGCCCATCCAGCTCTTGTAAATGTTCTCTGCTTCATCTCTCTGGTTCTTCGTGAAATGGGAGTTATACGGATCCAGCTCTTGCAAGTACTCTTCTTTCAGCTCAAATAAGCCGGAGTCGTGGAGACCTTCTGGGGGCCGGTATCTGGTCATCTGATCAAGAACTTCTTGTAATTGTTCATGGTCCTGTGCTCTCTCCGTCAAGCGAGAATAAAGGTCAGAATACGACAACGGTTTGAAACAGAGCGTATGTGCGATGTCTTTTCGAAGTGCAAGAAGTTGTGTTTCCATATTGTCTCGATCGGAAATGAGAGCATCTCGGTCCGAAAGTAGATTGATCAAAAGGTATACAAAATCCTCCGCAAGATCCAGCATCTGGTTGTCATCGCAGATCTCGAGCGAGTCAAACCCATTTCGCATCCAAGCAGAGAGGCCGAAACGGTCGATCATCGACGCAAGCACTCTGCTAGGGTCACAAGCTACAAGTGCCGTCTGTAGAAGAAACAGATCTCGATGATGTCCAACATCACGATGAGCGACGCTTTTGTACTGCACCATCTGATGGCGCAAACTCATCCCATTCCGGACCCAAAGATTGGCCTTCATCTGCGCCAACCAAGCACAAACGCGAAGAGGGTAGTCGAACATCGCAAGGAGGGCATCGTCCGCTGAGTTGAGAGTAGTTTTGATTGCACTGTCTCGGGAGCCCAAATGGGTATCGTGTAGGTGTGACAAGAATGTTTGCGCGGTTTCCCGGAGAGTATGTATGGACTGCTTGAATTCCTTCCCACATTCTAACAACCACGAGAGCGTATAGTGCAGCGGATGATGGAAACTTAACGCGCCCTTCTCCACTACGAAGTCGACAACTTTGTAGCCATATGGTGCCACTGTGTGAAAGCGGACAGGTTCCTTGATCTCTGCCTGCTCAAACCGGCGTCGCTCGAGCCCGACGGAATTAATGATGGCGACGCCGGCGGCGTGCGAAATTGCGTCCCAAGTCGAGCGAAGAGCCGAAGAACTGCTGACTTTGGAGACGTAATATGCTTCCGCAAACTGTCGACATAATTTGTTGATATCACGTGTCAACAAAGAGGCACTGATCCAGGCATCTGTTTCGTATTCAACATGTTCCCCCACTGCTCTCACATTAGGGCAGATGCCCTGGGACAGTTTGGCCAGGTCAAGGAATTGGGACAGATACTGTGGCTCGCTTCGGGCCTTCGCTTGAACGAACGGGGATGCAAGAAAGTATCTCAAATCAGAGAAGAAATGATAGAGTCGACGGTTGGCGACGGATCCAGCATCGAAGCCTAGAGTGGCTCCAGGGTCAAGGTCCTTCGGGAATCCCACCTGTCTGGTAGTCAGAAAGGTGTAAAGAATGGCCATCAAATTCGTGAGAAAATTGCCCCGCCCAATCACCTCTTCCGTAATAGAGGGCGTGGTCAATAACTGCAATGACAAGTTTATGATAGAGTGGTCTGGTTCGCGATCTGCCACCAGATAGAGCTGGGCAAGGGTTGTATACAAGCCGGAGAACCTTAGTCCAAGGATACGTTTGAATTGGGGGATGTTGACAAGTGTGCTGATGAAGAGATCCCGCATGTTCGTCCTTGCGAGTTTCCACAAGCGCAGATCGAAGAGGATCATCGAGTCCACTCGGATATTTTTCGTCAGGTCCTCATAGACAGGGATGGTCGCATTCTGGGGAGGCTGACTTGACGGAGCTAACTTCCAGTGATTTGGCGGCGGGGGACGGTGCCGTGTTCTGCGTGCAGAGGCCGCGGGCGTCCTTGGTATATTGAGGTAATTGGCATTGCTGTCCGGATCAGTGGGGGACGCACCCTCGCCCATTGCCACATTGTTTCCAGGGTCTCCAATATCTTGAGGAGGAAGTGCTGGCGGTGTAGGTGATGGCCCGTCCATATCCATCCGCTCTGCAATATCCAAGAAATCCCCGTCACCGTCGGTGTCCATTTCTTCAGCGTCATCTGTAACATCTGCGTCGCCTGCTTGTTCGGCCAGAAGATTCAAGCGATGCGGCGCGTCGAAAACCGTTGCCGCGAGGAGGAGATCGTTCATTTCCCGGTCATCCACATCGACCAGTTCGTTGTCGTCTTCATCTTCGTCGTCTTCGTCATCATCAACGTCCCCAGTCTCGTCGCCGTCACTACCTTCATCTTCATCGTCAAGAATTTCCCCCGCCACTGCTCGTTGCATTGCGAATTGGATGGGGTCAAAAAAGCGGAGTCTTGTTCTCCTTCTGTATTCGCGATCGTCCTCCTCGCCATGGTCGTCCAGATCTTCTCTTCCTACTTTGGCGTTCCAAGCCTCACTTCCAATCCTCCAGATCTGGAGCATCTCCTCACAAATGACACGCCGGAGGATATGGCCGTCTCCTGCAATGCTGGAAGCAGCGATATCAGCAAGCCATTCAATGATTGTACCACACATCTGTTCCCGAAAGGTGTCCCTGGATGACCTGATCGTCACCGTGACTTTGATTTCTTCGATAATCTTTGCCATTCTGGTGAGCTCTTTGAGGTCGCGAGAGTGCCTGATCACACTTCTGCCGACATCATTGGCTTCTTCTGCTTTAGCCAAGCCGAACGCCTCGCGCTGACGACACGCTCGGGCCACTTGCGACTGTACCTCTCGCACTGTGTGCTTCTCGTCATTCCAGATGATCAAGCAGTAATCAGGGTTGGTTTCGACCTCATCTCCTGGCACGTAGTGTTCCGCAGAAAGCCGACTTCTGACCTCGTCTTGGGTCACCGACTCCACCGTCTTGGGCAATCGCAGGTTCTCCGGAGAACAAGATATGATATCACAGAAGTAGTCCAAGACTGTGGCGATAGTAGTGCGAATAGAGTCTTGCAAATCTGCTGGCAGGGGAGAAACATGCTCGTCGGTTGTTGCCCAGTCGTCACTTGCAGTATGAATAGCACATTTCACAGGTCTCTTCCACGCCTCGTCGTCACCACAATCGCAACATCCGCTATTCCCAGCACTGACGTTCACGCTATACTGATGCCCATCATGGTCGCTCGCAATGAAACAGCGCGAGCAAAGTACGGCAGTTGTGTCGTCGGTGCAAGTGCTACAGTGGTAGCTGGCCTCTCCCGGCTTGAAAATGTGTCCACATGGATGACCTCTTGCAGCCGCACTATACTCAGCATTCTCTTGTACTCCCTGTGCGTCTTGAAGCTTGTAGGAAGGAGGGAAACCCTGGGGGAAGAGTTCACCCAAGTAATCTGTTCGGTCATTGGTCAGGGCCCGAAAGAGGAACTCTAGGAGGCTGTTTTTTGCGCTGGCATCATAGCGATAGTCATGCTCCCGCGGATGCTCGCAGAGCGCCTGCCGCAGTCGACGGTCCAGGCTGGAGGTCGGCGTTGTCATGATGAGGTTTTCGTGGTGGCTGTGGCCCACATCTGGAAATGCAGAAGCCAGATGTTCTAGTAGAGGAAGCGTATCTTCAAGAGGCTGGATACACGGAGAGATGAATCGCCCAGGGCTGGGGATGTAAAGGATGTGAGTATGGCAAGATCGTTTCGTTAATGGACAGATTTGTAGTTCGGCTCGTGCTCACGCGGGTTTCGTCATCCGGCGAGCTGATGGAGATGATGCAAACTTCAACCCGCATAAGAGAAGGAAGGGATTCTGTTACAAGCAAACGATCTCGCAGAGGGAAATGTGACAAAGGCTGCGGACGCAGTTACTATGAACCATGAGACCCTCGAGGCCAAGGCCGTGAGGCGGCGAGGCGGATATGCCTCCCCTTACATCAATATCCTGTCCCCAGAATTTCACATATTCTGATAGGGGCAATATGATACAGTTACGGGATGGGAGGCAGATACTACAATCCACGAAATCCAACATTCAACTCTCTTCATTTTCTCAGCGTCTAACACATGTCACAGGCGAGTGCCAGGCCTGCAGGTGCTTCATACGAGGAGTATCCCCATCCGGCGTTTGCCGCATGCACAAAGGCCCATACCACCATAAAATGCGCATGAGTCGAATCTTGATGCTCTATCGATGGCAAGCGAGCCATGTTGTTCAAGGTGCTGCATTCTGTCCGACATGCAGCTGTCGCCGCCTGCTTCCGCTGCTGAAACTGCTGCAGAATGCTACTTAGGTATGGTTTGGATGGTGCAAAACGGTCTCAATTGTAGGGTTTTTCTCGTCCTTCTTGGTTATGTACATGGTCTTCCTGAGTCTTTTGCCTTGCAGGAGACAAAATTCTTTTCGTTGCTCCCTTGGGGTAATCGTGATTTTGATTGTAACTCCATACTTCAAATGCGCTGTAACGGTCGAATTACTCCTCTTCCTCTTCTTCAGCTTGCTGCATGTATCTGTGCTTGATATCTTTCCATTGCCGCTGCGTCGAGGTCAGAATCTGCGTGCCAGGAGTCTATAATTGATGTAACACGTACACCCTTGTTCCAGCTGTCCCATACAGAGTTCGTTACACCTTCGAACCCACTGCGCAGTGTATCAGCTTCCAGATACAAAGAATATCGCGATAGAGACGAACTCACAGCTCGAAAGCGAAGGCGCCAAGGAAGATGGTCGTTAACCAGGTAGCATTTTTTCGCATCAGGCCACTGTGAAGGGGTGAGCAGGAGCAGAGACGGAATCGCTGGAAGGGAGTTCGTACTTGAAGAGGCCGCTCGAAATCTGGGACTGCGGTTGTCAGTCAGCCATTGAACAGCGATAGAAATCCCAGCAGGTGGAAGCATACCACAACCGGCATCTTGCACGATCAGCTATTGTTGAGAGATTGGAAAGATCAAGGAGGGAAACGCGAGGGAGTTCTTCAGCAGCTCGGCATCAATCGCAGGCAAAGCGTTCAGACAGCTTGCGGGCTAGAGCTCGGAAGCCAAGGCAGGTAGGTAGCCCGAATTGGGTTCAAGCGAACTTGGAATGCATGTTATCCCAAAGAAGAAAGTGTGCCGGGATGTCTTGGCACTTGATCGTGAACTCCGAGTTCACCGTCTGGTGCCAGGAGACACTTTCGAAGAATAATGCCAGACTCCCGGGTATCCTGACTACCTTACGTGGTTACATGGTCTAGGAAGACACTCACTATTAGAGATGGTGCTATTTTTTTTGTTCACTTCTGCATTTTGCCTGTGATCATGAGCTCCCTGTATCTATCCACGTCACATTGCGCAGCTTGTACCTACTTAGGTAGGTAAGTGTTCTAGAACCTGCGAGACGCCTGACGTCGCTTCCAGTCACACAAAGTCGTGCGGACGGAACTGTAAACAAAATTTACCTCAAAAGAGGGCCGCAGCCCCCATCTTGGCCGCCCAAGTGGTGAGAATTACTCGGTGTGCCATATCCTTTGGTCTCCAACACAGACTCTTGATCCATTTCTCCATCAAATCCAGCTCATTCGACGACGGCACATCTCTACCACAGTGACAACAGCCATAATGGCTGCTCCTACCGAAAGTCTTACCGGCTCTTGTCTCTGCGGAGCATGGAGGTACACGGTCCTCAACCAGCCCCTTAAGAGCATCATCTGCCATTGCATCAGCTGCAAAAAGTGGACTGGCGCCTCTTTCATGCCAAACGTCATGTTTCCTAGCTCTGCCCTTGACATGAAGCCAGATGAAGAAATTTCTCCACCGCCGCAAATGACAACTTACCCAGACAAAAGCTCCGACTCGGGCCGCACAGTCCATCGTCGCTTCTGCGCCAGCTGCGGTAGTCCGCTTTACTGCTCAAGCCCAGACTTTCCAGGGATGATCTCATTAGCAACCGGGACTATCGATGGGCGGCTTGGTGAATCTAAGGCGGAGCATGCTATTTTGACAGAAGAAGAGCGACTGAAGGGACTGGCTCCAGAGATCGAGTTTTATTGTAAAAGAGCGGCGCCCTGGGTGGAGATCAAGGGCGTGACCACGAAGCATCACGACCTGGGTGACTTGGGACAGGAAGGTGACATATCCTAATTGTTGTCATGCAGTGTTCAGCAGACGACTTGGTTGCCATTGTTTTCGAGATTGAGACGACGATGCTGAGGACAGGGCGGCCTCACTCTAGCCTCAAGGCAGTGTGACTGTATTGCGATGTTTCTCCTTCTCTCACCAATACGAATTCTTTCTGTTTCATATGTGTGAAAGCTTGTGCTGATATCAACGAAAAGGGAAAGGGGCCTTCTTTGAGAACAATCCTGAATGACGAAAGGTCGCAAGGCACCTTTGATCGAGACTGCGTTGGAGCGAAGAACATCTTGTTTCGCAATCCCATATCACAAGCTCGGGATCCGTAGTACCCTCTGCAGCGGCCATCATGGATAGACAAGATGAGCGGCATCCCTAAGAACAGTAGACCTCTAAGTCTATTAGACTAATTTTACCAGAGTTTGGCCAAAAAACCGAGTGTCACGTCATCAACCAAGCGAGCAGGTACAGAAAGGAATTCTGTAGCCAACAGTCCACCTTCTTCAGCTTGGTTCTAGTCAGACGTCTTTACCAGGAAGGTCGTCCGCGAGGCCGTCCCCCTATTATCAAAATACTACACTTCCTTTGCTCCCCAGCTCCCCCACCAGGTGCGGGGTTTCGCTCGAAGATCCAGCGAGCGGCGAGCGCAGGTGCGCACCCATCACTTTGTCTTTTCCATGTTTCTTCCCCCACTCACTGCAAGGTCCACAAAAGCCACCGAAATTATTCGCAACGCATTTCTTCGCTGCCCGAAACCCTAGTTCAGAAAAGGGCTTTGGCTACGTGAGCGCGGAACCTTTGGAGAGGCCGGTGAGTCCGCCATGTTGACGCCCACTTGACCAAAAGCCGGAAACAACGCTTCCGGCCGCTTGCCCTTCCTACACGATGTCGAACCTACCTTCTAGCACATCTCGAGCCAGCAAATCCGGCATACAGACCACTGCCGATGGCGCTTCGTACATTCCGGCCTCGAAACGGGCGGACGGCTCTACCAGAAAAGAAATCAAAGTGAGACCAGGCTATCGGCCGCCGGAAGACGTCGAGACCTACAAAAATCGGAGTGCTGAGGCATGGAAGAACAGAGGTCAAGGTGGCGTACCTGGGGCAGACTCGCTCGCTGCAGCCAAAGATGAGACTCCCACATTGAGCAAGAATGCAAAGCGCAGGGAAGCTGCGCGGAAGAGGGCTGCAGCAGAAGGGTCTGCAGCAGACGCCGAAGGCGCGCTCACATCAGCGATGCAAAGGACTGAGATCTCGGAGAGAGAAAAGCAAAAGGAGAACTGGCACGATCCCTTGAAGCTGGTGACCAACCAAGTACTGGCCCCCGACGCCGAGTTGGAGCAACAAAAGAAGATTCGCAACCAGCTCAAGAAGTTACGTGCAGTCCGTGAACTGAGGGAAAAGCGGGCGGCTGGCGAGAAGTTGTCGCCTGACCAGATCATGAAGATTGGAAAAGAGGGCGAACTGCTGCGGGATCTGAAGAAGTTGGGCTATGATGGCCCGGAGCTGCAGACAGACACTTCTGAGCCTGGCGATGAACTGGCTTGATCGATCAAGCAGGTCGGTTGAGGGCAGATACGACTGCTATTCCACGATCTGTCGACCAAGTCTCGGAAGCACAGACTGATCGCAAGCTCAAGACGTGAGGCGCAACTCCACCGCTGGTTCCACCTCTTTACGAACCTATATTTACCAAACCTACAGCCGGAAATCCCCACAAGGCTATGGCGGCTGCATGAAATGGAATACGCTGGACATAAACAAAATATGGTTGTTAGTGGAGGGCATATTAGTGTGAGATTGCCAGCAGTGTCCGGAGCACCAAGTGTAGCCGCCGAGATCAGCCGCGCCACCGGGCCGCGTTCTCAGTGACGCAGTGTCGAGGGTCTAATCTCAGTCCAGAGAGGAATTGCTTCTCTTGAAGTTCCTCTATCAAACGCGCCTTGCAGGTGCATGGTGCTCAAAGGTGGACTTTGGTGCTGGTTTAAGGCAAGTGAGCCGAATCGCCCAGCATCATCACGCCAAAATTTTGATAGAATCGATTCCTATTGCACATTGATGGGCCCCCATCTACTCCTTCTTAGCCTCTAGATTCCTCTAGATTTATCCTGCGACCTCCTCCGCATGCACCGCTCGGTGTGTATCCACTGGATATGCGCGTGGCTGGCTGTACTGCTCCCTACCAAAATGCCGTGAAGTACGCATTGCAGCCTCGAGCGTACCCGAGCCCACGCCTCCATTCCTTTCATTCGAGCGCCGGGCATGGCTATGTCCTGAACAGTACACACCACCTCCATGGCAAAGATGTTCTACCTCCCCCAAATCCACATGCTCGGGAGATAGCAATTTTAGGCGGAGGATTTACAGGCCTTGCTACAGCCTTCCACCTCAGCAGCCAGCTTCCCAATGCAAAGATCACAATACTTGAGAAGAACGACAGGCTTGGTGGATGGGTTGATTCAGAGGTGGTCCAAGTAGACAAGGGGGAGGTTTTGTTCGAATGGGGTCCTCGAACGCTGAGAGCTGGGTCATCCCCTGCACCGCTTGCTATGCTCGAGCTGGTAAGCCCAACGCTGAAGGATCTTCTGCCCGTCTTGCTAAAATGTGGTTCCTAGCTTGCGCAACTTCACATAGGCAAAGACCTCGTCGCGGTATCAAAGTCCAGTCCGGCTGCCCTCAATCGGTACATCTACTACCCTGATCACCTCGTTCGCTTGCCTGCCCTGTCCAGACAAACTTCGGTCCTTGAGCTGCTTCGAGCTTTGAACTCCCTGCTCACCGAACCGCTGTACGAAGGAATTCTGGCTTGCTCGAGAGAACCGTGGGTGGCTCCCCGAGATGAAGATGTGAAGGACGAATCCGTCGGAGACTTCATATCCCGAAGATTTGACAAGAATGTTGCAGATAACTTGCTTTCCGCTGTATTCCACGGGATCTTCGCTGGCGACATCTACAAGCTTAGTGCTAGAACTTTGCTGCCCCAGCTGTGGCATCTTGAGACCAGAGATCGAGAAAGATCACCTGGCATTCTTCTGGAAATCCTGTCCAATATGGTGAATCGCATCATGTTCAAGCCCTTCAACGTCATTTTACACACGCGCCGGCAAATTCTCGCGCTCAGGTCACAAGAGTATTACTTCGAAAGACTCCCGAATATGGACAGCTTTGACGAAATGAGCGTCTATACATTCAGGCGAGGGCTGGGTCAGATAACCTCTGCGTTGGAACAAGAACTTGGTAAAAACAAGAATATCACCATTGTACGGTCATCCTCCGTCGAAGATGTCGTATTCAACAATAGCAAGAATCATGTCTCCGTCACCCGAAACCCTGCTGGAATCACCTCGAACTATGATTATGTGGTTTCGACACTAGGGCCCCGGACATTGAAACAATTTCTCTCCAGCAGCGCCCGGGCATCAGGCTCAACGCTAGATCCTAAGGTCATAAAGGCTTGTGAGCACAGCGGCTGCTCGGTCAATGTCATGGTTATCAATCTTTATTACAGCAACCCCAACCTGCTGCCCGCGTCACTGAGAGGTTTTGGTTACCTTATTCCACGTTCCGTACCCCTCGAACAGAACCCTGAGCGTGCGCTGGGCGTCTTGTTTAGCTCCGAGACATCGGGTCGGTCTGATTCAGTCACCCCCAGATCCGCTGGCCCTTATTTCGTCTCTTTTGACTCCGAATCGAGTACCCCGGAGGATCCAGATCCCCCAGAAGATTATTCGGAGGTTGTGTCGCAGGACACCGCCCCAGGCACGAAGCTGACGGTCATGATGGGTGGCCATTGGTGGAGCGAATGGGCACCAAGTGACCTACCCAGCGAGGAGCAAGCCATTGAAATGGCCAAGACTCTTTTGAGAAGACACCTCAACATCGAGGAATCTCCTGAAGTGGCCAAAGCGCGGCTCAACCGCGAATGTATACCACAGTATCCTGTTGGATACGCTCAGGACATGGCTACCATCCAGGAAGCTCTGACGTCGACGTTTCACGGACGACTGAAACTCGCAGGTCCTTGGTGGCGGGGCGCTCCCGGAATGAGCGACTGCGTCCTTTCTGCACGCGAATCAGCTTGGGCGATCCGCGACAAGCAAGACGACTACACTGGGATACAGGGCTACACGCACGAAAAATGGTGCAGGGTTCATGTCCCAACTGATACGACCTCTGTTGAGCGGATGCAGTGAGGCTCGAATCCCCACTTCCTTTTTTGGAAAAGAAAAAAGTTTTGCGATTTACAGCATCGGTCCAGGTGATAATTACACTTAGATTTGTCAAGAGGAGTCAACCAAGCGCAGCTAACGGGTCAATGGCTGCAATGGTGGATGTCGAGGGGCCTGCTGAGCCGATCGAAACATTGGTCATTCTTCATTCTCTCGATCTATTTGGTTGATCAGCGACGCCTGCTAGAGGATTTATTTCCAGTTCACACTTTTGATCGCCTGTTGTATATATCTCCGCTTTGCTTTCTGGAGAATGCGAGTTGCGAAGAGTCCAAAAGTTTCCGACCGAGAATGCAGACAGTATTACACCCAGTTTTGAGATACTGCCATCGGCCGGTCTTCATCGGGCGTTTGTGGTATTCTAGTAAGACCAAAAACGTCGAGGCTGGTCTAGCCCTCCAACGCGGATATGTGAGAGCAACCTTGTGGATTTGCGTCTGCATAGATGGAGTTTCTGACTCTCCTGGTGCCTCCGACGTCGGCAGGGCTCGTCCCTCAAGGCCTCGTGTCTCCTCTTCCTTGGTGGAGCGATAGTCCCATCCCACTTTTACCAAATCTACCAAGTCTTTTTCCTACGCCGCGCCCTTCACTAACAGAAATTGCGCTTTGACCAATGACAGTGGACGAGGCTAGCACAGGACAACATTTATTCGGTGATCAATCCCGGCACATCATGCGTCCGCTGTACGCACAAGCTCAATAAGCTGGCACGGATACGCGCGTGAAGCGGACCAGATGCTCGGACTGGGGGCTTCCTATTGAGCCCGCTGGAGGATGGTTGTGAGAAAAGAAAGCTTGATGAGAATCGTGCAGTGGACCAGGAAGAGTTCCAGCTCTGCCAACCAGACTTTACTCAGTCAATCTTCTCTGATTGAGTTCGTATATGTAGGTCTTTCTTCCGTCCTTCTACTTTTACCCATATCCCTCTTCCCATCGCGTACGTTCCAGCCGGGGTCTTTCCAACATACCCGATCATCGACAAGAAGATACACGATGACCCTATTTTCCGTTGAGATTACTCTTCTCAATACACCCTCTTGACGAAACACAGCCTGGAAGGAATATTGGAAATTTCCGCAAGCTCCTCGGCAATTTATAATATTCTTGGCTCATCGTTCGGGTTCGGGTTCGGGTTTTGACTTTCCAGGCTCCCGAAACTCATTTACCTGTTCATAAGAGACTCTCTCACACACATACTCTCCCTCTCTCTTTGTTTCACCTCTTTCCTTTTCATTTGAGCAATTGAGTTATCCTGTTCAACAGGAAGACACTGTGTGAATGCAGTGTGTTTGTATACAAGGCACAAATAATCGCATTCAAAATTAGGACATTCATATACAACACATACTCCTATACGCGCATGCACACATGCCAACCCCGAATCCGGAATTTGGATGAAAGAGAGACGCGCCCGAAATACTCGGTATGCCGACTCCGAGAGACACAACGGACGAGGACCTCGAGACTCGAGATAAGAGAGGAGAAGAAACAGATAGGAGATGAGCGCCCAAGACGGATTCGAGACGAGATGGTATCGACGGCTATCTACATGAACACATGATGGACATGGACAGCCAGTTCCAGTCTCAGTCCCACTTCGGCTTCGACCGTCAATTCTGAATCCAACTTCAAGCGATGGAAGTCCTTTTCATTGTCTGATCGTCGCGAACAGACTAGTCCTCGTCGGAACACACCAGACCACGTGAGGCGTTCGCATCTCTCAACAACATCTCCATGCCAGGGTAACCAATGACTACTTGGTACTTTACAGCGCGTCGACAAGAACTCAATGACAACAAAGGAAGAGTATAAGAGACGCATCCGAGATCAAGGTACGTGAAGTTTGTCAAGAGTTTCGGTTGATATTATCATAGCTCGCGAGACGAGCTGTCTGGTAGTTCTGTTCTTATTTCAAAGACACAATGACAAGACCGCATGCTGGGTATGGTATATATCACTTTTGGACCAAGAAAAGCGTCACTCCAGACCCCTTTTTCTACGCAATCCAGAACCAGATCCTCTCCAGGATGTTTCTCGGCTTACGCTCAGGCCACACTATGGCATCCAGCGCAGCCTTGCCCGTGTACAAATCGGCTTCGGCCGCCTTGCGGAAGTGCGTGCGCTTGAAGATCTTCCAGAACAAGTACAACCCGAAATAGATGGGCACTCCGATGTAGTCGGTGATGAAGGCCTGGTAATCCCAAGTGCCTGCAATGGAATCGAAACCGTTGAAGAAAATGATCAGGCTGAAGAAGACGGCCGAGATGTAGCCCAGCCATGGTTGCAAGGGAGATTTGAAGGGCAACTGGTTGCGGTTGATACCCTGGGCGTGGCAGGCATAGTAAAAGCGGATGTAAGCGATGCAAATGCTGACCCAGGTGAACAGGGTGGAGATTGTGGTCAAGTTCTGGAACCACGTGAAGACAGTATTCGAGCCGGAAGAGCAAGACATGTAGGTCAAGAGAGAGATTGACCAGGTGACCAGCACACACCACACGGGGACACCAGTCTTTGTGCACTTGAGCAGGAATCTGGGTGCCTGGCGGATTTGCGCAATCCCGTACAGATATCGAGAGCCGGTGTACAAGAAAGCATTGGCGGACGAAGAGGCGGATGTCAAGATGACGGCGTTGATGATGGATGGAAGAGCATCGATTCCGGCGCGGTTGATGGCAATGACCCACGGGGATTGAGCGGCACCAGGCGCACCCTCTTCGCGGGCGTTCAAAAGATTGGGGTCGTTATACGGGACCAAGACGCCGATTGCCAACGAGCCCAGCACGTAGAAGAAAAGAATACGCCAGAACACTCGGCGCACAGCCTTGGGAATGTTTCGGCGGGGATCCTCAGCCTCACCCGCGGCGACGGCCACCATTTCGACACCACCATACGAGAAGGCGGCGTTGACGAGAGTGGACCAGAGACCCAGAAAACGACCAGTGCTGCCGGAGGCGATGTATTCTTTCATGGCACCGGGATTGTTCCAGTACTGGAAGCCCAGACGGTGTTGCCCTGGAACGCCACCCACATCAATGATGAGGGCGAGGATGAGCAGGCCAAGGATGGTGATGATCTTGATGGAAGCGAAAATGAACTCCGCTTCACCGTAAATGGCGACGGCGAAGATATTGAGGGCCAAGACCAGCACTATGACGATCGAGATCCATGCTGCCACGTTGATATCTCGAGCGCCGTGCCAGAACTGGATGACGCTCGAGGCTGCAGAGATTTCGGCGCAGAGGGTGATGGCGCAGGAGTACCAGTTGTTCCAGCCAACAGCAAAGCCCATGGCATCATCGACATAACGAGCGCAGAATTGTGGGATAGCACCAGGGAGCGGAAGCCATGTGGCCATCTCACCCAGAGACATCATCATGGCGAAGACAGCCAGACCAGTGAAGGTATAGCCAAGGAGGACCGACAGCGGGCCGGCTTGAAGGAAGGCACGGCCAATACCCAAGAAGAGACCAGTACCGATAGTGCCACCGAGAGCAATGAACTGGATGTGACGAGATTTGAGACCTCGCGAGACATAGCCATATTCCTCAGCGGTGGCAATGTCGCCAAAGACATCGGTGGCTTCGTTGACCTTGGAACCTCGTCGGGCCTGAGTGGGCAAAAACATGTCAGCGACCTTGGACCTCCTTTTCCTTGTGCCGTGCACACGGTTCAGACTCACCTCGATCTTGTTGGCCTCACCGTAGTCAAATGGGATAGGCTCTGGCGACTCGGAGCCGGAAGCGAAATGGAACTCGGCAGTCTTCTCCATGTTCGAGCTTGTTGGAGCTATTGCAGGTGTCGAGTGCTGACTGTTTTACCCGTTGACAGGGCTCGACGGTCGTTTTGAGTCGAATAGGGGACGGGCAACAGCGCCTGGGACCTCGAGATGGGAAAGGCAAGACAAGAAGAGCCTCCAGGACCGGAGCGAGTTGGGCAGGTATATGAAGGACAACAACATGTGCGCGTGGGCCATGCATGGGTGGTGTCGGGGGGGCGTGACGGATGACCCTGGCTGCGTCGAGCCCATCGACAACTCTGGCATCATCGCTCGCGCCGAGGGACAACGAGATACGAACTGTCGAGACTTCAGTCTGGGGTGCCAGAGTGTGACCCTACGACCCACTCGGACAAGGCGAACTGGGCAAAGTCGATCATGGAAGTGGCCTGCGCTAGCACACAAGAATAATGGTGCAATAGTGATCATCTGTGAGTACGGGGTACAGTCTCTGTGGGCCGTCTCGAGTCTCGACCGCAGATGGGTGGGCAGAAAGGGCGACAGGAGCGGATGAGGCGCCCTGATGGGTGGTTGGAGGAACTGTGGTGGAGCAGGGAAGGTGTGATCTCCGCTGGAGTGAGATACGATCAGGGCCACGAAAAGGCCACTGAAAGCGAGCCAGAGGCATCCAGCATCAGGTAGGATCCAATTCGAGCAATGTATCAGAGGGTGGCGTGGCAAGTGACAGCGCAAGCCGACAATCCAAGGCGCTCACAAGTCGCAACTCACAACTCCACCTGCAGCGCAACTCGAAACAAAGGGAGCCAAGGGAGCCAAGGGAGCCAAGGGAGCCAAGGGAGCCAAGGGAGCCTTACAGATAACAATGTTGCACAGGGCACCGGGGCACCTGGGCACCTGGGCACCTGGGCACCTGGGCACCATGATTTATTGGCATGCCAATGCACGCCGGCCGTCGGACAATGGGTTTGCTTTTCCTTGTGCGAGGCGTTGACATGCGGCGAGGCGGCAAGGCAGTTTCACCGGTGGCCCAACTGCCAGACATTGCAATGGAAGTGAGGTGAAAGTAAGAGAAAATTGAGGCATTGGGCTCTGTTCTGTTGGTGTGGCGGATTGTGGGGTAAAGTACTAGGTAGCGTTCCCTCCAGAGCTTGCATCCAGAAGGGAAGGTGGCCGAGAACTCACCAGGAACAGGGAAGCACGCGTTCCAAGGACCACCAGAAGGAGGCAAGCAAAGAAAAGCAATAGGCAAGCAATAGGCAAACAAAAGCCCCAAGGAGCTGCCTCAGGCCTGCTTCCTCGATGCCTAGGTAGCTACCTAGTAGGTAGGTAGCAACCAGGAAGCCCAGGGACACCAAAAGAAAAGCGCCCTCCTGAAATTACTCTGAACTGATCCACGCCGCCAACCACAGAAGCAACTCTGCCAAAACCAAGTCCGTTCTACCACGCTCTCCATCCCACCTCCAGTATCCCCAGCTATCAGAGTTGAATTGCCCTCCTACTATGGAGAACTGGATCTGGCTCTGGCAACCCCAATTAAATTACTCAATCCTGGACTGAACAAACGCCATCGAGACAAAGGCGGACTATCAGCTTTGGGCCACTCGAGGCGAAGGTTCAGCGGCAGGGCGACAGGGGGCGGCCCTAGTCTCCCAATCCGGTCCCCGCCTCCGATGCGTCGACCTCGAATTAGCAGTCGGTTAGAAGGGCTTCTGGAAGGACGCCAACGGGGGAGTTGCATGGGGCTAATAATCAAAAGGTCATGGGCGCAGGAGCCGAGAGTTTTAGGTGCAGATGCGATGGCGTATCTGTTACCCTTCGATATCTGCCAATTGGTTTCTTTTTGGTCTTCTACAGCATCCCCTTAGGTACTGACCTCCTGTCACCGCAGGCACCAAGCATACCTAAAGCAACACAGTGCTGATATCCTCTTCTCTCGACCCGGACCGTCAAACACGACCTGACGCTTCTAGAAGCCCGTTGCTCGTCTTCGATCAAACCACTCCTACCGACTTCCTTGGCCAAACTTCATGAATGTGTCGCCACACATGCAACAGGCTCTCCTTTTGGCATAGCAACTCTGATAAGCCAAAGACAAGAGCAAAAAGCAAACACGCTAGATAACTGCTTCAAAATTTGCGCTCCGAGAATAAGCGCTTCGTTGAGTTCTGTCCTTGTACCCCGACGGACTGGCATTCCGCCCCAACTGCTCTTCTGGCTACAAGCAGCTCAGATGCTTCCTCCACGTTCCTACACGACCACATCAAACCCTCTTCTGCTCGATCTCACCACCTCATCTCTAACAGATTCCTGCTCACCTTCTCCGTGAGGTCAGACAACCTCGGGTGAGTTGGCGCTCGCCCTCGTCACAACCTGTGCAGCTTGACTTTACTCTGCCGCTATCGTCATGATCTACCAGTACGCCCAGCCTTGGCTTCCCAGCGCCAGCTTGACCCAGCCAGGCTCGCACCGATGACCCGTTATTTGGCTCTTGGATCTTGGCGACAAGGCTCGCTCGCCTAGATATGCCCCTCCAGGCAAATACCTGAGGTTGGGATTCCATGTCACTTGCGTCGATCGAGAGAGATGGGGTTTTTCATCGCGGTCCAAGTCTGGCAACAGCAAGCTCCCTGACTTTGAAGCCTTTCCGCATCGGTCAATCGGAGGCTGCTGATCAGTCGTGCATATATCTCAGCTATCGAATTGTTTGAATCTCGCTATCATTCTTCGACTTGCGCTTGAAACCACCATCGTTGACACCACCATCTCGTCCACTTTGATGAACTCGTGACCAGAGCTATATCTAACGTCACCTACAGATTCATGATCTAACGGGACAATTAATACGAGGATGTATGCGAAAATCCAAGATGATGTCTTACTCTCACCAGCAAGGGCTATGGGGAGGTCTTTTTGCTGGTTTGGTTAGGATCACTTTCAAAGAAACCTCAATCCGTCTCGCCCGTACCGGCTCTAGTCATCCGCCACAAACAATGGACTTGCCGTCATTGTCTGGCTAGTACCTACATCTAGAGGGTATGGCAGCCCTGAGTCTCAGATTACCCGGAGAGCTCAAGAATTGTGGGATTAATCGAAAGAGCAGTGCCATACGTGCGACAATCTGGGCATGCGTAACCTAGATTTGCACGGGAGCACATAACGGGTTTCCTCATCTTGCTTTCGCGTGCGAATAGATCTACTTCTCTTCTGCTTTCCGAGCTTGGTGTTTGGCATGCTACTTTGTAAAGGGAGAGAGTAAGAGCAGGAGCAAGAAGAGGCCGTCGGCGTGTGCGATGTCACCATGGAATACGTCACGATGGAAGCATGAATAGATACATTATCAAATTTTTGGCGTCCATTTTCCAAAGCCTCATTATTAATTCAAAGGCTTGGGTCTAATCTACTTCTTCATCTCCCGGACCAGACCGCCAAAATGCTCCTTTTGCTCCTCCGCCAGCTTGCCCCTCGTGTCGCTGACGATGGTCAAGACCAAACTATAGTTGTTGTATAGGAACTTGTTCCTTTTACTCGCGTCGCCGGCCCCCTTGGCCAGTTTGCCCATCAGAGACTCGTACTCGGTCCTCAGCCGCGCCAGGCTGTTCGAGACGGGGCCCTCGTCATCGCCGGCCTCGGCGCTGAGCAGGAGAATCCCCTGCAAGAATTGGCCAAAGCGCTGTGTGATGGCGTGCGGTGCGACCGAGGAGGCCCTTAAGGCATCTGACGGCGATCCTCCTCCGCCAACGAGGGAAAACGCAGCTGCAGCCGCGGCGCCCCGACTACCGGTCGTTGGAGCGGGGACCTTTTTTAGAGATTCGCAATGCGCGTCCATGACGATCTGAAAGCGCGGCCACAGGAGGATGTTTGTGTAGTTGATATATGAGTCCGCCACGGGGACTTTGCGCCGCTGCAGCTCGAATGCGAAATGCTGGTTGAGACGCACGCAGAGTAAGACGCCCAAGCAGTCGTTGGTGTTTTCAACGAGCGACTTGGTCAGATTGTGACCCATGGCGAACGTCGGCTCGAAGATCTCACCTACCCGGCGCGAGATTTGATGATACGTACTGGTGGAAAACAGTTCGGTGATCACCGAATATTCGGCCGAGACGTTGTCAATGAGTGCTTGGTTGAAATTCCGGAAGGGGACTTCTAGGTAATAATGTGCTGACTTGCTTTCTTCCGCGAGGTAGGCTGGCAGGGCTGTGTCGTTCTTCGATTTAAGAAGGTCTTCCCTTCGCCCCAGGCTGAAGGCATCGTGCGGTGGAGGAGGGGGTTTGGATGAGCCCAGGACATTCCGTCTTGTTGCTGGGGCCGGTTCTGAGCCGAGCAGGTCATGTTGATCAAAGGCGTGGATTTGTAGAGCGTCAAGAGCTTGCTGGTACCGGGAAAAGTGGCTGCTGTAGTACCACCGCATCGTGTTGACATATGCTTGCCCAATTTCCTCGGCCAACACCGCATGATTTCTAGCCAGAAAGGCGTAAAGGTCTTTATATCTCAGGAAAGTCTGCTGTTGGATCACTTGGGCATTGATGTTTGGTGAACGAAGCGCTTTGATCTGAGCCACGATGTAGTCACGTATGCGCTCAATCGCTTTGGCCTTGAGGTCTTCGAGCAGAGGCTTCAGGTCCTGCAACGCCTTGACCTGCTCCGACTTTCCTTCTTTGGCATCTATTATGAGTGACCTGGCTTCCACTTCCTTCAGAGCCTTGACAAATGTCTCGTCCATGGGGCCTTCTGCGATGGACTTCACTGTGAAAGGAGAAAGGCTGATTTCTTCAACCGCAGGGCCCAGGAGCTTCTCGACATTACGACGGTTGTCGAGTTTAGCGTTGAGCTGCGTAGAGCGAGCCTGTAAGTTCTCGATTTCCGCAGAGACCTGACCAAGTTCGGCCTTGAAATTGGTCAGGTAAGATTCGACGTTGGTAAGAATTTGGTCGCATTCTGCAATTGACTTGTGAAATTCCTCGAATTTCCGTCTGTTCTCTTTTGTTGATATCGCAACCGCAGAACCGTCGCCAGCAGGTCGCAGCGGTATATCTTGGACAACGAACTCTTCAAGGCTCAAACCCCCAAAGTCAATCTCTTTACTCGTTTCTCCGTCTCGCTTCCTGGACCCACCATCAGGTGTTGTTCCATGTTTCGAGTTTCCCAGTATACTATTTATGACATTCACGGGGTCTGCGACATCGGGTGGGGGTCTCTGCTCGAATCTGAGGGAGGATCCATTGGGTTGTCTCGCCGGGGCTGTGAGCGATGTGGTAGAAGTGTTCGCACTAAGATCAATGGAGGTCGAGGATCTAGTTGCAGATAGACCAAGGCCTGAGAGAGTGCGTTGGGCCTGACCAAGCTGTGAGGTTTTGCGAGGGGAGGGAGAGTATGGCCTCGTCGGGACGAGCGATTCACGAGAGGCGCTGGGTGTTGCAGCACCAGCAGTTAAGCGGTCCAGCCACATGCTGAAGGATCACTTTGACAGGAGTCATTACAGGGAGTGTGTGTTATAAAGACATGGCTCCTGTCTGAAAACCAGGATATCAGGTAGCATTCATTACCCAACTCCTAGGCTCTGGTGCACCTCGCGACGTCGACGCCGGACGCGCCAAAGTGTCAACGTGAGCAATTGTGCCCAGTCTCGGGGGATTGTTAGTCCGTACGCCGAGCCTCTCCTTTTCGACGAGGCTTTGAGCTTCCCCTTCATTCTTCATTTCGAGGGGTATACTTTCGTCTACAAGCACGGCTACTCGAGATCAAGCATATCCTGCATTGTCGCATCAAAATTGGACTGACAGCTCAACGCGAGCCATATCTTCAGGGCTGCTTGATGAATTCTGGAGCCATTTCCCCGACCATGACCGTGATCATCGACACATTTCTATTCCTTGAATTTGCCAACGAGTTGTGCGACACACAAGCGCAGAGTTTCAATATCGGCGACAAGGGTGATAGCTCATGATCGTTCGAAGGCCAGGCTCTTGGCTTAGTCTTCCTCCCTCATTCCCATACCAGCACTGGCTTTATGCATTTCCCATGGTGCATATCAGCGATTGCTTGATTGATCTCGGTGTAGGGGTACTTGGTGACCAGGCGATCTATTGGAAATCGCCCTTGGCTCCAAAAATCGACGAGAATCGGGAGGAACTGCCGACTGTTAGTTCAAAGCCAAGCCGTCACCTCCCGATCGATCATACCTCTCGTGGAAATGAAGACCCCTGACATGAGCCAACGTAACTGACGTTTCTCCCTATCCAGGCAGCCGCTTCAATATTGACAAACTTCCCCCTGGGCGCTCCTCCGACTGTTGCCACTGTTCCATTGTTCGCTGCTGCCGCGATCATAGACTCGATGACAGCAACGTTTCCCGTCGCATCGAGTGCACAATCGACACCCTCGCCGTTTGTGACGTCCTTGATCATTGCAACCACGTCTTTCCCAGTCGAATTGATCGTGTGCGTCGCGCCTAGCTCTGTCGCAAGCTGCAGTCTGGAATCCACGATATCAATAGCAATAACTTTTGTGGCAGGTGTGAAATTGGCCGCCGCCATGATTGCCGCAAGCCCGACCGACCCGACTCCGAATACAGCAACTGATGCTCCCACGAAGGGCTTGAGAAGATTCAAGACGGTGCCAGCTCCTGTCTGAATACCACAACCCAGACAGCAAAGAATGTCTAGCGGGACGTTTGGCGGGACCTTCACCGCACAGACTCCCCTCACAATCGAGCGAGCGGCGAAGGAGGACTGGCCAAAGTAAGATGAGTTGATCTCGGTCCCGTTGAGAGAGAATGGCTTGCTCCCATCCAGACGGGACCCCCCAAAATTAAAATGAGGCCCTTTTCGACAGTATGCCACGTTTCCTCGTCGGCAAGGGACGCAACTCCCACAGTAACTGAACGATAGAAGCACATGATCGCCAACAGCGACGTGTTTCACCTCGGAGCCGGCCTGTTCAACCACCCCAGAACCTTCATGGCCGAGAATGGCAGGTAGTGCAGGACCTCTGTTTCCTATGGAAGTAGCCACGTCAGTATGGCAGACACCCGTCGCTATCATGCGGACCACAACCTCATCGGGCCGCATATCATTCAGTTGTACTTCTTTAACTTCGAAGGGCCCATGGTGCTCAGAGACAACCAGAGCGACTGTGCTCCCCATACCATTGGACTTCGATCCGGACGCCATTTTGTGCTCTTTTACCTTCTTCCGGTCACTTGGGGACAAAACGGCAGTTATAACAAAGGGAGAGGGTATCACGTGGCGTCCTGATGCAGGGTGTTCGGCTGGGTATTCGGTATATGAACCCGCATATTGACCGAACATGCCGGACAAAAAGCGGAGGCCCACGATCCATTATGACATGCAAAAATTATTCAGCTCACTCTGGAGCACTGGGGCACTGGGGTGCCGCTCGCCTCGATGCTTCCAGTAGGGCGCTCTCATTACCGCAGGCTCCAGCGGCATTGTTCATTTTCCAGATATGGCAACTAACTATTTCCTTCGTCTAGGATTGTTATGGTCTTAACTTGGAGAAACTCGTCCATTCCCCATTGGGCACCGAATCTACCGAATCCGCTCTGTTTCGATCCTCCATGCGGTAAGCACGGCTCATCATGGATCGTCATTGAATTGATATGGCAGGCCCCGGTCTCCATCCGTCTTGCACACTTCAGCGCTCTTGGGATGTTCTGGGAGAATATGCTCGTCGAGAGACCGTAACCCGTGTCGTTGGCCAAGGCAACGGCTTCATCAACAGTGTCCACTGTTGTCAAGGTCAGAGTTGGCCCAAAGCTCTCGTCATGAAATAATGCCATGTCCTTTGTTACACCACTGAGGATTGTCGGTTGGAGGGATGCATTGAGACGAGAGACATGTCCGAATTCTAGGTGAGCGCCCTGGTCCACCGCAGCTTGAACCAAGGACTCCGTTCGCTTCGCCCCGTCAATGGACACAGCGTTGCCTGCGACAAATGCTTGGGCCTCCTTCTTGAGTATCTCCAAGAATTTCTCCGCAACCGGACGCATAACAATCACTCGCTCCGTGGCCATGCAGGTTTGTCCATGCTATAGAGTGTCAAAAGTCGGCCTAGAATCCAGGAGGATCAACTCACGTGCAAGAACCCTCCCATCACCACGGCCTTTGCGGCTTTGACCAGGTCTGCGTCTTCAAGGATAATGCACGAAGCTTTGCCACCTAGCTCTAGCAAAACAGGCTTGAGGTGACGGCCTGCCTGCTGTGCGATGATCCTTCCTACCGCCGTTGATCCGGTAAAGTTAATTTTGCGAACTGCAGGGTGCGCTATCAAGGCATTTACTACTTCAGCAGCGTCTTCACGGGAGTGCTGGATGATATTTAACACCCCAGACGGCAGGCCTGCGTCGCGGAAAACTTGACCAATGATGTTGTGGGTCTTGGGACACAGTTCTGATGCCTTGAGCACAGCGGTATTTCCACATATGATCGGTGGGGTTACTGCTCGAAGGGCCAGGATGAATGCTGCGTTCCATGGAGCAATCCCGAGTACTACTCCATACGGTTCCTTGAAGACAAGAGCCAAGCGATCTTGGTTGTTAGCTGGGAATGTGGAGGGATCCAGAGCTTACCGACTTTCGCTTTCTGTCGTTGGTAACGAACCCATGCTGCAAGTTGTGGCAAGGCTGGCAAATTCTTCCAAAAACTCGACCCCCAAGTGCACGTTGATTGCAGCAGCCCATTGTCTGGGGCAATTGGTCTCTTGAACCATGGTTTCAATAATTTCGTCTGCGCGAGATCTGAACAATTCTGCAGCCTTGAAGAAGATGCGTCTCCTGTCTGTTGGGTGGGTGTGAGTCCATGATTGAAAGGCTTTGGAAGCAGAATCAACAGCCTCCCTAGCAATTTCCACACTGGCAGACGATGCGGTCCATACTTCCTTCTGTGTCGTCGAATTGAAAACGGGAAACGTCTTCTTCGACTGCACAGGCTTGTTGTCAATCCAGAGGGGCACATTGTTCGTATGCTGACCACTCAACCCGTTTACTGCCATCTTGTTTCACTGTTCAATACTTGTTTGTTAGACAACTCGTCTTTCCGACTCAGCTGCTCTCGGACGCTTTTTCTCGGCGGAAGTTGATATGATTTTATGCGAGAGTCCTCATTCAGCTCATCCCAACGGCCGCGGCTCCTAGGTAACTGCCGCTGCGCTTGGATTTCCATCGACTAAGCACTTTCCGAAAACAGGCATACTACCTGGTATTAATGTTCCGTTAAAGGACTCAGTTGATCCAAATCACGTGTGTTTCCGAGTCAGAGTGCGGGCCTTCTGACTCTCTGCGGGAGACAAATCATACATGCGGGATCGCGTTGCTGAGGAACATTTATCGCCATCTTGAAACGCAAACCTGCACCGTGAGGCGGTATTGTTGAGGCCAGCACTCGACAAACAGGCGGCCTGTTTGAGATCCCGCAACACCCATGTCTGGCTGTGAAAAAGGGAAAGCCAAAGATTATCGTTCATCCTTTTAGATCCCATTGTGGCTGATGCTGTCAGTTACACACTCTGCTTGTATCGCCAGCCGCGACGACTTCTTCCGAGACCACGGCATGAGCGGTGGATCTCCAAAAGTGTCGTCGACCTGTGCGTAGCTGGAGATGCCGAGTATCATTAATCGTAATCGTGACTGAGTTGCTTGCTCCCGCCGCCTTGCGGTGGCAAGGAGTCAGCGATGAGTCTTAGTAGAAGGTCGTCATCATTATGTACCTCGTACGGAGTACTGGCCCGGGATGTTCACTCGGCCAATCCCCGCTTTGCGCCCTCAGCCCCGCACCCCTGAACAGTCATACCCAGCGCGCCAGGAACCCCCAACCTTTTGATTATTTATATTCATGTGTGCCCAAATTCATGGTTGAAAGTCACCTCGACAGCGATTGCTTCGATAGCTCAGTGGTAGAGCGAGAGATTGCAGTTGCAAAGCTTACAACGCTCAAAAATAAGCTACAACACTACAAATATCTCTAGGTCACGTGTTCGAACCACGTTCGGAGCTTTTTGTTTTTTTTTTTTGCATCAAACTACGTACGGTTTTGTTCCAGCATATCCATATAGTAGTTTTTGTTCTCTGTTTGAGTACGCTCAAAAATCTTTGACTTCAAGATGCTGCTGCCCTTTTTTCAACATTGTCTGCGACATTTCAGCCGTGGTTTCGAAACAGTGGACCGTACCCGTTGATGACGAACGTCCAATGGGCGCGGGAGTGTGATTTGTGCTCTCTCATCCTCTGTCTGTCGTGCCACACTGTACCAGAGATCTGGAGAAGACTACGGAGGGCGGCTCCTAACTCAGACTTCTAAAGGTATTCCTCAGACTTTTTTACGTACGATACCTCGACAACCAATGTCGTCTCCGTGCCAACGGTTCCGATGATTGTGCTCACGTATGGCAAGTTGAGGCTGCCTGCTTACACTCTCATATTATCGTCACCCTTCGAGTGATAGGGTGTTTGAACACGTCAGTCGGAAAAGGTTGGGTATCACCCTCAATATAATGTCGTACCACTCCGACTCTTTGACAGCAACTCTCATCATCATCGCTGCAAGCCAACAAAATCAGGGAATCTGCCACCCACGACTTCTTTTCGCCCTCATTTAGCAGCACTTGCGGCAAGCAGCTTACCAGCAAGCATGTGCATCTCTTCAAAGGAATCTTGATGTCGAGGAAGCATTCTATGTGTCCGAAAAAGTCTCGCTGGTCCAGCGAGTTGAGCTTTGAGTCAAAGCTGGTTTCCTGTGTTGGCCCATGCAGTTCGATTTTCCCACCATTGACATGGCCAAGGAAGTGGCCTGGTAGGGTTGGGATTGTCTCAATATGTGAAATTGTCACATAGCTCTTCCGTTCCTTTGGATTAAGCTCGGCAGGCCATGTAGAGTAGCTCACAGCTCCGCTGACAGCTGCCCAGGTCCAGGAAGGTGGTTGGCACTGCGTCGTCGTACTACGTTCTTGGGGAAATGATGTCCTCCAAACAAGGTTCCACGGCAACTCTGACTCCCACAGCCCTGCATAATATCTTGTGTGCTTGTACTCATGATCATGAAGATATGAGCCTAGTCCAGCGACTGCTGGCAGTCGATCAGATTTGTAGGTCATGCTCTTCGATGAGTATTTATGCACAATCTCGGTCCAGGTGCCATATTTTGTAGCAGTCCAAGTTCCCAAAAACAGCCACGGAAGAGCTTTCAGGAAGGGATCGATCCCGTCAACTTCTACCTCTCCATTTTCGCTCACACATACTGTCCGGCACTCCCAGACTAAGCCATAAGGTAAGAAGTGAAGCACAGCGGGACTTAGTAATCTTTCCTGGAGACTCCATGCACGGCGATCAAGTGGTTGTGAATCTAAGTGTGCCACTCGGTGTCGATTATATCGACCGATGAGAACTGTGCCAGCTGTATGCAAATTGGTAGTCTTTGGCAATCGGATTTCGGTCGCGACGGCATTCCGAAGAGAATATAGCCCACCATTACAATTCTCGGACGATGTTGCTGACAACACAAGCTCACAGTTACCATACACCTTGTGCATTGAAGCGACCTCTCTAGCCACGTCCAAAGGGTCGTCTTGGACAATGCACAAAGCATCTATCCAAAGGTATCGAAATCCGAGACTTTGAGTAACCTCGACAGCATCCTGAAATGTCTTTGGAAGGCTGGCAGACGCAATACTGACCTCGAATTGCTTGATGACGTCCCTGGTCAGTTTCAGGGGCAAGAAGTCACCCCAGCAATAGCTCAAAGCAACGTATTTCCCGTGTACTTCGCTCGTCGTCTTCAAGCATATGGTATCTGCAGGACGTCTTCCCACATCTATCACGCGTGTCGGCAAAGTCGATCCTTGGGGTCGATGGCACCTTTCATGCGCTTGGCATGTCTTGTACCACTTCAGGGCCAACTGTCGGCATTCTTCCGAGTCAGATCGAGCATGAACTTGTCGGCCCCAGATGCGTTTTCTGGCTGCATCCTGTATCTTTTCCGGGACTTTGTCTTCTGAGAAATCGTGCCTCATGCACAGGTAGTAGGCGTCTGCACTCAACCGAGCGTTTTCCTGCCGTGGTCCATCTACAGGTAGTAATTCGAAGATAAGGTCATCTGCGTTGCCAGTTCCTTCATGTAGGTTGACCTCGTAGGTAGTCGCCCCTTCCAGGAATATATCTGAAGCAGAGAAGAGACGGCAGACGGCGCACGTCTCACCCGAACTAGCGAGTCTACTCACGGTGCCATGGTGCGTAGTCACAGCACACCCACCACCCGACGCGCGGATAAGGTTGTATGGGGTCCTCGCTGTGTCTGGAGGTAGAGAGTCAAAGTCACCGCCTCGCTTTAGAAATTCAGAAGAGAAATGTAGTTTCTGGTCATATGCATCCAAAGAGTATCGCTGTGGGTTGCGCATGTCCAGGAGATGCTCAAATAGAACCTCGCAAAGATCGCAGAGATCAGAACCATTTGCCTGGCTGTCATCCATGCTGCTTCCAGTATCCGGAGCTCGTTCGTGTTGGATTCGAGGTGTTGAATTGGCCGCTGCCTTTGTAAAGTCAAGTACTTCAAGGCGCCAGCTCAAAGTGTGCTTGGGAGCATACCAAGATCAGGCATCTCCAGCCTTAAACTAAATGCGTACACTGGAAAGCGGAAGCAGCTACTGTGCTTGGACTAGGCAACCACTAAATACGAATGTGGAACGGAAGCTCAGCCTAGGATAAGAAAGTGCGATTGGGTTGAGGGGCGGATACTCTTCAATCAGATCCAACTTGGCAAGGGCTTTCTATTTCCTTTCCTTCCAATCGTCTGATCTATCCCTCGACTCCCCAGCACGCGGAGACAGAAACGAGCCATGCATGTACAATGTTATGCAGAGCAAGGCCCGTGGTGCCAGTTGACGAGGCTGAAGAGTGTGTGGGGACCCCGCTCCCGTCTTACCGGCAGCATATTACCGAGGTCCGATCCCAAGCCTTTAACCACCAACATTCCTTCTCACTGCTCCCATAGCCCTTGATTCAAAATGCTCATACATTCCATGAAAGCTCTCCATTCCATTCCGTCATTATAACTTGCTTACATCGCTCTCTACGCGGCTCAAGACAACTGCCGTCTCAAAATCTACATCCGTCCCCGTCGACGACACCTGAGAAATGGCTCGCAAGGACAAGCCAACGCTCCAATTCTACTACGATGTATGTCACACAACCGTTCAAGCCGGTCTTGAGTCTCTCTCTCCTACTCGACGAATGAACAAATAGTTTTCATTATTGCCTGGGCAACACTCTTCACGGTAGCAGATGATTTATTGACCCAAACATCAACTAGGTAACATGTCCGTTCGCATATATGGGCTCGCTTCGGTAGGTAACATACCCCTTCGTAGTTGGGTTACCGCATTGTGTATCCAACCAATCCACGCCAAGGAAGAATGAATTATGAAAAAATGCTTTGATTGTTGCTCCTTTTGTTCTGACTCTGACCCCCTTCCTTTTTGGAGGAGAATAGCGTCGAAGCCCTCGCCCGTCGCACCGAAGCCGACCTCATCTGGACCCCGGTGCTCCTGGGCGCCATCTATCGGGAGACCGCCGCTCCGCAGGGCGCCGCGGGCTCAGCGTCGGACGTCTTCAACCCGACCAAGAAACGGCTCACGTCGCGTGCTCTGCGGCGGACCCTGCAGCGTAACAACGTGGAGCTGAATTGGCCTTCCGTCCACCCCCGCAGTCCCGTCCTAGCTCTGCGTCTGCTCTACCATGTGGCCGTCGAGGCCCGCCCGGCGCTCTCGCACGCGCTGTTTCGCGCGTACTGGGTCGAGGACCTCGACATCACCGACAAATCGGTGCTCCAGGATGTGGCCCGGCGAAGTGGCGTCCGGCTCTCTGAGGCGGCCTTTGACGACAAAAATGCCCAGGACGCTCTCCGTGCGGCGACTGCAGAAGTAATTGCGCGCGGAGCGCCCGGAGTGCCTGCATTCTGGGTGGATGAGGAGGAGTGGGTGGACGATACGGATGGCAAGGCGCACCGCGGCCGCCTCTACTGGGGCCAAGATCGGATGCACTTCGTGGAGGCTGCGCTCCATGCGCTGAAACGCCGTGGCGACTACGCCCAAGTGCCCAACCTGGCGAGTCTGCAGCCCCGGTGCGTGCAGGGGCATCCAGCGACCGGCCAGAAACGGGTCGAGTTCTGGTTCGACTTTAGCAGCCCCTGGGGGTTCCTTGGGTGGACGCAACTGGACCGGCTGAGGAGACAGTTTGGACCCGAGGTCGAGATTGTCATGAAGCCCTTTTTGTTGGGCGCGCTGTTCAAAGCGTGAGTGTGGACGCGCCGAGAGAAAGTGGGACTCGCAATCTGACCAGTTACCAAAAAACAGAGTTGGCGCACCGAATGTCCCCATGGAAGCCACCTCGCAGGCCAAAAGAGCCTACATGCGTAAAGACTTGGATGACTGGGTCCGTCATTGGAACGGCGTGAACCAGCAGCGCGGATCCCACGACAAGCCCGTGCAGTTCCGCTGGCCCAGCCACTTTCCCATCCGGACGCCCACGGCCTTGCGCTGCGCAATTGTGGATCCGTTCCTTGTGCCCCTGCTCTGTGAGTTGATCTCTCCCTACGATTGACGCCCATTGACCCATTCCTACCTCACTCTACTGACCACGAGGCGCGCACAAAATAGTCCGAGCCTGCTGGGAGCGCGACATCAATGTATCCGACGACAAGGTCTTGGCTTCATACCTCGCAACGGCGGGCTGCGACGCCGCGGCCTTGCTCAAGAAGGCATCCTCACCTCAAGTGAAGGACATCTTGCGAAACAACACCCAAGAAGCCGTCGAGGCCGGGATCTGTGGCGTCCCATCGTATCGCGTGTTTGAGAAGACGGATCAAGGATGGGTGGCGGATGGGGTCGAAGGGGGTGTCATTTGGGGTCAAGATGAGCTGATCGTCGTGGAGGACCTGGTCGCCGGTTGGAAGCAGCAGGAAAGCTCGGTCGGAGGCTATGACAGACCACCAGTCTCTCGGTTGTAAGTGCAAATGTGGCCCGAGTGACAAGTTCGACGCCAAAACAAGTAGGAACACGGTGCACAATAGGCGCTAAAAGCCCTATTGCAAGCAGCATTCTTCCGTAGATGAGGTCGAACTTTTGCACGAAACACCAAGTCTAGTCAAAGTCGTTGACTTCAAACTTGCAGTCGGGTGGGACTAAACTGATGGCTGGCTGGAACCGAGGTCGGTCCGAAGGACTGTGGACTGGGGGTATTCGTCGGTGAAGTGAATCGCCCATAACCCAGTGCTGGTGCTGATGCTGAGGAGGACGCCCAGTGCAGCGCATCGCCATATCGCCAAGTACTGACAAGATCTTCACTTGACGCCGTGGCAGGCTGCGCACAAAAAGTGATCACAACAAAATACCGCTTTGAATCTTGACCACGGAACCAAAAAGCAGAAGAGAAAAAAAAGGGATTGGTATTTACAGAGGTAGGTTCGCAGTTTCCTGCGTGCGCCCTCTCTGAAGGAACCCATTAACCACCTAAGCCAGAGTCCCGAAGAACTACTAATTGAACTACAATCTTGCAGAGTGTAGAGAGTCCCGAAGAACTGCTTTTGATGCGAAGGCTTGGGTAAACATTTCCACTAGGTTAATGTTCCTACCTGGGGAGGCGATGGGAATTGTGGATTTATATTATATATACTAAATATTCCCAGCCTCGGCCGGCCCTGGACTTGGGCAGGTGGGGCGAGCAAGGTTTCGTTGTCTATGGTGTTGAGGAAGACTTCATGTACATATGCTACATGCCATGTCAAGCCGCTCTTGGTCCCCGTTTGTCGTCCGGCATAAGGTACTGCCCATCACTGTATGAGCCACGCCCCATTTTCGTGCACGCTACTAGTATGCAGCGGGCTGCGCCGCAACGTTTCAGTGTCGAGGAGCCGTCGCTCGACCACTAGTACTACCTAGTATGTACCAAACCCCACTTCTAAGAGGGTCGGCGTGCAGGGACACCTTTTTGGGACCACTTGTAACCTCGTAACGAGTAACTCGTAAAGTATCAAAGGATGACCTGTTTATGCACCTAGGTCAGTAAATGTAGCGCAAGGTGTGATGCCGAGCATGTCGCCCACAGTCATTGGACACGGCCGTCGACGGCTTGCACAATCAATGCGCGAAGGGGCCTCGCTACGCGACCATCTTGTCTAGCCAGATCCGCAGAGGTGCGTGAATGGAGGAGAGAAACCGATCGACCTGAAGGTATATCGGCCCACAACGATTTTTGTGCAGCAGACTAGATATGTCAGTGGCCCCAAAAGGGTTTGTCTGCGAGTGTGCCTCCGGACATACAAGGAGAGGCCCCAGGAGAGGCCGCTGTGCTGACCGGCAAACAGTCAATCACTCTCACACTCTCACCGATTTCTGGTATATGCAATGTACAGTATTAAACCTCGAAGCTACTTGTTTCTTTCCTTTTGCTATTGACGTCCCAAAGTCCGCCGGTTGCTGTTCCTGCTCTTCCTTTCCTTAAACTTTGGCGTTTTGACTCACAATGTCGTATCTGTTCTCGACTCTGATCGTCTTCGGTCTGGCCTGGCTCTCATACATCGTCGGGCTTGTTGTATACAGACTCTACTTCCACCCGTTGGCTCGATTTCCGGGGCCCAAGTACGCGGCAATAAGCAGGTGGCATGAATACTACTACGACGTCCATTTACAGGGGAAATTCATCTTCCACATCAAGGCCCTGCACGAAAAGTATGGTGCGTAACAACTTGAAGTATAGATTGTGCCGAGGCGTGGTGATTTGTTGCGCATGCAGGACGGAGATTGACTTATGCACGGAACGACCCTGCAGGACCCATTGTTCGCATCACCCCAGACGAGGTCCATATTCTCGACTCGGATTTCTGGGAAACCATCTTCACCAAGGCCGGGAGGGTCGACAAGTACGACTGGATGTCTGGGCGGTTCGGGAACGAGAACTCGGTCCTGAGCACGGCTCCAGATGAGCTGCACCGCATCCGGCGAAACGCGTTGAATCCGTTCTTCTCGCGAAAGAGAATCATTGACCTGCAGGTCATCATTCGCAAGAAGCTCAACCAGTTGATCGTCAAAGCACGAGAATACCAGCAGTCGGGCGCCCCAGTGGTCATCAGTCGCGGCTATATGGCCTTGGCTGAAGACGTGATCATGGAATACTGCTTTGCTCACGATTACAACAGTCTCGATGTTGCCGAGTGGACGCCGATTCTTCACGACCCAATGAGGGCCGTCAGCATCAGTGGGAACATGTCGCTGCAATTCCCTCTGGTGCCCAAGATCTTGAATTGCTTGCCGCAGGCCTGGCTCGTCAAGCTGGAGCCATTATATGCCCTTGTCTCTAAGATGCAACGAGTGAGGCTTCAGAGTGCTCCTTCTTCTATCAGTACCTCTTCTGACGCTCGCAGGACTTTGCCAGACAGATCGTCAATTTGAAGGCCGGGAAGATTGATGCCCTTGCTGAGAAAAACGATCATCCTACTGTGTTTTCGGAGCTGATTCGAGGCGACCTGCCCCCCAGTGAGAAGTCTGACCGACGCCTGCAGGACGAAGCACAGTTGATCATAGGCGCAGGGGTCGTCACCACCGGCTGGACTCTCAGTGTAGCCACCTTCTATATTTTGAGCGATCCGAATGTCCTTGGACGTCTGCGCAAAGAGCTCGAGGAAGCCATTCCAGACACCGACGAGCTGGACCCCAGCGAGCCGCTCGAATGGACAGAACTGGAGAAGCTTCCTTATCTGTCAGCTTGCATAAAAGAAGCCGTCAGACTGTCCTATTCCACGACGGCACGCAATGCCCGTCTGTTTCCCAAGACAATCCAGTACGGCAAATGGACCATCCCGGCCAGGACGCCGATTTCGATGACGATCCCGTTTCTCAACCATGACGAGGAAATCTTCCCAAACTCCACGTCCTTTGTCCCTGAGAGGTGGCTCGACTCACCAAAGGCCAAGAACGGATCCAGTTTAGACAGGTATTTCGTGGGATTTGGTAAAGGCACGAGGTCTTGTTTGGGAATCAAGTGAGTTTGATCTTGTATCCGCTATTCCAGCTCGTGAGCTCTGTTCTGATAGCATCTCGCTTAAACCCTAGCCTCGCTCATGCCGAATTGTACTTAACCCTGGCGGCTATGTTCCGGTACTTCCAGCTTGAGCTGTACGAGACCGATAAGAGTAATGTGGAGTTGGCTCACGACTTCTTTCTTCCATTTCCCAGACTTGATTCCAAGGGGATTCAGGTGACTGTCAAACCGAGAAAGAAGAATGGATGAGATTTTCGATGTGGGATGACAGCTCTGAAGAACAACCCAAGTAGCAGATTAATTCATGAGGACTATGTCCTCTTTCCTGATGCTTTCCTCGCATCTCACCATGTTGACCACTGGTCTGAAATATTCATGCTGTAACTTGGATGGTTGAACTGGTGCCTGCTTTCCACGCCAGATCAATCATGGGTCAGTGGGGACACAGTTGGTTCGTGGAGACGGGCTATTCTTTGGCAAACCTCAAGTGCCATATTGAAGCACACCTGTGTTTCTCACCGACAAACTTTCTGTATCTTGTTCCTCGCCGATGCTCTCTCTCGTGTTTTTGGTTAGCTCGTACCAATGCTCCGCTCAAAGTCAGAAGTTCTACCTCATTTTCTCACACCAGCGTAAGGATACTCATGCAACACAATAAACAATATGTAAGCATCATCCCCTCGTAGACATACTTGAGCATCGTCTCGTCGATGTAAGCGGCACATCTGATGAAAAGCATACCTCCGGACAGAGAAAAGGTTTTGATGTCAACACTTGACAACGTCTGGTGGGTGGCGTTGTTCCAAGTTGTTGTGAGTTTTCACACAGACGTGCCAAGACCGACACTCCAAACCAGGTTAGCGGGCGGTTATCGATTGGGCGGCAAGTTGCCCCTCTGCCTGCAGTGGTCCACGATCCCACTTCCTGCAAAACGATATTTTCCCTTGGCCAGGCCTGGGTTCCCTTCTCCTCATCCATCCCTCTCTTTCGAGAATTTGTGGCTCTTCGTTTGATATCATCCTTTCCATCACTATATCTTCCTCTCTTTTTGTAAGCGACATCTTTTCAGCTTTTCACCATGGCGGAAAACAACGACGCGCAGGTAAGCCTCTGCAGGGAAATCCCCCGCCTTTCGTAATTTGCGCAACCAGACGCCGCATGTACAGATGGCTGGGCTGTTTCCTCTCCTCGTCACACCAGACACTGACATCTCCTGTTTCCAGCATGAGCACACCTTTGAGTCCGCCGATGCCGGAGCTTCGGCCACCTACCCGATGCAATGTTCCGCCTTGAGAAAGAACGGTCATGTTGTCATCAAGGGTCGCCCATGCAAGATTGTCGAAATGTCCACCTCCAAGACTGGCAAACACGGCCACGCCAAGGTCCACTTGGTTGCCCTCGACATCTTCACCGGTCGAAAGATGGAAGATCTCTCTCCTTCCACCCACAACATGGACGTTCCAAACGTCACTCGCCGCGAATACCAATTGGTAAGAGAATGGATTCTAGGCGGCACATGGCAAGCCGAGAATGCTGATGATGACGGCAGCTTGACATTACTGATGACGGTTTCTTGTCCCTCATGTCCGACGATGGTTCCACCAAGGACGATGTCAAGATGCCCGAGGGCGAAGTTGGCGAAAAGATTGAGAAACTCTTCCGCACCGATGAGAAGGACACCAGTGAGTAAACCACTTTGGAAGATATCTGCATCGGATCACTAATGCCTCTTCAGACGTCATTGTCTTGACCGCCATGGGCGAGGAGGCTGCTGTCGATGCTAAGGAAGCCCCCAAATAAGCGGCCCTCGAGTCAACCAGCAGATCTGCGACCCCTCTTCACGACTGATGTATTTATGGATCAGGAAACCCAGGTCATACTTCAGCGTTCTTGGTGTTGGGCAAGTTTGCACATGCCGAAAATCAGAGTAGGCGGAAAGATACGAACTTGTCTGGAGGCAGCTGGGCCATAGATCTGTGGCTTGCCCTGAAAAAGCGACTGTTTTTCATTTTACGACGGACCAGCATCCTTCTGCATTTTGAAAAGTGGTAGCTAGACAAATAACAGAGCAATTACCGAACCACAACAGCCCTGCTTACAATGCGAGTGTTTCAGGGGTTCTATTGATATTTCAGCCACTGTCTTCCTGGCTGTATATAGAAATACCTGATCGCTGATTGGTTTCGCCACTGTTCACCGTTCTTGCCTGTCTCTCGCCACCATCACTTACCAAACTTTCATTGGCAAAGTCGTTGTAGATTCTTCATAAATCTGCTGTTAGTCCGACTTGTAACATTGGCAGTGAATACAAGGCACACTCTCCCAAGACCTGTGCTCGCTTGGGTTGGAACTGAGGGGAAGACTCCAAAAGCGGCGGCATCTACATCCAAGTTCGTCAGCGGATTTCTTCATTATGCTCTAAAGCGGTCAGTTCGGTTATTCCTGACACTAATTAGATCCAGTGAATCCTGTCTTAGTCTTTCAATCTTGGCGGGTGCTATAGGCCCCCGAAGCCTCCATATCGAAAGAACCCAAGCTGTGTATGTGGCATCACAGAACTCAACCGCTTCTCACCGTTCCGGTCGTTTGGAACATCGGCCTCGACCAGGCCTAGACCGCCATGTCCGCGAGATTGTGTTCGTTTATGCCCGGCCAACATGGACGGAGAAGAGTGCGGGATATGTGGCTCAACGGAATTTTACGACGAGGACGGTAGAATCTTCTGTGCAAATGGACACGATCAGGGTCTGGGCCTTGCGACTGCTGAGGACGACGCCGATTTCGGGAGGCAGGGCACAGTGGTGAGGAAGAAGGAAATCAGAAAGAAGCAAAAGATATCCAAAGGCATGTCAAATTCGACTGAGCCAGGTGTTATCCGTGAAGCGAGTTCAGTCCTAGCCCAGCCAGCTGACCATCCAGGTCAAAACAGTGCTTCGCGGAGCCAAGGCTTACCAGCTCTTCCTTCAATCATGGCAGTTCATCCTTTGGAAACAATGCTATGTGCTGGTCCATCAAAAAGGATTGCCGGCAGAGTTGTGGGTAAGTGGTACAATAACTCTAGTTCACTGGATTGGCACCTTCATTGTGTTTTCTTCTAACTGCAACAACCCAGGCAATTGTCCGGGATCTGTGGGCGTTATGGCTTTCGAAGCTAGAACATCGTCTCGGCGACAGCCACGCAGAGGCAATGCAAAATGCGGACACGACAGCTAGCTCTGGCAACGATACGGATACCGATCTTGATGCCGATGTGAGGCGTGAGCCCGAGGGGAACAAAGCAGCACACAGCTACCCTACGCTGATTGATACGATAGCTTTGAACTATCTGGGCATTGTCATGTTAAGGAGACCAATTGGTCTAGCTAAGGTCTTGAAGTAAGTCACCCTCGACATTTGTGAGCTCTCGCTGACCGGGGCCTCGAATAGATGGATCCTCGAAGAAGAGGTTCCTTTCATCCGCGCCATCAGGTACATTCCCCAGGACATGAAGGACAGATTGCCGGGAGAGTATCACCAAGCCTTGGATACGCTACGGCTGTTGGGACCTGATGAGCTCCAGAAAGCCGTGTATCACCGCGCAAGATGGTACAGCGCCTCGTTCGGCATGGTAATGCCGCAGATCAATCTGAATCTCTTCCTTCTCGACTATGTCCGCCAACTTGCCCTGCCGCTCGAGATCTACAGCGTTGCTCGGGGGCTAAATACCATCATCAAGTATGAGTTCCGCTATGCTGATGTTACAGAATCGTCGCAGCCAACGAGGCGTCAGCCAACAACATACCCAGAGAGCCAGCTCATCTCTCTCGTCGTTGTTGCCACAAAGCTCCTCTTCCCGTTCGACTCGGAGAATGTAAAGCGCTATCCACAAGATCCCAATGATCCAACAACGCTAAACATGAATTGGCCATCCTGGCTGGAAGCCAAAGCGAACTTTGACAAGCGGACTCAAGCTGGCGAAGACGCCAACGGCTTCAAGCCAGGATCGGAGATCCATGTCAAAGACAGTGATATCCTCGATATGACTGATCAACAACTGGACAAGTATATGGACTGGTACCAGAAGACGTGGATCACAAGCAAACATACTTCAACAACAGACCAAGCGCAAGAACAAGGCATCGAGAAAGATATTCTCGACATGTTTCCCCTCCATGACGTTCCCGAGCACCAGAAGACACTGGCAGAGAATGGGGAAGCCGATCAAGAGGAAGAGTCATGGATGAATGCGCGGATTATGCAGGTCCAGTCCTCTCTGAAGGCACGACGGGCCATAACTCTTGAAGAAGAAAGTGAGCGCAGTTTGGATGTCCTTCGCCCCGGGTCTCGATACCCTCGATACCCCAAAGTCGACGACCTGGATAAGGCGCCAGATGGTGCTGTTGTGAAGATGTTCCACCAAGAAGCGGCCGAGACTGCTTGTCTGAGTGTCAAGGCCCTTTTGCTGGCTGTGAATCGTACGGAGGAGAAAATAGAACAGTGGCTTGCAGATAGGAGAAGGGAAGATGCGTTTGGCGAGGATCTGGAGCAGAGTGAAGATCATGAGGACAAGGACGGTCCAGACACCGGTGAAGACATGGATTTCATCCCTGAGACGAGTCCTCCGGGGAAGCTGGCGAGAGATATGGAGGGCCTGGAGATTGGGCAGTCACCGAATGTCGAGGATGATGTCGAAGGGGTTGTTGACACGGAAATGCTGCTGCACTCACCACACGGAGTCTGAGACTGTAGGTGGCCGTGAAGATAGCATTCCTGCTTGTGTATTGGGTTTATCGCTTCATTATTCGTGAAAGCAGCTTGCAGGTCTGTACAGCCTTTCAACCTAGCGACTGTACAATGTTGAAGGTGCCTAGGGCAGCCGAGTCTGTGCCTCGCTTCATTTAGCCGTACAAACGGCGGCAGATATATGCACTGTGTCGCAACTGCAGGCTCTCGATTTCGGCCAGCCTCATTACACCTTTTCCACCTCTCCGCCTTTCTCCTCCCATTCAATCCAGCTTCCAGGAAATTCGCTGATCTTGCCGCCAAATGCAGCCTGCCCAGCCAATCTCGCCGCCGCCCGGCTTCTCACCCCTGCCCTACAATAGAATATGACCTCATCCTTCGGCGAGGGTTTCTCCCAGCCAAATCTTTCTTCGAACTCCTCGGGGCCTAGAAAGAAGCCGTCGGCCGCGGACTTGATAGGGAGGTTGTGCGCGCCGGGGATCTTCCCCGTGGATTTTAACTCGGAGGGTTCGCGGACGTCGATTACGACCCGTTTTGGGTCCGGGCGGGATGTGAGGGTCTGCATGTCTGTGAAGGTGTAGAGCGTCGATCGCGGCTCCGCGGCGGAGGTGGACGTGGAGTTTTCTTCCTTCTGGACGACTAATGTCGTGGTGAAATGTCGCTTTGGCTGTCGGAGGCGCGGCATGAAGAGGTCACACGCATGAGACCTGTGGGAGAGAAACTGATGCTGTGTTGAGGCAAGACCTCTCTGTTGCGGGGTGCTTCGGCGGACTGCTCTGGATGAGCAGGTGGCTCTTCTAGAAGCTGAGAATGTGCGGAGACATTGCTGTAAAGACGAAGCTGCTTGTTTGGATGACATTGTCAGTCGAACAGTGAGATTAAAACGACTTGCGCAGGAAGGAGTTTTAATCGTGAGATCCGAGCAGGGTCGTCCGAAACCATCTTGTTCGAAGCGACAATTTTTCTACCAACCGGGGTAATTATGTTACAGCTTCCGCCTCTTAGGGCCGCGGCACAAGTGACGTCGAGCAGCCTTGTCTCACTGCAGCTTCTCAGACTGCGTTTGCCAAGCGCAAGCGCTGATTGGTCGGTTAGCGCGCGGGCGCGCGGACTAATTAAATACCCTAAGGGGTTATTTTACTAAACCGATCAAAGACCTAATACGTATATTTATTGCTCGGACAATACGTAGAAGTTCTTGGTGGTGAATTCGCCAAAGTCTGGGAAATCTGCAGGCGGCGCACCCAGCGTCCGGCAGTCTTATAGCTTACTCTCAACTTTTGTGGTGCGTGGTCAAACCCCCGCCGCATTAGCACAGGAGACCGAAACCCGCAGCCGTCTTCAAGGTTGTCATTTTCGCTGCTTTAATCCAATGAAGAAATGCTTTTGACGCTCTATCAGATCAACAGAACTGAGCATCTGCTAGGCTGAGTGTCTCTTTTCATTTCTTTTGCGGCACCGGATCTTCTTGAGTACTGATTTCGTGATGAACAGTTGTTGCCTGTATGGCTTCTTCAAATTTCTCCACGAATGCCCTCTGACCGAGCTCTAGATTTCTGATTCTAGTCTGCTGAAGTCGTTTGGCGGCGGCGACCGGCGACGTATGTGGATCGACGAAGATGAGATCGATTTCCTGAGCACAATTAGCCATCCAAAATTGAAATCAAATCATGGATGCTTTTACCTCGAGCGTCAGGTTCATTGTCTCTGGAACAAAAAAGTAGATGAGTGGTACAGCCGTGAGATTGAAAGACATGAATATCAAGTATGTCTTCCACGAAATGGTGCTGATAAGGACCGGGCTCAGCATGGCAATACCAAAGTTCTGCATTTTCAGCTTAGTACCATCAATGTACGTGCCAATGGGTGACACATACGACCAGCCAATTACCCGCTGCCGCCACCGCCGTTCCAGTTCCGCGGGAGTGCAGAGGAAGTAGCTCGGCCGCGAAGCCCCAAGCAAGCGTGCCTGTGCCTATCGCGTAGAAGAATGCGAACTGTGGCAAAAAGCTTAGTGACCACGCACACTGCCCAGCTGGGATGGACAAACCAAGAAGAAAAATGCGATCGATGCAGCAGCCAACCCCTTCGAGTCGGTGCTATCTTTCAAAGCAAGTAGTATACTGATGATCATCATGTTTATACCGCATCCAAGGCTTCCATAGAGTAAGGGGCCTCGACGTCCGACGCGGTCAACGAGTGCTGTAATTAACCCTGTTGACAGGCAAAGTAGGACTCCAACGCTGTGACAAAATTCATCAACCTTTTGCGAAGCGAGCAAACCAACGTCAAACGAAAGAAAACTCACCATCCAGTTATCAAAATGGCATTATCCACGGAAGTACCGATGCTCCCTATCAGAATCGTCGGCATGTAGTATCTGTGAAACATTAGTACATGACCCAGATAGGATAGCTTGTCTTCCTACATAAGCAAGTTGATTCCGGCTAATTGGTTCATAACCACTACACCACACGAGACCAGTATACGGCGCGATGTGCGGACGGTGTCTTGTTTGAAGACGTGCTTCCATGCGAAGTGGCTTCCAGCGAGCTCCAGCTCGATTGATCTGAGGATCTCGAGTTGCTCACTCCTGATCTTGGGGTCGTCTTCATTTCGATCGTAGATATCGCAGAGAACCCTCAGGCCCTCTAGGCTTCGTCCCCGACTGTAGAGCCAGCGTGGAGATTCTGGAAGCCCAAGGATACATATGGCACAGATCTAGAAGGAAATTAGTCACACAACCTACAAAGATAATTCTGTGGGCATTACCAAGACAAATATGAGTTGAACCGCCACTGGAACCCTCCAGCTAGCGCTGCCTGTGGTGTGAATCATGCCATAGTCAAGGTACAAGGCCTATCGTCTGTTAGAAGTATACGTCGTGGCAGGGGGACACCAACCAGTATGACCCCGAGCGTAACAAAGATGAGCTGTGAGCAGAACAAGCGACCTCTTATGTGCGCTTCACACATCTCAGCTTGATACATTGCCACGGTCGCGGACACAATCCCGACCCCGAAGCCACCGACAAAACGTCCGACCATGAGTTGAGCAAGTTGATACGAGGAAGCTTGTAGAACTGCGCCTATCTTCAGGGAGGAATCAGTAATGTGTGATCTCCGGTCAACAGGCGGAGACGTACGCAGACCCAAACCATGGCCAAACCTATGCTTTTCCGTCTTCCCAGGAGATCTCCAAATATCACATTGAAGATGCATCCAAACAGTGCGCCGAGTGAAAATATGGCAAGCGTAATACCAATGATAACTGGTCTAGGATGGTTGAAGGTCTTCTGAAAGTTCGGCACCGTTATGACGCCGCCCATGAAGCCTTGGTCATAGCCTAATCATACACATCAGTGGATCGTGCTCAGACTTCGGTGGATGAACTCACCAAAGAAAAGAAAAGAGAGCTGACAAGTGAATGTCACAGCCCAGCGGAGAGGACGTCCTCGACCGAATAGGTTCAATCTCATGACGGGTAACTGGAAATCCGTATCAAGTTTGCTGGGGGAGGCTTTCCAAGTATCAGAAGTGTTCTTGTCTACGAATGTAGTGTTATGTTCAATAGCTGTACATATTGTGCCTTTTGGTGGCCCAGCTCAGTGCCCCAATTGAGGAGAGATATGCGCCTCCAGGAAATTGTCGCCGGAACGACATCGACGCCACAACCTAGACCAGTCGGGACTCGGATCAGGACTCGGATCAGAAACCTTATTACCGCAACAGGGGCCCCATGGGGATTTACGGGGGCAGAGTGTTGCGGAGTAGCTCGCTCATCCGAAGTTTTGAGAGGTCTAAAACTGTGAGCAACAAAACTTCGAGCAAGCAAGTTTAGTCTTGTCTTAGAGAATTTCAATTCATAACTATCTCGCCGTTTGATTTGGCTCTTGGGACCAAACACTTTCGTGAGCCGTACTCCTCCCGAACCTACTAGCCTCAGGCATAGACTCCAGTATCTCGACCAGATACGATTTCAGCGGTTGTCAGTGAGTTTTGTGGGAGTGTTTGGCTCTGAGGAACCGCAAACGCACCCACCAACTGCTCAGGTGTACGATTGCGCATATAATCTTCCCAGTTTCCCGCTACAACTGAAGGATACTTGTGGTTATCCAAATTTGGTCCAACCAAAGTTTGACCGTTCAATGTGTAATATTTATAGAAGCTGGGCTGTTAGTTACCGAAAAGGAACATGAGGACGTCGTTGCTCACAGAGGTAAATAACTGCCAATATCGTTTGGGGACCTGTCACGTAGCTCGTGCATTCGCTCAAAGAGCTCCGTCAGAGTGCCATGATTGTTGACGTGAACTTTCGTGCGGTATATTTCCTCATACGTTGCAGCAATCTCGGGCAACGTTTTTCGGTCTGCGATTACTGACAGATCAGGTGTCAGTGGTGCCTTGTCGAAAGCTCGTGGACGGAGCGAACTTACATCGTATGACACCTACTGATGATGGATCTCGTATGATCTCGATTGTCCATCGAGTGACGTCCTCGTAGGAACACGCTTCCCAAAGCTCCGTGCCGTCTCCCCATGTATTGAATGTGTTTGTGAAGTGATCGAAAACCTTCAAATAAGGGCTGAAAAACGTCTCCATGAAGACACCAGTCAGGATGTGAACACCTTTCACTTTCTTCTTAGTCTCGATGTATTGCTTAATTATTTTCATTGGCTCTTTGCGCCATAGTTGTCCTGGCTCGAGTTTTGTATAGTCCATACACCAATCGCTGGCAATGTAGCGAGAAACACTTGCTTCTTCGCAAGCGTCAACCAAAACCTTTTGGGCGTCGACCATGATGCTATCGTCCGCTTGATAGCAGCAGACCACTACTTCGCTGCCTTTGACAAAATCCGCCATTAGATCGGAATCATGCGCCGAACCTGTGAACAAATCGACTCTTGCGGCGATGGATTCGTCAACGTTATCGGCATCTCGACTGTACCCAACTAGCTTTATCCCAGGTTGTTTCAGCAATCCAATGGCAATGCGAGAACCTAGTTGACCATCGATGCCGGCAATGCCAACTTTGAGCGTCATTTTGGCGAAAGCAATGCTCGTCGTATTGCACAGCTCGTCAGCAAATATTTGAAATGGTCGAGTTCATGTGTAGCTCCCTTTGGCGATACCTTGTCGCTGATAACGACATCTGTCCAAGCCCCAGTCGTTGGCCCCACCGTTCCGTCAGACACCGGCAAGTTCGTCAAGCATAAGACCGGAATCAAGGTTTGAATCGGGACGCAACCGGCCTGCCGATCAGCCAGGATGAAGCAAAGCCGAGATCGAGCCACGGATAATATACTTCCGGCAGATTATGGAAGCCTTGAGCATATCACGGATGCAGAATGATCGTAGAGTCCGCGGCCGGAGACCACGGATCCAGACACAGACGTCGAGACGACCCTCGTCAATGTTGTGAATCAGGATCATACAAAAAATCATCGTGATTGTGATGCTGCGGTCGAAACCATTTTTGCGATACCAAGTTCTACCCATTGCGATAGTTGGATTAAGACCAAGTCGCTAGTATGACTCTCCTTCCAGCCAAGAAGTCAGCAACCGATTCTTGGCCTTCACAGTGTCCAGGGGAGGTCAGAACATTCCTCGAAGAGTTTCTGACGGTTCTTGACTGCTCTGACCCCACAAGAGCATCTGAGTACAGTGACTACTACACTTCGGATGGAGAATTTGGGGCCTTTGGTAAAGTGAATCGCGGCACAGCTGGTCAGATCGAGCATTATTTCAACCCTCGCTCATCTTTGTCGAGTCAGAAATCAGAAAGTACATAGTCGGCATCTGGGAGAACTTCCCCACCAATCGGCACACTGCCAAAAAAGTGTTTTTCTTTCAGCCAGATGCAATGGATATTATGGCAATTATCTACTACCGGATCACGCTCGAGGATGGCTCGATCTACGAGAATGAGGCGGCAACCCGTATGGAACTCACCAGAGTAGAAGGAAAGCTGAAATTCCGTCGTATGCACCTGTACTTTGTGCGTCAGTTCATGCCATTATCTACAAAAGTGTCTGACTCCTATCTAGGATCCGACAGGGATGCTCGCTTTGCTTCCTGATGATGTTCGTAATTTTCAGCAACCGAAGAGTACTCATATTTAGAATGAAATCCTCTGTCATCTACTATCACTCTACTAACGACTTGGCCACCTCCTCCTTACATTTAGTCTGTCGCAAGTTGTTCCGCTCTGTTCAAGCAGCCTCCGCAGATGACACACCGTTCTTGTGACTATGAATTTCCAGCATCCAGATTCTCCCGGACTGACGAGACAGCTGCCTATTTGTTACGAACTGACCTTCATGCCACCGGGGGACGCCCAGAACGGAAGGAATGGTGAGTTAACCACAGGGAGGAGAGAGAAAACCAATCCCCAGGCAGCACGACTCTTCACGTGACCGCTCAGGCTGGCTCAGTCAGGCCCAGTACTGAACGCACTGAGCCATACTGAGCAACACTGAGCAGGAAGAGAATATATAGGTATATAGCCAGGACCGGCCCTCGCCTTGAAGAACAGTCCGTCGTCAACCTCGTTATCAATCCTACCCCTACCATTGGGGTAGCATTATCTGATACAGTTCCTGTCTACATCGAGAGCCGTACAGCTAGTATAGTTCTAGCATTGTCCCTACACTTGCCCCACTTATCAGTAACGATAAGTACCTACGATTCCACCCGAGTATTAGGTCCTTAACACTATTTTCTCGGGACCCACGGAATAGTATCCTTCCCCGAGCTCTTCGCCCCTTTGGCCGAGAAAACAATAAAAGGTGGGATGAATGTCCACTTTGGGTTGTGAAATTGTTGAGCATCCGACGTTCTAGCCATGGTCTCTCCTCTAGCAAACACAATCTTCCCTAGGTTTGAAATACCTGAGAGCATCAAGGAGATGCTTGAAAGGTGCCTAAAGTTTCTGGATTCCAATGAATCGAGCGCTGGTCATCGATTGGCCACCGAAATCTTCACAGTGGATGGCGCATTTCATTCTCCAAATGGGAACTTCGAAGGCAGAGAAGGTAGCCTGCGTTTGCCTTACATCTTTCCTTTCCGTTGAGTGGCTACTGACCAGATAAAGAAATTATTCGTTGTCGCCAGCAAGCTGTTGCATCTGGTGTTACGCGGCGCCATACAGTGGACACGATTTTCACGGGTAACATGGGTGGTACAGAATTAATTTTGGTGGGAAAAGTTTTGATCATAGAGAAAGATGGCCAGACTACAAAGACTGTCCAATTCGCTGCAAGGGCACAAGTGGAGATTCAGGATCAGCAACAGCCGCGTTTGAAGCTGTGGGCAGCATACGCAGGAAGTTTTCTTGGATGAGTGTTCTCAGAAGAACGATCTATTACAGAGTTCTATGCTTTACTTCAACCTCGCTCCTGATTACTCTTGGTCGTGATGCCGAATCCTTTGCGCGTGTGAGAATACGGTCATCGCCTTGCCGAACTAGGCTAGCAGCTCAAGTTCCCCACCGGCTACATCTGCCGAGTGGCACTCAAACTCAACCGGATGTCATCCGACTAGTGGCCGAGATGCTGGAATGGGGAATCATCGGCATATTTATTGAACTGACTGGCAAACTACTTGTGCTGGATCTCAATGTCAAGACTCACGTCGAAAGCCAGATCAGACAACTCACATCAACATATTCCAACGCCTTTGAACGACATCAAGAGAGAGCCATGAAAGTCGCCGTTGTCTTCGAGTACATCGCAAAGAACCTCACCAGCAATTTTCAGGCCCATGGCGAATACATGAGGGCCGTACTTGAGACCAATAAATTGAGAGCAGCTGGCGGATATGCAGATGACACAGGAGCGATCTGGATGCTTGATGTCGGCAGCATTGAGGAAGCGGAATCAATTGCGAAGGGAGACCCATACATGGTGGCTGGTTGCATCGCGAATTACAAATGTCACGAGGTGAAGTACTGGTCGGCAAAAGAAGCAAAGCATGAATCATGATAGACAAAATATCAATTTGTCCGTGCCCTGTGTACTGAGGACAGGTGAATTTGGTATGACATCAATCACAGACAGCCCACGATGAGGCGGACCTAACTGTGGCTCACTCTTGGCTTTGGATCACTGATAAAGATGTACTCAATAGACTATGTCTCCTTGTCAATGACAGGCATTACTAGAAATGACTCAAATGGTCCGCCGGTATATAGAGAATGCGGGCCTTGATTCACCGTATCTTGGTGAAGCTGAATCTGTCGGCGGTCATAGACCCAGGTGTCCGAACCTTTGATAGTGAGGCGCAGGGAGTCTCCTGGATGGAAAAGGGTCGACGACGGCATTATCTCAATGTCGACGGGTGCAACTTCGTTGGGTCGAAGCAAGAGCTGACGTCGATGTTGTAGCCAGGGATGATTCTCTGTGCTTCTCTCCAGGTCCAGTTCTCTGTGGCTTACTCGAATCCACCCGAGCGCCATTGGTCCATCGTCCATCATTGACATGGCCACAAATGGAACAACTACTCCTGAGTCGTCGAGTTTATCAGCTCGTACGAAAATGTCCATGTCCTCATGCTCAGCCGAAACCCATAACCGAAGACGCATTGTCCCAGTAAGCTCAGTCTCTTCGTTGAACTTGTGGCTAAACAACAGGGCATCCTTTGGATCTCCACTAGCGTAACGGGATATTCCGATCGATTTCGGAGGGTCTTGAAGAAGTCGGCTCGTGGAATTGTCGAGGTACATCCTCACCATTCTGGTCCTTGCAATAGGCCACTCCATCTCATTTCTGGCAATGTTTCGATGTGCTCTCTCTCGTGTTTCGATACGCACAGTTGGCCAGTTATCAACTTCGCTCGCTTCTTGCTTGAGGAATTTCTGGAAAAACGCTTCCTGTCGCAAAAGACTGGGTTTGCTGTAGTAGTACTGCCATTTCTTCCTCCCATGGATCTCCAGCCACTTCTGTTCGGATGATATTTCAGACCATGCTACAAGGTTTCCCCGAGTGTGGAGACCTTGGTCGCCCCAGTCTGCAACGACATAGGCAGGTGCTTTGATTTGAGAAAGCTTGGCTCTCTTGTCCGCTTGATAGTTGTCATAGAGATGATGCTCCTTTTGCATCTTCACCCAGTCTTCTACCAAGCCATGGGAGAAGCGGCAAGACCATTCCATGAACTTGACGAAGTTTGTTTCTGGGATCCCGCCGTGGTGGCTATAATCCCTATACACCTCGGAGAATCCGCCGAAAACCTGAATGCACGCCAAATGAGGAGGATTGTTCTCTGCAATACGCCACTGAGAGACCGACAGATACGACAGTCCTGAAAGCCCGACACGACCATTAGACCAGGGCAGAGTACCAGCCCATTCGACTATGTCGTAGCCATCGATGCCTTCTTGGGTACTCATGATGGTGCAGTTCCCCTCCGACCCCCAAGAGCCACGCGCGTCCGCATTGATCACGCAATAGCCTTTCTGCGTCCAGTAGGAAGGATCGGGACCCTCCCAAACGGCGTAACGAGAAACGGAGCCTGCTGGAACATCTGCACCAGGGAACATATCAAATGTTTTGAACCCGTGTTTCCCGTAAGGACTATAGGATAGGATGATAGGCAACTTCCCAGTGAAAGAATCAGGCCGAAATACATCGACGTAGACCTTGACACCGTCTCGAAGAGCGACTGGGACATCCCATGTGATCTCCATGCCCAGGTCTTTCTCAACCTGATTAGTTCGCAGGCCTGGCCAGTTCCCTTCTTTCGGGTCTGTGCCTTTGACCCATTGCATGTCAAAAGTCCGAGGCTCCATCGTGGAACCCATGACTGCTGGAAGAGTGACGACGTGATCCCGTGGTTTCTAAGGGTGATGATGACAAGGACGCTGAGAGTCGAATATGAGGGTCTGTTAGACAGGTTGGTGCCAAGAAGTTGTATCTTTACCAGCTCACCAATATACGATTGCGATCCAGACATGGCGACTCGTCTTCGGTTCCTCGAGTAGCCGGTGCACCGAGAGCAAACCTATCCGAGCCTACTCTCCCCCCCCCCCTCTCTCTCTCTCTCTGCGACCTAAGACTCACCTCGCCAACGGCCATGCCAGGTTACTCGGTCCATTCGGGACTGTGCCGAAACCTTTTGTTCCGAAACTGGCGGATTGCATCCAGAATCCCGAGTCAAGATTCAAGCATGTGCCAATCGCCGAGACTCTGAAAGGGCAATCAAAGCAGATTCTGGCCTCAAAAGGGCTCCTCCCAATCTCCATCCTAAATCGTCACTGACTATTCTCTCATTAGCTCCAAGCAAATCCAAATATGATCGTTACAGAGATCTTGGACGGCATTCCTGTCGATGATTCTGTTCGTACAGTCAGGCGGAATGAAGTGCTCCTTACGGACATTCCTGATCCAGCTCCAATGAATCTTTGGCGGGACTACCCTCTGCTGGGTGCCATCAATCTTCCTGTGGACCATGTCCCTGGCAAATTCATGGTTCCACAAGGGGTCTTCGAGAGTGATGAAATACGCTTGGAGTACACACGCTTGATGGGGCGTCAGCCATTCTATCATCGCAATGCGGATGCGGATGAGATTGCTTATCATGTAACCGGTACACGCCAGGTCCTGACGGAGCTTGGGACGGTCGATATGGAACCTGGAGATTTTGTGCGCATTCCCGTGGGTGTGTCGCATGATAATAATGGGATTGATGATGTCCACATTCTCTTCTACATCCCACAAGATGTGAAAGAAGTGGTCAATCCTTGCAAGACCGCCGAATATCGCATGCCACCATATCCTGGCTGGGAACAGAAAAACTCGGTCGAATTCATCACGGAGCACCTCGGAGAAGTGGGCAGTGATCACAGCGTGTTCTATACCGATGAGAAGATGTTGCTGGATAACGCTAAAAGTGATCCGTCCAAGATGTATGTCGTGCGAGCAAGCGGCATTGAAGGGACAGAATGGCTGTACAAGTCCGAAAACATTTGGATTGGCAGCACCATGTTTTCGCGCAGCGATGCCACGACATACGTCAGACATCGGCAGGCAGACGAGATCCAGATTCAAACACAAGGACGTCGTACGTTGATCAGTCAACGAGGGTGCCTTGAGCTTGAACCGGGCGACTTCATCGCCATTCCAAAAGGGTGCGCCTTTACCAATATCGCAAATGAGAAGAATGAGTACATTACATGTATTCTTCGACATCCAGCTGCAGCAAAGAAGCCATTTACTAAGATAGCAACTCAGGATGCCGCAGAGCGACTAGCGGTGTTCAGAGGTAACAGTAATGGAACACGTAACTAGCATGAAAAACCATCCGGATCAAGATTTTCTCAAGTTGATTTTGTAGCCATCATCGCACCTTTTTGGCTCTCATTTAGGCCTTTCTCGACGACATTTGCTCACGTATAGAATGGTGCAAAGTATTCCAGCTCAAGGTCTGTCATATCCAGTAGATTGGAGTCAACATTGCCTTGGTCGATGAATGCATACGCGTCCCGGGTCTCACTCTCCTGGGCCGCATCTCCAGCTCGTGAGCCTGTGAGTTCAGCAACTGATTCAACAGTTGGAGAGAGTGGGAAAACCTACCAAAAGATGAAACGCCACGTAACAAATTCTGCAGATACGTCTCACAACGAGATGCGATATCGCTCTTGTCCCCTAAGACTTCCACTGCCTGAATGGCTTTATTAAAAGAATGTCTCAGAGCCATGGGATCAAGACATGGTAGATTCAGTGAGTGGTGGTGCTGTATGATGATCGCGGCAAAAACCACGAGTGCGGAATTGAAGACTAGGTCTGTCGGTTCGTGCCTTTGAAGAATGATCACCCAGAGACTCACCGAAATAAAGAGAAAACCACCAAGCCATAAGTACTCGCTGCCCTGACTGTGACACATCGTAAAGAATCTCGATGATTTCCGTCGCAGAAGCGACACTGTGTTCAATACTTGGAATGGCAAAGCTTTGCGCATAAAGTCCACCATCCTCGTCTTTCGACCTCTGGAGGTTGAGGAAAAACGGAAGTACAGCTCGATGAAGGAGTGTTCGGGCATTCAAATAATGCAGCGTCAGGGTAAGACTGAGCTGAAACGAGTCGGACGCGTGCTGAGCACCAAAACGCATGTCTGCTCTGCTTTTTATCTGCATATTTGGTGGGAGTGTCTTCTTCCACGCGTGCATGTTTGACTCGATTCGTACAATTTCCGGAATCATTTCGTCAAGGGAAGACCCAACGTCGTTCGGGATATTGTCCTGATAGACTTCATGGATGATCTCATCTACGAATCGTGCTATGCGTCTGCTCCGCGTCAGCAAGATGTAAGTTGTTCGATGGTGCTCGCCTACATATTGTGAATGAAGCCGCTGGTGGTTGATGGCGTACGACCCAGTTGCGGATTCGTGAGATCTTCAATCTGCTCGAGATCGACATCGCTGGGCATGCTCATTCGATTGTAGTCACTGTGAATCAAGGGAGGTCTGCCGAACCTCATCGAAAATGCCCTGTCACCCGTCGGCGTCATGTAACGCGCAGTTTAGAGCCGCTCACCTGTCAAGGATAAAACACATGTACCAACAACGCTTTCGAATCTGATACTCGAGCATACTCTCTAACTCTTGCTGCCCGGGCAGATAAGCACCAATTTGGAAGGCTGCTTGTACAGTCAAGCCGAGGAAGCTGTACGCTTGTACAGATCGATGAATTCCCTGTAAGTATTGTGCAAGCAAAATCAACGCTTGTACTATCATCTGTTAATGTGGCTCTTCATGAGGCACTGTATGTTAGAACTCACGTGTCTCAAGATTGATAGGGTGCCTCTGCACATCGGGAAGTAGTGACAGAGCCCGCTGTAGACATTGTTCGGCCTTGGAAGCACCATATTCATTTCGCTTGGAATCCAATGCTAAAGTGAGTCCAAAGGCCATCATGGTGTTCAGGAGACTGAGCCAAGATCGGCGCATGCCACCAACACCTGCAGCCTTCAAATCGGCTAAGCCGCTTAAAATAGACTGTTTGTGGATGTAAGGGAACAAGATACCTGTTCGTGAGAAATAAAGGTCCACCAGTCTGACGACCTCGTTTTCCGGTGGCAGGACCATGATGTCGACTGAGCCATCATTGAGTTGGAATATTTGCCCGGCTATGGAGGGCGTTGCTGTCGGAGCAAAGCGGTGAAAGTTTTGTCTGCCAATGTTTGTCAAGTTCGTTGAGTCTCGATGGCCAAGCGTTTGATGCAAGGTTTGTTGAATCTGCCGAGAGAAGGCAGAGATCGAGGAAGGACCTGGAGCGCACTTCTCAGTAAAGATGCATCATCGGATCGCAGAATCTGACGAACCAAAGTACCCTGACGTTTGGTGACCCCCAAAGCTCAGCACGCCCATGCCGTCTACCATGTCCTCTGAGGTGTCTCTCATCCCTGCTGAGGAATCCAGCTCGCGCTGATAACCGGTCAATGTAGCATCGGGTCTCTGCGCCATAGTTGCGACGCCCACGCCGGCAGATGGCCGATTTCGAGCGCTGCTAAATCTCTCGCCTCCGCCTACCTCTCGAATTATCGAGCTCATCATGGATTCCAAGTTCTTCATGCGAGTTTCGAAAGGGGACTCTCTGGAAGATTGAGCCAGACGAAGAGATGGTATTAGGAGTCAACAGGACTTACTGTGACACTCCAAGATCACCTTCCACTCCGTAAGAATATCGCGGAGGTTGAGGATAGGTACAGAAAGTGCTGGTTGCCAAACAGCTATTGCAGATCGGCCGTGCGCCATTGCATTTGACCTTCCTCTGCCGACACGATCGGCATGCCAAAGAAGTTCTCTGCCTCTTCGGTCGAGGCTCTGGCGAAGAGTTGTTGAGCATATGGTCGCTGTGCATCCTGATTTGAACCAAGATTGCGGGCGTCAGTCGACGAGAAGAAGTGACACTGGCAAGTCACCTTGTCTCAGATTCTCCGACCCGGTGCCAAGCGCAAGCGCTGATTGGGGGGAGCAGATCTACTTAAGTATAGCTACCTAGGTACCTAGGTAAGCACTCGTTGAAGCGTCCGGCGTAACGACCCTCAGCCCTCAGTTCTCGCAAGTTCGGCCCTAACGCCGCCGCAATCTTAGGGAAACCCGGCCTGGGGAGCCCGCCCCCGCGGTCCCGCAGCCCTTTTAAGTCTAAACTGCTGCAGGCATGTCAAAAGTAGGTGCCTCAGTTGAAGATTGTTTCTAGCTATGCACACCCCGAGACCCGGACGAGATACCTGATCACACCACTCCGACTCTCGCATTTTCGTTCATCAAGCCGCTACTTGCCATGGAGACCACCTGGCAGAACAACTATCTTACCAGTATGTTCACGATTCTCGAGCATGTCCGTAGCCTTGCGAATATCCGACAAAGCAAATCTGGCGTCTACAGTGGGATCAATTTTGCCTGCCGCTGCGAGAGCCAAAACTGTTTCCTGCTCCCGGCGTGTTGAGCCACGGGCCGCCAGCACGCTCAACTCCTTGATGATCAAGGTAAAAATGTCAAGGTTGAGCTCGCGCCCAGCAATGAATGCGACGAGAACGAGACGAGCTCCCGTGCGGCAAGCCTGGATTGCCATGCCAATGCCTTGGTCGCCGCCAACGTTGTCAAGGACGACATCCACCCCATGCTTGTTCGTGGTGTGTTCTCTAATCTGCTCCACCACATCAGGGTCACGGTAATTCAGTACCACATCGGCTCCATTGGATCGCAGTCCGTCAGCTTTGTCCATTGACCCGGTCAAAGCGATGATGGGATTCGCTCCATTGATTTTAGCCAGCTGAATGCAGGCGGTTCCCATTCCTCCAGAAGCTCCGGTGATGAGTACTGATTCCCCCGGGCGCAACTTGGCCTTGTTGTGCACCATGTGAAAGGCTGTACCAAACGACCATAGCAGACATGCGAGCTTCTCAAACTCCAAGTGCTTGGGTGCTTTCAAGAGGCCATGCTCTGAGACAACAATGTATTCGGCATATCCTCCAAAAGATTGATGGGCCGGCAGAGCTATATCGCGGCATAGATTGTCCTCGCCTCTTCTGCAGTATGCGCATTGACCACATGCAGGTGAAACCATCACAACAACTCGGTCTGCAGGGGAAAACATGGATACATCTTTGCCAACGGCTTCGACTTCACCAGCGGCCTCACGTCCAAGTTGCTGAGGTAGAGGCAAGGCAGCTCGACCGGGTGGAGCAGTCAACTTTCCACGCCGGTACAGCGAATCCCATCCTGTGACAGATGTTGCTCGTACACGGACCAGAACCTGATGCTTCGCAGGTGTTGGAATCGGATGTCGCTCGACTTTCAGCACTTCTGGTCCTCCAAACTCGTACAATCGTACGGCCGTCATCGAGCAGGAGCTGGACAACTTGAGGTCGTCCCCGTGGTCGGAGTGATTCTGCATGGTTACAATGACGGGTGCCACGGTGACACTGGCTCAGCTAGAAAGTACGACTGCGATGTGTATGTTTCGCGATTATAGACTACCATCTAAGGGGGAAGGATGACAAGCTTGCTGGGGCGAAAAGCACCTGATCGTTACAGCTTTCGATTCGTGGCTGAGCCTAGATCTGCAGCAGAGAGGTCCGATGTCAGTTCTACCCGCGGCAATGCGCCCAGCATGGTTGTCCTTCCTTCCTGCCGGCCGTCCTTCGGGTTTGAGCCGCAGGATAGCGATGTAAGGTTAGCGGACCTTTCGGTTCTTATCCGCGCCACCCGCGTAGCTTTCGGATCAGTGCCGACCACGTGGACCGCAACTGCAGCACATGCACATTCCATTCTAGAGTTCAGTCCGAAATACTGTATACATCAACGTAGAGCAGGAGTGGCTTCTGAGAACAGCGATAACGGACACACTCTCATTATGGCATCCCTGGCAATCGAACGAGGACACGATATCAATCCTAACGGTGGGTATGCCACTGTGACTGGAACGATGCGGGCGATTTGCTGCGACGTGGGCCAGAACGTTCCAAGCATGCAAATTCTCGAGATCCCGGAGATCGGACACCAAGATGTGCTCATCAGAGTCAAGTCTGTAGGCCTGGCACCGGGAGTATTCAAGATGCTGAAGCAAGGCCTGATCAAGCCTCTGCCCTTCATCTTTGGTCATGAGGTTGCAGGCTTGGTCGAGGCAGTCGGGAAACTAGCATACGGGTTTCGTGTGGGACAGAGAGTACGAGTCAATTCCATCCTGGGATGTGGTCAATGCAAATTCTGCAGCACTGATCGCAACCAAATGTGCCAGTCCGGCGGCGTTATTGGGTTTAACCAGTTTGGGCCCCAGAAGACGACCCTGTACGATGAATATCACAACGGGGGCCTAGCAGACTACATCAAAGTCCCGTTCTGGCAGGTTCAAGAGCTGCCAGATAATGTCAGCTTCGATGTTGGCGCAAAAGTACACGATTTGGCCAATGCATTTCGTGCCCTCAAAGTCTCCAGCCTTCCTGCGGGGGCAACGGTGGTTATAACGGGCGCGACTGGCACAATGGGTACAGCAACGATCAAGCTGGCACACTTCTTTGGAATCAGCCGCCTCATCCTCGTGGGACGCTCAGAAAAACGGCTTGATGCGGTCAGAAAGCTGGCGGCTTTATCCATCCGAGTTGATACTGTGCCACTGGAGACTCTAGGAAATGACTGGCCCGCAAATAAACTGCTCAGTGTCCGCTTGCTTGAGCTAGTACCCCAGAAGGTAGACGCTATCATTGATTACTGGCCCTTTGGCACAGACATCTGGCAGACTATGGCTGTCCTCTGTGTCAACGGAACTCTGGTGCACATGAGTGGCAATCCAGCTCAGTTGCCACGGCACATGCTAGACATTACGCTAAATTGTTGGCGGATAATCGGAACCAGGGGCAACACTCCATCAGACCAGAAAGCAGTTCTCGAGCTTCTTGGAAAAGGACTTTTAACGGTGGACGACCTCATCACCCACAGATGGCCGCTGGATCAAGCGATGGAGGCAATCCAGAATCTGCAAGATCGGTCAATGCCAATTTGGATGATGGTAGTGAACCCGTAGCTACAGCATATGCTATGTAACATAACTGCCAATGAATGGTTGAAGAGCAAAACCCAAGATTACCTCGAAAATACGCCACTATTGTTTGGGTTCTATTGACTTGGCCTTCGCAGCTTCGATGATGGGCCGAGAATCCTGTGTAACGCGTAGTGTTGGCCGAGTCCACCAAAGGATAAGTAATCAGCACACTCACAATGATCGATTTGAAATATTGAATCTTGAAAATGCCTTGCTTGACTTCTGTAAATGTGATGATCTGAGAAAATTCCTGCGTGAAAGCGACGCCGTTGCGCATGATCAGATCGTTGGAACCATACAGCATCAGGTCCGTGCCGGCGCGATTGCGGACATAAATTCGTGACACGGAATGGTCTCGGTTCTTGACCAGCCTCCAGGACTTCTTGCGCTCAGCTATGAGTGCTAGAATAGTAGATTAGAATAGTGATAGTCAAGCCGCGCGAGTAATCAATCGCTCGCCAAGCCTACCTGCTTTGCCCGAGATGTTCAAATTGTCCCTCGCGTCTATGATGAAAGGTGCGTCTTCAGTAAACAAGTCGCTCCATTGCTCGTGGGCGACGTCCGATTCCGTGTCAAGGAGTCGAAAGAAGTCGCTGAGAATCAGCTTCACCTCAGTAGGAATGTGGAATTCGGGCCAACCCTGTATCCTGTCGTCGCCCATGTTCTTCCGGGACTGATCGGCCTGTAACTTGCCTTTGCACAGACGGATATAGCTCTGAAGGATGTATTTATTAGTCCATAAAGTCTTAACGGGATGTCGAAGTCTAGTTGCCGAAAAGAAGATCCGGAACTTTCCAGTGGCATCCGCTGAAAGACACCCGGCCGACTGCGTAATACAACCGAACCCTTGTCCCCGGCTGCCTTCCGTGTTTTTGTGTGTGAGCGTGAACTGTGTTCAAATGTGGACTCTGAGACATTCCGACGAGGTCGGCTGGAAGCTCCTGTCACATCGCCAAGAAACCTCAGAGAACGAGCAATTCTTTCACTCTATCAGATTGGTGCGAGTGCTGGTGACATTGGCTCCGCCTGTGGAATCGCGTACACTTCTCCTCTACCTCCCTCAATTGGGTTTCAATTTTCACAAACATAAACCTCGACCTTCTGTCAGCTATTCGGTTCCGAAGCTCGGCGGGGGAATGGCGCACAAGAGAAGCGCATCTAGACATTTTAACTGGCCCTCCATCTATGCCAATCCTAGGAAATGCTCACCAAGTCACGTCGACGGGCATATACAAGCAGAATATTCCAAAAAGGTCAGGAACAAGATTCATCGAATCTTACCAATCCGTCCAGATTCCAGATATAGTCCAAGGAATACGGACCTATCTTCTCGCTCAAGCTAGGCTCTACAGATACCATCGTACTATGCGATCGGGGGGTGATTCACAAATTGTTGGATAAGAAAGGGTCTATATACTCTAAGCGCCCGAGGAATTATGCTATCTATAAAGCCAAACAATCTAGTCGAATTTCACTCAGTGCCTCAGCCAATGGTATGTGGAAGTATAAGCGACAAATTCTCGCTCACAACCTGTCACCTAAACAACTCGATGAATAACTTTATATGACTCAGGAAGCTGAGTATGCAAAGCATTGATACCACAGGTGGACGTACGGGGCTAGCTAACTAAATACAGGCAGAGCGGCGGTTTTCGCAAACAATCCTTTGGACTCACCACGGCATTGTTTCTACTACGTCCGGCGAAGGGACGGCTATGCTCAAGATTTAATAGGCATGAGATGTTTTGAACGCCGCACTATGTCTTCCCCAGCGTACTTTACTGCGTAGCATCTCTCTTGCAGTCTATTCATGCTTTATGCCGTTTCTGAGTGTGCCGATTTGTGAGATAGCGACAGTGACCACATCTCCGGGCTTCAAATACTGAGGGGGTTGCATTCGATCACCGACTCCTTAAAGGCACGGCACATTAGCAATGCGGAAAATATGGGTATAGGTACGTGAGCTTACCTCCAGGCGTGCCAGTCATGAATACTGTGCCCTTCTCCAATGTCTGCCCCTGGCTGAAAAAGTGTACGAGATATGCACAGTCGAACAAGAGATCAACACTTGAAGACTGCCGTTGCTCTCCGTTGACGGTCGTGGTCAACCATAGCCTGCTGGGTTCTGCAATCACTTCACTTGAGACCAAGCACGGCCCCAGTGGCGCATAGGTGTCGAAGCTCTTGCCGTAAGTCCATTGTGGGAGAAAGCCAGCTAGTTTCGGGTCTCGTTGCCATTTGCGTGAGGAAATATCATTGCCGCAGGTGAAAGCACCAATGTAGTCGGTAGCCTCGTCCAATGGAACATTCTTTGCGTCCTTGCAAATGACGAAACATAACTCTCCCTCATAGTCAGCCTGGTCGTCCTGACATACTGGAGGTATTATAACGTCAGCCCCATGGTCATGCACGCAGTGTCTCGGTTTGACGAAGAGACTTGGTACAGGAGGCGGAGGACGGCCTGTTTCAGCAACTGTATCATGTTTGTGAGTGTAACATCGACAAAATCTGGCGGTTCGCACTGTGAGATTTGTAATTTAAGCCTATACAGCGGAGGATTGGAACCTCTGCTCGTTCCAACGGCCCCAGGATTTCATCCACAATTACCACTTCATCCGACAATCGAGTAGCACCGGATCGATCAAAAATATCGGATCCAACGAGGACCTTCGCCTTGAGAGTAGGTGCTACAGGTAAACTTCCCAAGTCATAGTCGTCGGTCGGAAGAATAGGTTCACCACGTAGAATTCGACCATCTCTCGCCCGGAAACGTATGAGGCGTGTCCAGGGAAGCGACATTATGTTCAATACTCTCTGGAGGTACAAGGCTTGCTATGTTCGCGCAGAGTTCGTACTCTGACTGCTGGGAACCACCGAAGGAGGTTGTTATAAGAGGAGCTAGTATACCCCCGGGGATACCGGCTTACCCCAAACCCGCCTTACCCGGTAACCACATTACAAACTCATCCTTGGTCTTCAAGCCCGCATACGAAGCCAACCACGCAGTCTGAGGTTTTGAGTCTGAGCTGGTTTGGATGAATGAAGACTAAAAGGATCGTGAGTGATTGCTAAGATCGTTGTGATCTTTCAAAAGTCCACAAGACGACCCGAGTCGCTTCAAGTGCTTCAGAGGAATGATGACACGGTGCTTCGCTCGGCTTAGGCAGTTCGATCCTTGTTTGCTATAGACTACTTCGGCATCTGGATGGTTGCACGAGGTATTTAGCTAGACAGGTACGCCCTCAATGTCTTCTCCACGTCCTCAACCCTTGACACTCGATCAACGATATGTTGATCTGGTCTAACAAGCACGGCCCGAACAGCTAAGCTCTCCAGGTATTTGGTCCATGCTCCTACCCGGTCGTTGAAGTCCTGACTTGATCGCTTGATTGTCACCGAGACGTTGGAGATGATGAGCCAGGAAAGATCTGTGAAGGTAGAGTCGCATACAAGCACGAAGCTCAAAGCATCCACTAAGTCGAGAGTCGATATTGCTTGGCCTCGCTCTTCAAGCCAGAAGTGAGGTAGTCGAGCACCTTGCATAAGCTCTTTCCGGTAATCCGAGGGTCCGCGAGACAGGTGTTGTCCATCTACGTAGCCCAACTGTAGGTTGAAAGAGTGAAAGTGCTCACGGTTCTCGTCGATGGCGCTTTGTATCTCCTGCCTCGACACTTGATCAGCCATAAGTTCTTCGGCGGTATGTCCGGGCTTGAGTATAGTATGGACAAGACGGAAGATTTTGTCTTCATTTTCTTTACTTTGCCGACAATTCCCTTTTGCAACAGGTCGGCGTTCAACTGTTACCGTGTTGAGGAAGGCGTCCGTCGTCCACTCATACTCGACGGCGTCGATCTTCCAACCTAAATTTTGCACGTCGGCGACACCCGTGTTTACCCCTAAGCCACCAGTTGGAGGGAAGGAAGACAAAGACAAACCTAGCCGGTATCCCCCTTCTCCCGCGCCAGCTTCCCCGCCCTGGGTATATACCCCCCTCTCCCCGGCCAGTCTTTCCCGAGTTGACTGCTCCTCGAGACCTTCATCCCCGGTGGCATCAAGGATTGACCAGCGCTACGCAGATTGACCTCCGCAATGCCTCCCATACATTCGCCGAGTCCTTGTCACGGTCAGGCGGCCGATACTGCACGGAAACGCAGAAGAGTTGCCGTCGCATGCAGTTCCTGCCGGCAACGGAAATCTAGAGTCAGTATGCACAGAAGCTCACAGATGATGCCTGACATCCTAGCAAAGTGTGATGGAGCGGTCCCAATCTGCGGCCAATGCGCCGAGTTGAGTATCGAATGCACGTACACGCATCTTCCAAAGAGTTGTCAGTCGTAGTAAGCGCTTCGCATCTCTCACAGATGCTCTCTGACTTCTTTTAGCGCCCAATCAGCGCTTGAAGACCGCTTTAAATCGATTGAGGATGCGCTTCGGCAACTCGCCAATCGAAGCATCGTGGCAAGCTCGATCAATGCAACTTGCACGCTGCTGAGTCCGTCAGAATCATCCAGAGACACTAACCTGATCGGAGGCGTCCTGCCAAGTGGGCCAACTGACGCTGATGTCGACCATGTCGACGGCATGGCGCTCATCGATAGCGCTGACCAGCCTCATGCCAGATACTTTGGTCTGCACCCACGGAATCCTTTCTGCCTAGTCCCTAATCTTGTTGACAGGTTCGTCGTCAAATGTCGCCTTTCTACGGGAGGTTTCTCGAGCAACGACCACAATGGTCACCAGAATTTCTCCTACCCGGTTGCGGGCTCTTCCATCGTCTACCAGGCCATTAGTATCACGCGCGCCATCGCCGACGGCAGACCAGACTCGGGATGGAATCCGCCCAAAGGATGTCATCGTGGCGCAGCTCCCGAGCGAGGATCGCGTGCTCCATTGGCTGGAGCTCTATTTCTCGGACACCGGAATTCTATATCCCTTTATCAGCGAGCAGCGCGTCAGGTCTGGGTACAATTCTCTCAAAGAACAAAACTTCGGTAGTATCACGCGACCATTTCTGGGGCTGCTCAGCGCCATTTTCGCAGTTTCAATACTCGTCAAGGCCGATCCTAGTTGCACCATCTCGCAGAACACGGCTGAAGCGGATGTTTACTTCCACCGGAGCTTGAGTTTAGCTTCAGAATCTGCCCTCCATTCGACGGACATCGAGACAGGTATTTGGATCCAACCTAGACAAGATTAAATGCTAAGATAGTCAGTGCAATGCTTGCTGCTACTGTCCCAGTATTGCCAAGGCACTCAAAGACCTGACGAAGGCTGGGCGTTGCATGGCCTCGCAGTTCGAACGGCGATGCGGCTTGGGCTCCACTCCTCCTCGCACATTCAAGACACGGATCAATTGGCACAAGAGATTCGCAAACGAGTTTGGTTTAATTGCTTTCTTCTGGATAGGTAATACCTTTCTTGTTAACTCCACATGGCCTCTGGCTGAATGCTCCCAAAGGACTCTCAGTATGACCCTCGGCCGAGTACAAACAGTGCATGACGATTATATTGCGGGCGACTTACCCCTCGACGTGCCTCTCGATAGGCTTGATGGTCCTCCCATGATGTCAGCACCTCGATCGATCCGTGATGCCTCGCACAGTGCTTCTTTCTTCATTGAGACGATGTGAGGACTGTCCAACTCTTCCCATCTCTCCAAGCTGACACATTCAGTAAATTGTACACTATCCTCGGTTCAGTCATCAACAAGCTCTACAGTGGCAACATCCACAACGAGCCTCCAACAGAGCTAGTATCTTTACTTCCAGAAATAGTATTACTCGATTCGAGGCTGGAACAGTGGAGGATGAACCTCCCAATCACTCTTCGCCTTGACCCAACTGTTTCTCTGTCTCCACGCGCGAGGCCATCGCATTCAAATGATGCACTTCCGGGACGACTCAACGTTATGATCCACCTCCGCTATCTGAATCTCAAGATCCTACTTCACCGACCAGTCCTCAGAGTAGCCTTGCACAAACTGTCTGCTGCCACCTCCGATGCAGGCGATTCTAAAGCTTTCAGTGAACAATTGTGCAAGCCCAGTATCAAAATTCTGGCCGAGACTGCAATAGAGCTAGTTGACACGGTCGATCAAGCAAGCGGCCCAGTGAACTTGCTGGGAGCGTGGTGGTTCGCCTTGTATTACAGTGAGTCGGTCGCGCGCACGCTGATTATCGCTGTTAACGAGATGTTAAGCATTCAATGCGTCATTGGCCATCTTTGCTTGCTTTCTCCTCGAACTGTCGCGCCATGGAGGACAGTACAAAAGAGCAGAACTTGACTTTATCAGTGAGCTGGCCACAAAACTTCGTCTGGCCATCAATGTTACGGAACGCGTGGGCAATGACGCCCTTCAAGCAAAGAGAATTGCAAAGGTACTTACCAAACTTGTCGCCATCACAACCGTCATGTTCGGACCATCTGGACATCTAACGCAGGCCGAAGATGGTCCGATGCGGGACAACGAAGAACCGCGACAACAACTGCCACCTGATCCTCTAGCCGATTCATTTCAGCGGCACAGCTTCACGCCGCTGGACACAATACAGGTCGAGCGATCTTCGGCTGCAGATATGGGATTTGACCTAGACGGCAATGGCATTTTCAATGCCTTTGAGGGCTTACCGACAGACTGGGTGGATTTGAACTTGTATTCGTTCACGCACATGGATGATTTGGGAGGTTTAGACCTTGCAGGCGCGTTCACCATGTAGATTTACTAGAATCATGAGGAAGGCTAGTAGTAACAATTGCTCCATGTGCCGGCGAATCAGAGATGGCATTGCGCCAACATTCCCCATTCCGCTTGTATCTCCCTTTCTGCATCATAACCATAGCACCACCTCTGCGTTACAGGATCTGACCACAGGTTCGCGCTCGAGTTGGTCGGATTCCCTTCGATGTCCGCCTGCATCGAAGTGTCTCGGGCAATCTGCTCCGGTCCGTCGGCGACGTGCCATATGTGCGCGCCAATGAGGCTGGCTTGCTGCATTTGGAAGGTACGCTTAATTCGCACTCGTTGCCACAAGTCAAGACACTGAGGAAGCTGTTCCAGAGATGACGCCAAGTGAATCACTTCTGCGAGAGCTGCGCCGTCTTCGATAGCCATCCCGGCTCCTTGCAGCAGGCACTGTCAGTGCGGGTCCTACTGTCGACATGGACTCATAGCAAGCTAGATTCTCACCTTGGGACATATATGGCAACATAGCGTGGGCGGCATCACCGAGAACGACCAGATTGTTCGTCGGATGGACCCAATTCGAAAGTCCTATGCCTGTCACTAGGGGCCATTTCATCGTGGCATCGATCATGTCAATGACCTTGACCAGCCTTGGGTCCCAGTTGTTGAATTCTCGCTTCATCGCAGTCAGAGCATCTTGCTGGCTCCAGGTGGATGGGTCTGAAGTCTCTGGATGTGACAGTACCATATTGTAAGATGTACCGCCTGCGATGGGATAAGTCATGGCGTGTCGTTGGTCTCCAATCCTGTTTTCGTGCTTAGAGCGTGTTCGGAGTGTCTTGGTTGCTACATACCAGAAGTTGAGTCCAGGAGTTTCCAAAAGAGGCGCTGTCTCTGGATCATTCTGTATTTTGGCCGCATCCACCGTTGCTCGGTATGCAGCGAAGCCCGATGGTATGACTTTTTTGTCCTTGCTCCCAGTGACGATAGGTACAGCCACAGATTGAACACCTGCTCGGGGTTTAGCTGGGACTAATATGCGACCATCTACTTACCATCTGCTGCGACAACTAGATCTGATCTGTACGTCTTTCCGCTGGCTAAAACAATTGTGGCTGTCTCCGGGCGATATTCAGTTACTCTGCTGTTGATTTGAATGTCGACACCAAGATCCATTGCTCTCCGGTGGAGTGCGCTGTGAAGATGTGCTCTATGAATGACATAGTATGGAGCACCAAAGCGGTATTGGAAGTCGGGTACAAGTTGAGTCTTTCCTATTAGTTTGCCATCTTTCCATCTGAGAAGGTTGATACCATGCGGCTCTACAATAAATGGTGCCAGGTGCTCGGCGACTCCCCACCTCTTTAGAAGCCGACTAGAGTTGCTTGGGATCTGAATCCCTGCTCCCACCTATTGTGTATTCGTCAGCGTTCCCAATAGTGCGGCAGGATCGGGTCTCAGCTAACCTCCCCAAGCTTGCATGCTTGTTCAAACACAGTAACAGAGTGCCCGTGTCGTGCCAAAGCAACCGCGGTGGCGAGGCCTCCCAATCCAGCGCCAACAATGGTGATGTTCAATTGGATACGAGATTTGAGCCTTTGTTTGAGTGAACTGCTCGAGAGCTCTTTGCGAAAATCCAGGCTGCCAGTGGGAAAGCATGCATTCTGTTGGTACAAGTTTAGCTCTCTTGTGTTGGTCTTGCTTGTATGGTTGTTACCTCCGGGAGTGGGCGGTGATAGACCTCCGCCATATCAAATTCTCGTTTTAAGGACAGCGACGTTGTCTTTGCTTGCAAGCTCGCTGCCCTCCCCCCGATCAACTTGGACTCTCTTCTGAGGCCTTTATTAAAAAATTCAAAGCAAGCATTTCTGCTTGGGTATCTTCCATCAGATGTTGCAAACTCACCCGGGGATACTTCCCCGGAGCGCAAGCCGACTATACCCGACATTGCACGCCTGGTACTGGATCAGTTCGTATGCAGAGAACTTTGTCATTGTATATTATTGAGGGTCTGGGATGCTTATGATGATGATTCAGACGAGTAAAGGCTTACAATTTGGATTATCAAAGAGAGTCAACATCATGGCTACAACGACGAGAACTACAGAAACCGAAGCACGGCATCTAGAGACCGATGATCAAATCATCGAAGCTGCACAAGCCCTCAATGTGAAGCCGCTATGGAAGGAGATGGCTCGTTTGAATCCATCTCTACCAAACCCGAAGTGCATTCCATACATTTGGCGGTTCAAGGAAGTCCGTCCTTTTCTCGTGCGGGCCGGTGAAGTAGTCAGTGAGAGACAAGCCGAGCGCCGAGTATTGATGCTGGTAAATCCAGAACGAGGTGCGAATCTCTCTGCCAGAACTTTAATGGTCACAGCTTGATGAATGATCTTCTAGATGCTCCTTACACGACTGACACGCTCTTTGGAGGTCTTCAGCTTGTCATGCCGAATGAGACGGCGCCAGCCCACAGGCACACGGCCTTTGCAATGCGATTCATCATTGAAGGACAAGGCGGATACACAGCAGTCCACGGCCAGAGAATACACATGCGTCGTGGCGATGTGATACTAACTCCAGCTTGGAACTGGCACGACCACGGCAAAGACGGGTCTGGGCCAATGATCTGGCTCGACGGTCTCGACTTGCCTAACTTCTGTCATTTTCCCGTCCATTTCGTCGAACATTACGAGAAACCCCGCTACGAAGCAGTCGACGTCGACAGCAACGACAGTGACATTGTATTCCCCTGGCATTCGATGCAAGCGAAGCTCGACAGCGGTGAGAAATGGCATGGTTGGCGGGTGGAAGAATACCTTCGCAAAGACGGAAAAGCAGGTATGTCTGAGTCATTGTTTCCTGTTCCCGCCAAAACTAAACTCCGTATACAGTATCAAAAACATTGGGTGGCACGGCGGAGATTCTACTGCCTGGTGCGATGTCTCCTGTCATTCGAGAAACGGCTTCTTCTGTTTATCATGTGGTAGAAGGATCGGGCTTCACAGACGTGGATGGCCGACGCATCGACTGGCAGCGAGGAGACACTTTCTGCATCCCTGCCTGGAAGAAGTATCGCCACGTGTGCTGTCAGCCAGACTGTGGGCCAGCAGCCTATCTGTATCGATTCCATGACAGGCCGATGTTGGAGGCTCTGGGATTGTATCGCATTGAATGTGATGAGAGAATGGCTCTGGAAGGCACTGCAGGAGAAAACACTGCGTAGACATGTATCATGGATTTGCAAAGGACCGACGTCGAAGCTTGTGTGCAATACGACTCGACATAGAAAGGACGTGCGCATGCCAAATAAATTCTACCGTTGTTCCAGGCTAGCCTGGGGAACGAACATGGGCGGGGTGCATGAGAGACAGTTGATTGTTCTGGGGTAGATAAATCCACCCCATTCCTCCTGTATATCTACCCGTGCTTACAAAAGCTGCTTATACCAGGACACAGACACTCTGCTATACGTCCACTAGGCCCTAATCATTCGATCATCCAAGCTTCTCAAAGTACAAATCTCTTATCATAAAGTTCCACTTTTCAGAAGCAATAGCTGAAGACAAAGCTGTTTCGGAACCTCACGGAGAGCGCGGATCTTCGATAGTGAGCACGTCAGTGAACATGCAGGAACACTGCTCGTTGCCACCCACTTCGACAAGTCGGCATTGGGCTTGCATGGTATCGATAAGGTCGACACCGCGATACCGGGGTATTTTCACGTATTGGGCTTCAGATCCTTCTGGCGAAGGCCTTTTCCTCCGGAAAAGGTTTAGCGTGACGCGTAAACGCCGTAGGCGCCGAGCTAAGGGTCTGAGAAGCTGAGACAAAGAGTAGCCCAGACTAGAATCAGCAGTACAGTGGAGCAGGAGACCAGATTGGCACACATCAGCGACACGTCGCTCGACGTTACCTAGGTACTCCAGCATTCCACTGTGCACGCATATCACACTTGGAAGCACCTTTACCGCCTGACATCCTCAACACTTTGAATAGTTTCTTGTTGGTCCTGACAGGGACACGGTATCGAGGATCCGTGAATGGGAATCACTCCTCATCGGTCACTTGCCCTCGAACACACCCATGGAGTCAACTCCTTCGTCAGGTGCAACGAGTGACCCGAGAACGCTCAAGGCCACACCACGCTTACGAAAGTCGTGCGAGTGGTGCCGCGAAGTGAAAGGACGCTGTCTGCCCAGCCAAGAAGATCCATCTCGATGTTTGAGGTACGATTCCAACTGGGGTTCACAGGTACAAGCCGTTGATATCTGAAGATGTGCTCGCGAAGGGAGGACGTGTGTCTTTCTCGAGGCGAAGGCCAGACCGAGAATGGCCAGGAACTCCAGAAGGCAAGGGCTCGAGCGTCTTACCAGAGTAAAGAGGTGATTGACTGGCATATAGTCGGGTCGCCGAAATGGAGCAGAGGATCCAAGGAATCTTGACTCGTCTGGCCTCCAGCGAAGGTTCCGCCGGCCGTCCATCGCATTCCAGGTTGATTACGCAAACACCAGCAAATACTCATGGCCTTCCGTTCCCACTGTTCACGCAGACTGCGTACACAATGCCAGTGAATCTGCCGCCTTTCCAGTTCTCAAATATTGTGTTCGATGGATTTCAAGATGCCGTTTCCAAAGGCTACGTCAGCTTCGAGCAAGCCGAGGCCTCGCTACAGATGTTTCAGGGCGAAGCTCGCAATTTCCCATTCGTCCTCATTGACCCAACCATGGGATTGGATATTTTTCGCCGCAGAAGGCCATTTCTTCTCCTCTCCATCCTTACTTTTGCTGCGCAGTGGAATTTAGCACTGCAGGCGAAACTGGAAGCCGAGCTCAGGGAGTCATTGAGTCGAAGATTGATTGTGGAACGTGAGAAGAGTCTGGATCTCCTGCAGGGTCTTCTGGTCTACGTGAACTGGTGAGCCCAGTGGCTACAGCATCCCCAAACCCAACTCATTCGGCGAAATAGGTATCATTTCCAATTTGATCCCGCACGTCAAATGTTGTATCAGCTCGTGCAGATGGCCAATTCCTTAGCTCTTGATCTTTGCTTGGACAGACCCGTGCGGCAGGAACTACCCGTCAATCCGGCAAGTCTTGTCCCAGAGCTTCGGACCAAGTCCGTACTGGCCCCGGACGAAGTCGAAGGACGGAGGGCGCTTCTCGGGTGCTATTATCTGTCTTCGTCGTACGCTCCCCTTTTGATCAGCTTGAGGACGTGGTGACCGGCTGATCTTCTTATACTAGGATATGCTTCGCAATGAGGAAGCCAAACAATTTGCCACACAGCCCTTATATCAGTGGGTGCAGCGAATTGCTTGCAGGGATCGGAGCCGCAGCGTCCGATGCACTTCTTCCTTCCTATGTCCATCTACAGCGTCTTCAGGAAGACATCAACCAGGCATTCAAATATGACAGTCCCGATCGACAAGACGAGCTCAACGTCGAAAAGATCGAGATTCTGTGCAACAAATTCGAACAACAGCTTGAACAATTACGGTCAGCACTTCCATTCAATGTGTGGAACAATGGTGAGCGCATTGCCAGCTTGCAGGTGAGCTGCTATATTGACACAAGACGACAGCTAAGCTAGTTTCTTCTTATCGTGCGATCAAGATTTACGCAAGAGAGATCGGCTTCCACGCCCAACCACCTTCAGCATTCAGCGTGCCTGTTTCCGGATCGAGTTCATCATGGTATGATTCGACCACTCGACACAATTGCTTACTCGGATGTTTGGAAGCCACGAGGGAATACTTGGACCATTTCTTGTCTCTCCCAACGGCTGATATCCTCGGGTACACTACGCCTGACCTTTTGAGGTTGCTCTACGCCATGCTTGTTCTCGGAAGATTTTCCTCTGGGGTTGATGCCCCTTTGTTGGATACCAACCTCCTCCAGACCATGGCTAATCTCAGAAACTACCTCGGATCCCTCGCAGCGAAGCTTCGAGACGTCCTGGCCAGTATTCACAACCCATCCAATCACTATCTAGTATACTTGTGTCGCATGTTTGAAGACCCCAAGAAATGGTATGGGCCAGCTTTAACAAGCGCTCACGCTATCCATGAAGATCTGTTCGCTCCTAAACTCACACAAACGAGTACGAAGCCTCTGCGGCTGCCCCTAGGGCATGACTGCTTGGATTTCCCAGGGGGTCCGTCAAGTTGTCCATACGCCAAATCTCCCTGGAAGAAACCCAGCGAAAGCTCGGACCCTTCGGAGGCGTTCATCAAGTGGGGAGATACTGGGAGCGGGTGAGTTCCGGGGCAGGATATGGCTCGATTTCAGTCTCCGAGGGGAGTGAGCACTGAGCAGGATATTGGGTGTTACTGGTTTCAAACATGGATGCGAGGCTCTGCTTCGGTGGGCCAGTCCGGCATAACCTTGATGCGGAACTCCGAAGCCGGAATCCGATTGGACGAGATGAACTTCGTCGCCGCGCAATGAAACCCATCTGGCACTTCCAACTCGATGACCGTTTGACCTTTTTTACCGCAACAACCCCAGATGCGATTTCAATCGTGCCAACTCAGACTCCTTCACCTCCGTCGAACCTCGACTTACTGCTTCGTCCATCGAGTGCCATATACCACGACTTCAGTTCATTGTAGAAATATGGGGCACACATTCAGTCGCGGAGGACCATTGGCCCAGTCGTTTTTCATCCCCAAACCTCCACTCTCTGAGAAAAACCTACCTGACCAAACTGGAAAAGTACGTGCAAATTCTGGCACGGCGTCCATATCATTTCACGCTTTGTTGGCCGACATGACTTTCCGCGCAGGATGATCGTTCTAACCCAGGGCGCCCTAATAGGTGTGTATCGTGACGGGAGGAAATGCCGGGGTTGGGTTCGAAGTTTGCAAAATTCTGTATGAACACAATGCGACAGTCTATCTTGCTGGGAGATCAGAGGACAAATGCAAGCATGCCATCTCGTCCATCGTCGAGTCAATCGGCTCAAAGACGAAACCGAAGGGCGCGCTCAGATTTCTGAAGCTCGATCTTGCCGATTTGGCCTCGATCAAAGCCAGTGCGGATGAGTTTCTCCGTCAAGAGACGAGACTGGACTGGCTCTGCAACAATGCAGGAGTCATGTTGGCACCTGCCGGGTCCCAGGGCACTCAGGTTCGTTGTGACTCCCGACTTGTCTGGTCCCTTTTTCTTCGATCGAATCACCCCAACAGAGCTAACATTTCCGCTTATGTCAAGGGCCATGAGTTGCACATGGTCACGAACTGTCTTGGTCCTTGGCTCTTCACACACTTCCTCCATCCCATCCTTAGTTCCACGGCAGCAGGCTCACCACCAAACACAGTCCGGGTGTCATGGGCCGGTTCCGTGGTGATCGACCTTTACTCACCCAAACACGGAATATCCTTGAACTCGGACGGTGCTCCGGCTCTCCCTCTTTCCGATCCCCAAAAGTTGTATGCCATCAGCAAAGCAGGTAATCTGTTCTACGCTTCAGAATATGGCAAACGGTCCATGACCCAAGGTCCAAGTATAGTCAGCACATGCTTTAATCCGGGAAATCTTCGCACCGAGTTGCAACGCTATGTGTCACCCACGCGCAGGATGATGCAGAATCTGATTTTGTATCCCGCTATTTTCGGTGCGTACACAGAACTCTTCTCTGGGTTTTCGGAGGATGTGAGCACTGAAGCGAACGGTTGCTACATCGGGCCTTGGGGCCGCGTGTTGGATGTTAGGGCCGATGTTAGGGAGAGCTGCAAGAGTGTGGAAGAAGGCGGGAATGGCATTGCAAAAACATTCTGGGAATGGAGCGACAGGGAATGTAGGCAGTACATGTGAGGTGAGTAGGAAGCCCAGCCCCTGTGAATCAGCAGCTTGAGCGTCATCTGCGATGCTGCTCCAGCCTTGAGAAAGCCATCCATGTCATGTCACAACATGATTGTCACTTGTTCCGTTCCTGGAGCTGCCTGTGTTTGTGAATCAAGCTGATGCTGACATAGGTCGAATGCCGCAGCAAGAAAGGTGACACAGAGGTTGACCTCACAGAAAGTACGAGATGCCAAGTTCGAGATTGAGGAACGAAGACCTCAGCACAGCCCAGTATCTCAAAACACCGTGCAGTCTGCCTGTCTCGCGCTTTGCATTAAGCCTGGGGCCGATTTACAGGGGAACCTGCGCCGACTGCTCCCTTGACACTTCAAGTCTTACAGGAGACAGCGCGTGCCAGGGGCATTGTGCATCATATATGTCACCTCAGGGCTGATGAGCCTTGATCTCTATCTCATCGTGGCAGCCTTTCTGTAAACTGGGTGCCTGCCCTGTTTCTTTAGGGATATCGCGCAGCATTCGGAGCCCCCAGGCCCAGCATAGATGCCTCGCTCATCCCTCACAAGCCTAGCGTCCTTGTGTTATTTGGATTCACGTTGCCTGGATACGATGGAGGCGTCATGAGTCAGCTACTGGGTATGATAAGCTTACATTGAATTGCGTCTTTTGCCGACAAGCCGCGGACAAGCGTACATCCATCTAGTATGAAAGTGGTTTTGGGGTGTTCTCTGCTATACTATCGGCCGCTCACTGATCACTAGAGGCCTTGACCTATCCACTCTTTTCTCATCACAGGTATGGCAGGGAACTGCGCAAATCCGAGGTCCTGGGAATTTATAGTCCCGGGCACAGTCCGCCCCAAGCTTGTTCTGCAGCGTGCACCCCCAGCGCTTCGGGATAACCCCATGGAACCGTACGGAGTACCTCGTAGAGGTCCCCCAGGCCCTTCCCCATGGGTGGCTTTGGGGTCTTTCCAGCCTTTCCAGTTCCGAGGCGTGCATTGAACAAACACCGGAGGCGGACCCAGCAGCGTCGCCGAGCTCCTGAGGATATCTATGGCTTCACGCAAGGGTCCATCGCCGTTCTGCCGAAACAGATACGATGTCAGAAGGGAGCCCTATGGGATGGAGATTGCAATCTGATGACATGTTGTATTGACCCAGATCTGCCCTGGGTCAACGGACAAACTTCCTTATGATGCGGGAGTCGGTGCCATCCAGGTGCGCTAAGGATGCATGCTTACCGAAGACTCCAATAGGACGCCTGCTGGGTGCCTGGTAAGAGGGGGCCGGCCGGAGGAGCACAGTCAAGCAAGAGGGCTAAGCTGAGAAGGGGAAGACATGGTGTGCTTCAAACCTGTTGACCCCAGCTCCATCTGCAAGGAAAGAAAGCATATATATATCTACATACTGCGTAACCCGAACAAGACATGTTCCCTCCAAGGTGTCTCGACCGAGGTCAAACAGGAACAACATCAGCAACAGCAACAAGATGGCCTCGTTACTCTTCGCAGCTGGCACCATTGTCCTTCTGCTGGTGGGCGTCTTCATCCAGCAATACTCTAACCGTTGGAAGATCCCTCCCAACGCCAAATTGCCTCCCGGTCCAAAGGGTACGTCGGCCCCGCTGTGCTCAGGTCTCCCTGTTCATCTCTACTCTCTTGATTCCCAAAAAGGTCAAGAAATATCTTTGTCCCAATTATGTATCTGATCGAGCGATCCTGCATCAGGCAAGCCGTTTGTGGGCAATCTCCTAGACATCCCGCCGCAGCACTCGTGGTTGAAGTTCAAAGCCTGGGCCGATCAATATGGCCCCATCTACCGCATCTCCATCTTCGGCCGAAACCTCGTCATGGTGTCGACCGAGAAGATCGCCAATGACCTCTTGCGGGAGCGGGGGAACCTGTACTCGTCTCGAGAACAGCTGCCCATGGCCGCGAGGTTGATGTCGCGGAATTTGAGGCCGCTATTTTTGCCGTATGGAGGTGCGTGAAAACACTGCCCACTGGTACATAACTTCATAACCCCAGGCTATATACTGGAGAACTAACGAAAGAGCGGTGTTCCCCCAAAAACAGAGCTATGGCGCCGCGGACGCAAAGTGATGCACAACATGACGATGCACGCGTCGGCCACGTCTTACCAACCGGTGCAGATCTACGAGTCGGAGCGGCTGCTGTACGACCTGCTGCGGACGCCCGAAAAGTACGAACAGCTGTTTGAGAGATACGCGGCGGCGGTGGTGATGCGGCTATGCTACGGCAAGACGGTCGACACGGGCGACGAGGAGTACGTGCGCGACATCCTCCAGATCGTGCACACGGTCGAGCGGGTCGCCTCGCCGGGGGCATACCTGGTCGACACGTTTCCCGTCCTGATGTACCTGCCGACGTGGCTGGCGCCGTTCAAGCGCGAAGCGGCTCGCTTGCACGAGTTCGAGATCAAGACGTTCCGCGGCCTGCTGCTGGAAGTGCGGGAGCAGATGAAGGCCGACAAAGGTCCGCGGTGCTTCTCCCGCACGTTCCTCGAGAGGCAGGCCGAGTTCGGCCTCTCGGACGACGAGGGCGCCTATGTCATCGGCACGCTGTTCGAGGCCGGCGCAGGAACCACCGCCGCGGCCATGATGTCGTTTGTGCTCTGCATGTGCCACCACCCGGAGTGGCAGACCAAGATGCAGCACGAGGTTGACCAAGTGGTCGGCGACCGCCGCTGCCCGGACTACAGCGACATCCCCTCGCTGCCGACTTGTCGGGCTGTGATCAAGGAGGTGCTCCGCTGGCGGCCCGTGACGGCTGGAGGAGTGCCGCACGAGCTGGTCAAGGACGACGTGTACAATGGATATTTCCTGCCGGCGGGGACCAACGTGCATGCGAACCAGTGGTAAGATACGATCCCATGCTCTTCCCTGCTCTTCTCTTCCACCCTCTCCCTTTCCCTCTCTCTCTGTCTTCCCATAAAAAACCATCCCCTTACCTGGGTATATCTACAGGGCCATCCACCGCGACCCGGAACTCTACCCGTCCCCCGAATCCTTCAATCCCGCACGGTGGCTCGACGCTTCGTTCCCGACGTTCCGCGAACCCCTGTCCAAATTCCCCAACCTGCAAAACTACTCGTGCTTCGGCTTCGGCCGCCGCATCTGCCCCGGCATGAACATCGCCGAGAACTCGCTGCATCTGCTGGTCGCGCGCATCGCCTGGGCCGCGCACATTTCGAAACGTCCCGACGTCGACGTGCCGCTGTACGACTACACGGCCGGGTTCAACGTGCAGCCCCGGCCGTTTGTGTTTGACCTCAAGCCGAGAAGCGGGGAGAGGATGGCGATCGTAGACAAGGTCTGGGAGGAGGGGAGGCGGAGGGATCCGTTGGACGAGGTGCATACGTTGTGATGTATCTATGTGGGCTTAAATTTTCTCAAAAAAAAAAAGCCAGGAAAAGGGGGGAATTGCTGGGGATATTGTTGCTGATACTAAATGGTCCATCACAGTTACTGGCTTCTTCATGCTGACACTTGACATTGACACTGAACATTGAAATTGACATTGACATTGACATTGGGCGATTAACGCTGGCGGGGTCGCAGACGAGAGCAGATAGCAGGCGTGAATGCTAGATCCAATTGAGACATGATTTGATATTTGGTGATGTTGATATTCTGGTTTAGAGCGAGAATGCATGATACCGCCCATTCGAGTTTCGGCAGCAAGCCAGTTCTTGGTGAACATGGTATCGGCGTACAGGATCTTTGGGGGTTGTTGGAAACGAAAACAGCCAGGACTGACTTGTAAAGACACATATCTAGGTGTCTACATTCCCCGTCAAGGACCACCTCATCCCTCGTGCTGCTGGCATCCATTGCCTTTGGAATCATGGTCATGTACAGAGGCCGCAGAGCATACGATCAAGAATAAAATACTTTTCCCATTTAGGTCACGGCAAAGTGTCTCGCTTCATCTGATGCTCATCTATCCCGTCTCACCTGCGCCAGATCCCTCCATAAGCGTTACATGACCCACGTCCCGTGGTTTCGAATTCCCATTCCTCTAAAGTCGTGCCCTTGGAACATGATCCGTTAGTCGTGACAATCATCCATCGCCCTGGTCGCCCTCTAGCCCACTCCAAACCACCAGGATCTCTCGTGACTGGGAAAGCTTCGTCTGAGCCTTGTCTCACTTCCTTTCAGCTTCCTCTCCACTAGCCGCCTCGGCAGCACCATCACCCTCCCCAGTTTCCGCATCCACAAACTGTTCCCCTGACGTGGTCGCAAAGCTTTGCTTCCGACTCGAGTTAGGCGACCTAAACCGGTCATCCCATTCCTCTTCGTGGGTCGAAGAAGCGTTGTTCGCCGTACCCAAGGTCGCGTCTCGATTGTAGAGTGTCGTAGATACGGGAGCCTTGCCATCAACCGCCTCTTCATTTTCCCGCTCGGCCTTTCTCAACTTCAGCCTCTCCTCGTTAGACATGTGCTGCCATTCTGGAGACATGGTAATGACACTGGCCTTCTTGCCATGCAGTATGAAACTGCCTGCGCCTCGCCTCAATTCCTCAGCTTCACCGTGCACCGACTTGCCTCCATCCTCCGTCGTAGCCAAACTAGAGCCCGACTCCTTAGCCTTCTTATGGCGATGGACACTAGGGGACTGGTGATGGTGGTGGGGATGATGGGGATGATGAGGCTCGCGCAAGCTGCGCTGGAGACTTCGGCGGACACTTCCCGTCTTGGACGAAGGCTCAGCTGCACCGGCCATGGCCCCAACGCGGTCTCTTTCCGACTCACTGGTGTCGGGCCTCCTATCGCGGGCAACATTACCGTCCACATGCATCAGCCCTGCTTCACGCAAGACGCGCTCCTCAGAATCATCCGCCCCACGTGCAAGCCGGTCTTTATCTCGACTATGACGGGAACTGGTGGACGACACTTGGTGTGAAAGACTGTGAGAATCTTGAATGCTTTCGTGTCTTGATAGAGACGGCTCTGCGGACAAGGATGGACTGGTGGTCGATGGAAGATCGACCGTGCTGTGGTCAGTTCGCATACTGACGTTTTCTGACGTCTTGAGCTTCTCAATGATGTTGGACGGCCTCGAGGAAGTAGCACTGATCGGTGACAAGGTGACGTGGCTCGTGTCGGTGATGGTTCGTCCAAGATCTGCCTGGCCCGTCTTTAGAGGGGTTGTCTTCTGAGGCGTCGTGGTCAATGATCCTTTGGGAGCAGGGAACGCAGTGGCGCCCTCCTCCTCGAGGTCTTTGAAGAGAATGTCTCGGTGAGTTCTCGTTCTCCAAAGTTCCACCCTAGTCCACTTCAATTTGGCGGACATCCGGCCAGCAGCCAAAACAAGAAATTCACGAGTCTTCTGCTGAATGGGGAGCAGGATGAGCAGGTGCCGCGCATTGCGGAGGAGATGGTCGAGTTCCTTTTGGGCCACTGCAATCCTCTCGTCGAAGTCGCTGATTTTCTCGTTGATCAGTTGCCGGCGGTAGAACATAATCTCCCATGCCATCTGAGAGTCGCCCCTCTTGTCCTTTTGTGGAGTGTCTCCGCTTTTGGTTGAGAAATCAGAGTCCTTTCGAACAAGATGACGGGCCTCATAGTTGGATCCCAGGAGCCCACGCATCCTCACTCCGGCGGTGCGGAAAGTGGCTGCGTAGTTGAGCTTGCCAATCCAGTCGTTCATTTCGACCTCGCTGTTAGCCAGGAAGATTTCTTCGAAACCACCATGCTTGATGAAAACAAAGGCATTCTTGTGCTTCTTGTAGCTCGAATCCAGTAACGCCACGGCATCATCCATAGACATCAGCGCGTCCGGGTCGAAAGAAGTCAGCGGCGGCTTGAAGACGAGAGAAGCAGACCTGTTGCTGGACTTGGAATGGGCGTCATATTGCGCCATCAGCTTTTTGACCCATCCGACATCCTTGAAGAAGTAGAGCTTCGAGTCGGTCAGAATAGCGCCCCATTCCTGCCACGGGCGTTTGGCTTTCTTCTTCTTTGGGTCCTTGCGCCAGAGCAATCCCACTTTTGCCACCTTGATGCTGACCAGCCCAGCTTGCGCTTCACCAGGATTGCTAATGCCGACTTGAGATAAGAAAGCATCTGGCCTCGACCTGGCAGACACGATCTGCAACACGGCTGAGTTCACAAAGGCTCTATGATGATGATCGGTCTCGAGAACACCAGACGTGCCTGTGGAACAATAACAGTCCTCTGTATCCATGACATCTTTCAGAGACGGCCGCAAGACGTCCAGCTTGTTGTCCAAGATCAGAGTGTAGGGATCGACAGGACCGCGGAGGCTTTCGAGGCTTCTAGTCTTGATTAAGCTTCTCTTCGGCTTGGGCGCCGACAGACGGTGACTGTTAACGGCGACCTCGTCTTCGAAATGGATGAAGGGCGTGTAGCACACATTGTCGTAGAAGCAATCGAGGATGTCACTTGAGATCTGAACCGGCCCCTGTTGGGTGTTCTTGACATAATCTTGTTTCTGCATCTTCCGTTTGTTGTTCTTATTGTGCGTGTCCGAGTGAAGGAGAAGGATGGAAAACGCAACAAAAGCTGCTTCGTCAGTCGAGGAGAAGATTCCCGGATTGCATTCGTAGTATCTGTCCGCGAACCCGGCCAGGAGTCGGTCAATCTGTTGAGTTTCCTTGGGTAACTCTACTTCCATCAACATTTTACGGATGGCCATGTCAATGGAGTCGCCAAAATAGGAAAAGCCACGCATGTACTTGCGCAAGCAAGTTTTGGAGAAGTCGTCTCCGCTCTTGCAAAGAATGGATGCCATCGCGCCTCTGGGGACTGCCGCTTCGAGTTTTTCCAGATAACTAGCCGGCGTATCGCCATCCTCTCGTTTGGGATACACACGCTCTGGTTCTGGTTCTCGAGGAATATGTAACGAGTTGGATTTCGAGCCTGGCGTTCCTGGAGCTGACCCGGCACCTGGGCGCGTAGGTGGTGCAGAATTCTGCCGTAGTCTGTGAGGAAGAGACAACAGGTCGCCAAAGCTTCTCCTGCCACTCGTCGATGTCGACGTACGCGTTGAGGCTGGCTGAGGACCTGCGTCAGATAACCTCTCGGTCGATTTTCCCAGCGAACTCAGGGTTGAGGACCGTCCTCTCCCTGATACTCGCGGAGGGATAAGAGTCACTGACGGAGTTGATTGACCAGAGTGTGTGGACCAGTTGGAGTCTTGTCGGACGATGGTGGCCCCCGGTGACCCAAATGGAGCATTGGTAAGTGCCACGGCAGAATGAGTCGGTGAAGGAACTGCAGAACCATGTCGACTTGGCTCAGTATCAAATCTGACGGCCGTGTTTGATCTCCTACTCGGCGACATGGATTTTCTCCCGAAGAGGGACTCTTGAGGGGTGTGCGAAGTCGTGGTTCGGCCAGAGGCAGGCGTTGCAAACTTTTCGGGCAGCGGAAATAGTGGACCTTTGTTCTTCTTCCGCCTCTTGAGTTTGAAGAAGGTGGTGGTGGTAGAGATGGTGTGTGTAGTGGTGGTCTTTGCGTAGACGTGGTGGTCGCCAGAACTGTCATCTGATCGAGACGATTCCGACAGTCTCGTAATGGGGATCGCCAGCGAGGACGAAGATTCGTCACCGTACGCAGGTGGCTCCCCGCCAGAATGACCAGTCTTCGGTCGCGGGAGGCGCTCAAAAGAGGTGGATTCTTTTAGTATCCCTGGCTTTGCCAAGCTCCCTTTCTCATCCTGCCCATCTTCTGTAGCTGTACTCTTCAAAGGGTCTAGAATAGTGCGTCTAAAGCTGTGACTCTTCCGAAAAGGACTTGGCGCTCGGGCAAACAATCTTCGCTTCGATGGCTTCTGGATAGGCTCGTCGAATTCGTTTGTCGTAGGCGCGGTCGTGATAATAGTGGGCGCTGCACGACGAGACATTAGCAACAAGTGCACCAAGATGTAAGAAAGGATACATACGTGGGACATCATTCGAAGGACTGATCTCCTCGTTCTTGAATCTGGTAGACAGTTGGGGGTCCGACGCATGCCTCAATCCCAAGAGTGACAGTCTTTGAGGCATGGGCAACGGACCAGAGTCGAGGTCATTTTGAAGCCCGTTCCTTGCTTCTCCGTCAATCCGCGTGGATGATCTGGTTATCGGAGTGCTGGCACTCTTTGGCAGGTCAGGTTGGTGGGAAGGCCCATCAGGCTGGACAGAGGGTTGGTGGGAGGGAAGTCCTTCGAGATCCTGCGTCAAAAATGGAGGGAAGGGTTCTTCATTTGTCCGCGACAGACTCAAACTCAGTCTCTTCAATGAGCTACCACGACTGCGAGTGCGAGTGGGCGGCCCATTGCTGCTGGCCGAAGTCGAGGGGGGATCTTCGACGATACTGCTATGTCTCCGGTGAAGAGGACCTGATGCAGGCTTCGACGGCAGTAGAGTTCGCAACGGCATGGCGTCAGGTGTCAACGAAACCGTAGTTAGACCATGGTGAACACAATGGCTGCAGCGATTTGTATCGTGCAGGGGAGACAGACGTCGCAGGGGGTAAACGGACAACCGACAACTGCGTACGTGGACCGGGAGAGGTTCAGAAATTGCTTTGCTTAGACGGGAGGCCCCGATTTCTCAGTCAGCAGGCCGGCTGTGACTGTGAGATGGGTGCGAGGTAAAGTATCTTGGGCGCGGAAACGCAAGAGACAGGAAGGAGCGAGTGAAGAGAGTGCAAGGAAGTCCGCTGAGGTGTTGTTCTGAAGGGAGTACCGAGTAGCGAATGTGAGATAATAAAGTTGGCATGAAAATGCACTATAATCGCGATGTTCTTGGAACTGTTGGAGGACAATGAGTTGACGGAGTTGGAGGTTCCCGATCGCATTCCGTCGCGGGCAGGAGCCCAGGTGCCCGGGGGTGCCAGTGGCCCAGTGTGCTAACTTACTGCTAACAAGGGACCCCCTTCCAGCCTTCCAGGACCCTCTAAAGCTAATGGCCCAATGGCTGGACCTGTGAGCCACTGGCTAGGCGTGCCTGCCTGGACACTGGTCCCGAGCGGTGCTTCCCCTCGCTTTCCTCAATCAAGGCAGAGCTACTGCACCTTCAACTCCTGCCACGTGCTTCATCTCTCAGGTGAATCTCTCAAGCCTCCAAACCCCCCCAGCCCCTAGAAATTTGATGAGGACTTCAGATACGGGGTCATGCATGCAGACGCATGCGCATAAAGCGAGACTCCGTCTTCTCGCTTGATGCCTTTCGCTTGTCCAAATCCGGGCCGCAATCCGTGGGATTGTCCTGACCATAGCCAATGCAAGGAGTCATTATCATTATTCTTCAGCCTGCCTCTAGCTTGACCTTGGCCGTTTGAGGAAGGAGCTCCTATACTTTTGGACCTTCTTATCATTCTATGCAACCCCGGATAAATGCCCTCTGCAAAGGTGTATCGCTCAGCGCCCACCCATGCCAAAAATCACCCGCTTGCAATGCAAAATTTACCCATGACGCCCCATCAAAATGCCCGTCTACCGTGACCCATCATGGCCAGGAGGTGGCACATAATATCCACTGAATCTCGCATTATACATCTGGTTCGGCTGCTGATGCTGCATCTGTTGCATTTGCTGTCCCTGGACCTGAGTCTGTGGTTCATACTGCCAACCCGGCTGATTTGACCAGACTTGCTGCGGCTGTTGTGGCACGGTACCAGTCCAGTACGCAGGCGCTTGGGCGTTGATCCATTGACCACTCTGTCTGACGTCGACCGGCGAATTGTAAGCGGAATGTTGCTGCACTCCGTAGGTGCTTCCGTAGGTGCGCTCCGCCGCCTGCCTTTGCGCTATGGCCTCTTGGACCATATGACCGGCGACCCCTTCTTTGATATTTCTCCTTTCCTGCTCTCGTGCCTCAATCGCCCCAATCAGCCCGACTAACGGGTCTGGCGTCCTGCTTCTGTCAATCACCTGAATCAGTGGACCGCCTGTCATCCTTGCAACATGTTCCTGCTCCCGGGCCGATAAATGCGATGATGGATCGACCAACAATGATTGTCTCGAGCTGGATCGGAGCATTGAATCTCTTTTTTTCTGCAGTTTGTTCGGAGATTGCTCGACTTTGCTGTAGGAAACGCTCCGGTGAGGGACATAGCCATGTGGAACCCTTGCAGCGACAGCGCGTTGTTGGACGAACTCCTCAGCTGTTAAACCTCCCATAGAGTTGTGTCTCGCCAAGGTCGATCCAGGATGCCAGGCATAGCTCGACGACCGAGAGTGATTTCCCCTGGGGCTGTCCCTCCCGGCCAACGGAGATCTTTGCTCGTCGCTAGGAGTCAAGTGGGTTGGAGAGGCTCGCTCTTCCTGAGGAGATCTGGTCAACGGGGTTGCGGGAGCCGTCAAGGGCCGATCGAATGGCGACTGCCGTCCGGTAATCCCACCGGTGATCCCAGAAGCCGTCGGAGGGCGACTGTGCCCCGGAGTCAAGCTTGGTGTAAAGGTCATGCCAAAGTCAACGGCAGGTACGTCGCTTTTCACCGAATCTTGTTGGTTACCAGATAGTTGAGGATCTCCGACAGTTTTTAAGACGCCTGTCCTGGTCTTTCTGCTAAAGACGGGACGATCATCGTTCTCAGGAAGGCTGTCATAGTCTGGTGAGCTGCTCTGCGCCCTGTCGTAGCTCGAGGCTGAATATTTGGACATACTGTCGGGCGACTGAGCACGATATGATGGCGCTAAGAAAGCTGTTTTTGTGGTCGGGACCGGCTTTCGATGGATTGGTTTTGAGGCTGTTGAATGTTCGGTAGGGAGCCGAGGAGGTTCTGGTCTGACATCAGCAGGGTTTGGCATATAAGCACCTTCTGCTACCACTTCTTGAGACACATGTTGATTAGCAGATATTTCTTCGTCGCGAGGGGTCTCATTTACCCCTCGAGGCCCCTGATTCTCGCCTTGCAGGCCATTATTCCACGCCACCAACGCTGCATGCCCCGCCGCCCCACCGCTCGCGAGTTTATTCACATCGACAATCTGAGACAATGTTCCATTTGACATGCGACTTCTCTCACGTCTCAAGTCTGGCCGGACATCAGGTCGCCTCTGTGGGACGTCACTGTGTTGATGCTGCATCTCTGGGGGAGCCACCACTGGTGCAGGCGGTGTTGCTTCCCCCACATCTTCTTGAATATCTTCCGGATGAGTCCGCGGCCCTTGACCGTCGCTATCCGAGCTGTACCGGCTGTCTGATGTTTCGACTTCACTATGTATGGCGTTGCTCTTGAATGGGTTTCGATGAGCTGGAGGAGCCGGGGGAGGCTGAATAGGCTCCATCTCGCTGTATTCAGCGGACAATCTAGATGGATTGTAATTTTCGTGCTGGCGACGATTCTGGGTCGGCGACATGTACGCAACGGATTCTGATACAGACCTCGAATGGTGATTTTGCCCGGGCGAAAGATACGCGATGTTCGCAGGGGCTGTCGCAGATTTCTTAGGGGAAGCAAACACTGCATCCGTTGATTGATTGTGCTGGTGTCGAGAAGGTGGCGACGAACGAACCGAGTCGGCATCGTCGTAGTAGTGCACACCTTGCCTCGATTCCGAAAACACTCGATTTGCTCGCCGGTTCTCCAAGTTGCTGCTCGACCGTCCCTGCGCGGTCATTGACATTCGCTTGGAGGTGGCCTCTTTCAACTGTTTACGCCATTCGCGTTCGCTCCATTTTTCACTACCTTGAGAGTGGATTAGCGCTGCAACGTCAATGATATCGAGATAGCCGTATCTCCGGTCTCGCGGCATCGCAAACATGAGGCCTCGGGTGTCCCATGTGTCGGCGATCAATCGCTGAGGACGGCCATAGAGATGGAAAATGTCGTAAACTGGGAAAAGCCAACGAAGCATCATCTCAAAACCTGAGACTGCGGGGTGTACTTCGGGCATAACGAAAACAAAGCCTTCAGTCTTCGATTCTGGTTTTGAGTGTATCGTGATTCGGCCTTCGACTTTCACCAGGGTGGATTGATCGATCAACGGTTTCGACTGGGGATAAATGGCATATGCCGAATATGCATCGGTAATGGTCGCTATAGGCAGGGCCTTTTTAGTTTTCTTGGTATCATAGAATTTGATGACCCCCTTTGGCAAGGAGGGTTTGTCGTACGCTGATTTTTTCTTCAAAGACTTGTTCGACCGTTGCCATTCTTTTTCATCGGGAGGCTCTATCACACACCAGCATCGTCTCCATGGAGTGCCAGCACCAAATCGAACACGGGCCCAATCTTCCACCTTGAACTTTGTCCATTCCATGATCGTTCGGATATTGTTCAAGTATTTTCCTTTGCCGGCAATCAGGGAGCCCGTATAAAGTTCCTGGAGCGAGGCATGTTCAAACATTGCGAGTCTGATGCCAGCCGTCCACTGTGTCAAAGAATGCAGCGAGTTAAAATGCAGCAAATAGCGATTCTTTCCTGCTGTGGATATCGACAGCACATTCTGTAAAGGCTGAACATCGGGATTTCGTGTAGGGAGCGTCTCGATCTGCCAATGACTCAGAATCAGGACGACCATGAAAGGGCGGCTGTATATCGTACCATCTTAATGGAGGCATCCGCCAGGTTGATGAATGTGGGAGCCACTTCTCCGTCTTGACCAGCGGTGTCCAAAGCAGCCGCGTCCCAAAGCGAAAGTACAGTGCCCACCAGTTGAGCAAAGCATTCAGTCCAGTTGCGATCCGCGTTGGGTCTTCCATCTTTCAAAAAGTTAGTCAATGAGCGAGGACTAGAGGGATCGGCAGCACTCACGAGTGTCAAGATCATTCAGTTTGAGAAAGTACCCTGCACGAGATGATCAGCATCGGGACGTGTTGATCCTACAAGTAAGCAATAAGTACCTTCTTGATAGAGCTTGTTGCCGTGACTTGAGAGGAAGCTAGTGGGAGCGTCAGCACTAGGTTCTCATATAACTAGGCCGCCAGGCGTACCTGAACACCGGTCTCAACTCCTCGATGTGATTTTCTCTGTCCAACTCCATTGACGGAGGCGTGTACACCATGGACGTTGGGCGGGACACAACCCGGTCTGTCCGAGGGGTGGTTTGAGGGGTTTCGGTGGGTGTTGGGGAGTCCTGGTACCGTGCCGGTGACGGTAAGTCCTTGTCGACGACTTCAGTGTGGCCGGGGGAAGAGGACTTGGCCAGCGAAGGGATGGAGAGGGTCGAATTGCTGAATGCCGCAGCCCTGAAGCTCTCGGAGAGGTTGCGAAGGCGGCCCATGTTGACAATGTTGTCTGTGTTTAGCCTGATGGAACTTGCACCTGCCGCTCGGGCCTGGATTCGATTGCGGAAGGAAAGATCGAAGAGGACCGTGCAGCGTGCGATTCACGAGAGGTAGCTGGTGGCCTCACCACCACACTTGTGCGTTTTGCCTTGTCGGAGAAAAACAAAAGGTATCGTTCAGCTTGCCATGATAAGGTGGCGCCCAGAAAGAACGATTTCGGCGGGTAATGGAAGGCCGGGTTTGTGGCACTGCTGATGGCAGTAGATGTACAGGGAATGAGTGAACGGAAAGACAGCTGCGTTGAGCAAGCAGTCAACAGACAAAATGAGGGAGTTTAACAAGGAAGTGGAAACAACAAGAGAGATGTACTACTGATCTGGGGCGCAGGTGATGTGGTGATGTGGTGTGGGTGGTATCCGTTCTCGCCGTGTCGCAGTGGTTCACCTTTTTCTACTTTGCTTTTGGACGTTGTTTAACTAAATCCTCAGTTAAGTGGGCACCTAAAGCGCCCCTCCAAAACCCTCGCCAGGCGATGCTCACCACGATATGCGATACGCCGGCCACTTCGCTCAGACTAGAACAGAATCAGGCAAAACCCAAGCCTTCCAGATCTGCCAGAAAGCCACAAAGCGTCACTGTTTTGCTAGACTTTCAGACTTCCAAGTTTTGTTTGGGCGAGGCATCGCCTGCCGTTGATGACGTCTCTTATCTAACTAAACTCTTTAGTCGAGGCTACGCAAGGCCCAATTTGGAGATCCAGAGGCTCTCATCCACTTACCGCCCGAGCTCCAGCTACATCATGAAATCATCCACCAAGGAGATTGAGCCGAGTTCCTTAGCTACGTGGCTGCTAGATCCCGCCGAGTTACGTCCTCGCTTTCCCTTGTCTGCGACCGACACTACCAGTAGCCGTACCAGCATCAGATGCCCTGGCAAAGTGGCTTGCGTGGCCTTTTTCGGGGCCAAGCACCCCGGAATCTGCTCAGTCGTTGACTCGTTGACGAATGACTCCCCCTGCCCTTGGACGCAATCGGCCCTGCAGACGGACAATAGGTACGCAGCGTAAAGAAAAGCAGCCGTTCAATCCTACTTCCGTCCTTTCTGTAGCTTCATTGACACCCCCCTTTACTGGAAGTGCCGGCACAGGAGCCCTCAGCCAGTCGTTCCGGTCGGCCCTTGACCGTGGAGTTTTGACTGGGCGCACCCAAGGACTCGGCAGGGTGAAATATACGTGTCTCGGCACCCACCGGCGAGACATGCATAACCTCCTGTGTCTCCTGCATGTACGAGTAGGAGCGAGCTAGACTCCGCACCCAAGGTCTTCCTTCAGGGTGGAGCTGTTGTCTGCTTTATGGGCTGAGTCCGCCGTCGCCCCTCGGATGATCAGTCGCATCAGGGACAAGGAACAGATGGTCTTGGAAAGCGCGCAAGTAGAACGAACCATTGAAATTTGCCTTGTCTATGGCTCGGCCTGCAGTTCACCTCTCCATTTGTGTGAAAGCTAGTAGTACAGTCATAACCCGCCTCGGCAGGGTTTGGCACCTCTCTTCTGTGCCTTCGATCAGTTGACGGGTATCTTTGCTCGTTCCAAGCTGCATAATGCGCTCTAGCGCCTGCCGTCCGTCCATTGCTCCATAAAGAAAATCATCACTCGATACCTGCATGTTGACCTGACCATGATGCTGTCATGACACGTCCATCAAGGACTTCTATTGTGTCTCTCGGATTAGCCTTGAGTCCTATGCTTGCAGCTCGTTAAAAGTTCTGAGCGCCATCGCGACCCTGGTATCTGCCTCCGTCATCTCTTCTTGGTCTTTCTGGTCTTTGTCCTCGCTCTTCGCTTTTCCGTCACGCGCCATGTCCGTTTGCTCTCCTTCTTGAGAGTTCGCAGTCGCAGTGGACTCGAGGTTTGGGTCGATCAGGGAGGCGTCGGTGTGGTTTTGAGGAGAGGAGTTGCTGAGGTAATAGTGAATGTTTCTTGAGAGTCCACCACTCGTAGACCCAGATGGTTCGGTCTGCACGAATCCATACTCAGGGTGAGAATCTGTCGCAGGATTTGCTGTCGTGTAGTAAGCTGTGCCCTGAGGCGGATATGATGTCTGATCAGCTGCTGCTGTCGACAGAGCTTCTAAAGTATGGGCTGCGACTTGCTGGACCGTGTCTGAGGCGGTTGGAGTTCGGGACGGAGGAGGGGTGATGGCATTTGCATCTTCTGCAGTCGGGTCGGTGACATGAATCCAAGTGACTGAAGGCGAAGTCAGTCAGTCTTGTCAGAAATTTTAGAAGCCAAGATACACACGTTGCTTTGGCACCGGGAGAAAAGCCTTCAGATCGTCTTCACTGTACGTTTGGCTGTACTTGAAGAAACTGTCCAGGGAATGTTCTTGGCCATCCTTGCCAAAACTCGAGTTTTGGTGGTGGCGGAAGGTGATCGCTGTGTCAGGAGTGTCAGTGCATACTGGTCTCTTTGTATCGTGGCGGCGAACTGACGTTCGGAGCGCACGCATTCACGGTGCGACTTTAGGCATTGTCCGCAGATCGGCTTTGCCTTGAATTTCACAAATCAGTCAGTCATCATCAACAGCAGGGAATTCAGTGCGCTCTTACCTCGTCGCATTTCAACTTGCGCGTGCGGCAAGTTTGGCACCCTGTGCGACTCCTCACGGTCCCAGAGGACTTTGATTTGGTGGGCTTTTGCGAACTCATGTTCGCTTGGTTTGCGTTGTTGTCTGCAACTCACTGGCAGGTTTCCCGAAAACAATTTAAACCCGCCGATGCCGCCGTAGAGGCTAGCCGGTCGGATATATATATAATCCGAACCGAGATGGCTTAGACTGCCTCGCCTAAAAGCGGCGAGGCAGTGTGACAGTTGTCACGTGGTAAAAAGATAAAGCGGCGACAAAAACAAAAAAGACGAGTTAAGTAGAGGGTGAAAGTTAAGTCGCCAAGAGTGTACTAGTGCGTTCAGCTCGCCAAGAGTGACAAGGTGTTAAAATTCACACGCATGAATGTGTCTGGGGAAATGCAGACCTGCGCATTGTCACTCAAGCTATGATTACAGGCCCCGGTCTTGCTCGATGCTGATATACAAAGCACCCGTTGGTTTCCAGCTCATCCGCAGGGCTGGTCAATGTCACTAGAGCGAGGCCACTATTTCTTCGCCTTCTTCTTTGGCGGTCGTTGCTCTTCCTCATCGTCCTCGCTCCCGCCAGCAGCATCGTCGTCGGCATCAGCCATGTCCGCATCGCTAGCTGCATCACTACCATCGCTCTCGTGGGCCGAATCATATTCTTCGGCAACATCACTTTCCGATTCAGCTTGGAAGTCCTCATCTGGTGAGTCATCATCCTCGTCCGCAGAACCGCGGTTTACTCCAGCATCATCGTCCTCATCCGAGGAAGCAAGGTCCTGGTCTTGAAGTGCAGCCTTCAGTAAAGCCGAGGAATCGTCGAGCATCTCGTTCTTGAACCGGATACCCTTTGCCTGTGTGCCCATAATTAGCTCGAGCAGCGATAGAAGAATGCACAGTAATCCATACCTGGAAAAACGCCTCCAACGGCTGTTGCTCCTCACGGTTGATATTGCTGAACTGATGCTCTCCCGCACCGTTCTTCAAGGTCATGGTGATGTCAAATGTTCGGCTGGCCGCCAAAGCTCCGCCGACCCGTGACATGGTAATACTTTGTATCGTGTCGATCGAGACGTAGGTGGCGGGTTTGGGCACGAAGATGAAGCTCTTGTCCAAGCAGAAAAGTAATCCTTCATTGGCCTTGATGGAGCACTTAACCCCATTCATGTTATGATGACTGACAAAGTCTTTGGAGGGCATGATGATTTTCTTGCCCGTCAGTCCCTTGAAGACCTTGGCAATGACATGGTGAATGGGGGCTTCGTAGTGGGCGTCCAGTTTGTCCTTGTATTTAGTTTGTAGGAGCTCTTCCGTCATGTTCAGGTCCAGGTTCACTTCATCGTCCAGTTTCAATTGCATCACGATGAATGGATACCTCGTCTGGCCCTGCCGGAGAGGGGGCTCCAGGCCAAGGGTAATGAGCGTGTGCATTTCGTCGTTCTTGGGCAGGATGAAGAATTTCTTGATGGACTGGTACTGGATCTTGTAGTCGTATGTCTTACCACGCAAGCGGAAAGAATTCTCGTACATGTCAATGTCGAAACGCCCTCTGAACACGAGATCAGCGTGTCGTTCGCGAATTGCACATCAAAAACAGGGCTAGAACGTACCTGGGAGTGAGATGTAATATATCCTGGAAGGTTGCAAACGTGGCGCCTGCGACGTCTCCGATCTCTGCCTTGTCCATCAGGGTCTCATAAAACAAGTTGGCGGCATTTTGTTCCTCTTCGTCCTCGTCTTCGGCGCCACTGCCCTCCTCTCCGTTCACCTCTTTCTTTGAGACAGTGCCTGGGATATAGAAGCGCATCTCAACGAGTTCATCCCGACCTGCAGCTGCCTTGCGGCCTCGGTTCTTCGTGCTTCCGGGCTTGTGGCCATTTGTGCCATTCTGTGTCCCATCTGGACCAAGGTTGAACTCGACGGCGATCTCATTCTTGCCTGCCAGATTCGTGTTTGAGATTTCTGAGTAGGGGATCTCAAAAGCTGGTCTGTTCTGGACATTGAAAGCCAGTTCCGATCGTCCAAACTCGGCTTTACCCCAGTTCCACCCTCGCAGCGCATGCTCCTTGTTCTCCACGTTGATGCCATACCAGATCTTGAAGGCTTTCGACACACGGTCGAAATCATCTTGTTCAAACCCGTCGAGTTGAATGACAGCGGCATCGCGGGTGATGATCTTCAGTTCATAGCCTTTTGCTGCTCGACTCCATTGCGCCGCGCCGATCTGGTTGCTGTCTAGAGTGAAAGGCTCACTCGCTCCACTGGGCTTCCAACCGAGTCCGCTCTCTGCTAGACGACACCGGCCGGGTTGTCTTGACAGGTCGAGGTAGATATTCTCGAAGTTCTCCCTATAGAGGCTGTTAGACTGGTTCTCGCGCTGCCAGTGGAGATCACTAACATTGTATGAGCGCTGCGCCACTTGCAGCAGCGGGGATGATGTCGGAAGGCCTTCTGAGAGGGGAAAATGCAGTGTTTGAACGGGAATGGTTTTGGAAGAGGGATTACTGGAATGAGTTCAATCAAAAGAGAAATCAGACCACGAATGAGCACGGGGCAAAGCGAAATAGATTTAGACTGAGGGTTGACGCATTGCGAAAACCTTCAAAGAATGCCTGCGAGACAAGATTGAATTGAGGCTAGTGAGGCGCGCCCTCACGCGCGAGAACCGCAGCGCGGCTCAGGCGAAAGTGAAATGTGGCTGGCCACCCATGTGGCGCTGACCCTCACCTCTACTTACCTAGGTACTACTAGGTACCTATTGTAGGTGGTACTCCTCAGTGGCAGTCTAGTGAGCCTCAACAGGTCGACAGAGCCAGAGCTCCAGACATGCACTCTACTGTCTGGCCATTGAGGGATCGTTATGAGCGCAGCAGGATTCCCAAGTGAAGGTCCAGAATGGATGTGGAATCTTCAAGCTGCGTGGACATCGTCAGCCGGCTTCCAATGGTTCAGGGATTCTTTCAGCTCCCTCGAACTACAAACTCGGTTCAGAAGGTGGTGTTGCTTCCTGACCCATGATCCTCGTCAGTCAGTGAACTGTCTCTCATCAAGAACGGTGATCCTAGATCTTTTCCTAGAATCCCCATAACTCCTGTGGGTTTGCTCCCTTCACTACCCTTCTTCTGACGTCTCTAAATATGGCAGTATTTCGACGTTTCGTATCGAACAAGGCCGCAGATTCGAGCAGAGGATGGCAGAATGCAATGTCCCGAATATAAGTAAGCCTCTGAAGTTGGACTGAGTCAAAACAATGAGCATATCTGATGATCAAAGCTCGGAAATATCGTACAACTACGACCCTCTTCCAGATGGATCGATCCGATTGCTTCATCTCCAACCTCGGAGCGTCAGTGACTTCATCACTTGCAATCTAGTGGCGACACACGTTGAGGACGACATGCCAGCTTTCGAAGCACTTTCATATACATGGGGGGACCTCACAATTACAACGGCAATATCATGCGACGGCCTTTCGCTGCAAGTCCATAGCAACGCGTGGCACGCACTTTCGGAACTCCGGCATGAGCAAGATGTGAGGGTTCTCTGGATCGATGCGCTATGCATCAACCAGGAGGACGTGGCAGAGAGAAATGTCCAAGTACAAATGATGCGGGAGATATATGGTCGTGCGTCTTGCGTCCTCGTCTGGCTCGGCCGCCAAATGGATCATACAGATCAAGTCTTCGCAATGATCTCGAAGCTTTCGGCAATGAGGACCATTGACCCCATCGACCACCAGACCGTTGCGTACACGCATGATGACCTTCAAGCTTGTGACTTGCCAGTTGCATCTGATCCGGTCTGGAAGAGTCTTGATCAACTTCTGTGGAGCTCTTGGTTCTCTCGAGTCTGGATAATTCAAGAAATCTCTTTGGCTAGACAAGCCCGTGTTTTCTCAGGCTCTGCATCCTGTGGATGGAGTCAGTTGGAGTTGGCAGCGAGATACATAGACGATCACTCGCTCACTATGCTTGTGGATGTCGACCCGTCTCAGGTCATCCGCCTAGCCCGTCTCAAGGCTGCCGCTTCTCACCCTGGGACATCTGTCCTCGAGATTCTGCAGGAAAGTCGCTCGAGCAAGTCCACAGATCCAAGAGACAAGATATTTGGCTTGTTGGGCCTGATTCCGTCGTTCAACCTCATAAACCCTGATTACAATATGGCAACGCACGCCGTACACACAGCATTCGCCGCCAAATTGATCGAGACGCGCCAATCCCTGGACATACTCAACTACACCGAGATCTGGGGCGACTATGCTCTCCCGGTCGACCTCTTAGACAAAACACCCTCGTGGGCACCCAACTGGTCACTCTCTGGACTGACAAGGCCTCTCCCCGCCACTGCCGAACTGAATCCAGGCAATCTCATTTCCCGCACGTCACCAGACTCGACGTCTCTTCAAGTCTGGGGAGTCGAATTAGGCACCATAGATCGCGCTGGAGACACGTTCCTCGAGTGGATCCCGCGACCGGGAAATTCTGTGCGAGGAGCTCGCTTCGCCAATTTCACGACTGACGCGTACCAGATGAAGCGCTGGCGCCAGTGGGAACATATGTCTCGAGGGACGGCTCACCACCACCCTACTGGTGAACCCGTGCAGGAAGCCTACCTTCGCACCATCGTCGCGAACGTCCTGCCTGACGGTGCGAATGATGGCAGTGCCCTTCAGACTTACTACGAGTCTTGGCTTCGATTCTGGCGCGTTGGTGGGAGAGAGCGAGGGCGATACTTGAACGCCTACATCCAGCAGAGCAACCCCAACGAGCTTCAACAGGCACTCGCGTTCATGGAAACCCATCAGGCAGCCGCCTACGGTCGGCGCTTTCTCGTCACCAAGACTGGATATTTTGGGCTCGGCCCCTTCAAAACGCGACGGGGTGACGTGGTCGTAGCTCTATGTGGAGGCAAGACTGCCTACGTCGTCAGACGTCAAAGTCCAAAGGGACCAAGTGCACATTGGAAAGTCATTGGGGAATGCTACCTTCATGGCGTGGATCGAAATATCATTCTCACCAGCGCTGACCGCCACAAGCCTTACATCCTTAGATGAAACTGGGCAGTGCAGATTCGACGTCAACGATGGGAATGGAGTACAGCACTCCATTTGTCAGGCCCAGTGAAGATTGTCTGAAGCCTGAAAGCACTATCCAGCTGAGAGGCAGTTGAAGTTGCCCTTGAAGAACGGCTGTCTGCCTGTACTGCTGTATGTCACAATTTCAATGCTAAACCCTGTGCTCCTCACATCGAGCTGGATCAGCGCTTCTGGATTCAGTCGTTCGAAGCGTTCACCACATTCTTCCTCGGTCGTACTCTTCGTTGCAACCGTACGCGTTTAGTCGGGGTGGGCGGAGATGCGGTGAGCTCAGGGGTTGACACTGCACCTCTTGCTTTCAACATGGCGAGGGCTTGTTTGTCTTTGCTTTCCGATCGTCTGGGAAGGCGGCTTTGAGCCTGTCGACGAACAAATGTTGGGCAGCGATCCAAAGCAAGCGCATCTAGTCCTCCGTCAGGTTGCTGTACCTCAGGAAGGTAACGGGTGTAAATGGATGTGTGTAACTCAGGGCTGTTCTTGGGTGATTCGTGGCCTTCTTGAACTTCACCTTGGTCCTGCACTAGGCACGCGTTGGCTCGCTTGTCTGGGGACTTGGGCGGTTGAAAATCCTGTGGACTTGACTGAATATCACGACTGCGAAATGGTTCGTCCGCCTTTCCAGCAGCCAGCACCGCTTCAGGTGTAGATCGAATGCTCAGACTTCGGTATTGTTGCGGCTTAATCTGACCTGCTGCATCACGAGGTACAGCAGAAAGATATGCATTCCGACCGTGGCCAATCCTCACGCGACTGCCACCCATTGCCTGGTTGTCTCTGTCGGCTTCAAAAGCTGCAAGCAAGTCATCGAGGGTGCTGTTACTGAGCAATGCTGCATGGTATATCTGGGAAGCACTAACGGGTGCTTCAAGCGTAGAGTTCGACGATCCTGTGCCTTGGTCTTCCACGCTGCCCTCGTCCTTGCTTCGGTCGTCAACATCTCTGATTGTGTCAGCATTTGGCTGAGGGAACGGACCCGATTGTAAGGCATTTGGATCTTCGCCGATCATTCTGGCCAACGCATACAAGCTCCCGAATATTCTGACAGGAGCAAAGAGCCCGTCTCCAACATTGGCCAATGCTTTCCAAACTGTCACATTGTCATTTCTCTTCCGGCATCGGCGGCAATTGGCTAGTGTCCGACCAGGACGCAGGATCAGATCCCAGATTGCAGGATACCAAGGGTCGTCGTGTACCGAGAGTTTGTGGGAGATGTATAGGAGAGGCAGCATGTACAGTCGGATTGCCAGGAGGAGGGCAAATACCATGTGCTGTAACAGCCTGCGTATCGTCTCACGATACTCGGAGAGGAGGCTCATTCGCTCTATCGCAGCAACACGGCGACGCGGTTGGAGATTCGTGTCGAACAGCCGCGTCAAATCTGCTGGCTGGTGTGACGGAGTAGGCATAGTTGCTTGATCCTTGCCACCAGATGGATCTGGCCGGCCTGGCCAGCTGCGAGTCTGCTGCGGTTGATAGGTATGTCTGAAATGCAGCGAATTAAGACAAGGACGGAGCATGAGATGCAATTAAAAAACATATAGTATACGGCCCAACCCGATGTGCGAGGCGCGAGCGCAGGTTCAAACAATGACAATGAGGATATGATGGAGGTCCAAGAAGCCAAAGCCATTGTTCATGTCTGACGTGTGAATCACGGTCGATGAATGGCACACGGAAGGAGCATTGCACGTCGCGGTCACTGACTTCTTGCACTTCAGGTTCATTGTGATGTGTGTGTATTTGTCCCTGTCGTTGTGCAGGCCCAGCGGCGCTCGATATTCAAGCTCAGGAGTGACCATTGGAGGCACGTGTGTCTGTACGACTGGGGTGACCACCTATTACAAAGAGAATGCATATAACAGCAAGCTCAAGGCTGGAGCAAACTTGTGGGCATGCTGCGAGTAGAAGACACCGAATGCTTTTGGAATGGTTGAAGCTATGGAAACAGGTTCGCAATTGACGTGATATGACCGAACGTTTTGCCTCATCTTACGCTGATATTACCTGCTTCATCGCTGAATGCCTTCGTGAGACGCAGACTTTATGTGGCCAAATATTCCCGGATCTTTGTCGAGGCATCCTTCTTCCTGTTCCATCCTTCATGGGCACCGTTTGCCAACACGAGCACAAACCGACGAGGCCGATTCAGAATATACGCTTAACCTTGTATAGTCGACGAAGGCTCACCCCTGACCCCTCCCATCCTCCAACAGGTCAGCGCTGTAAAAGGGGGTCTGGATCCAATCGAAGAAGTAAGCATGCATCTACCGGCCCTTCCTGTTCGCTGTTCGGCCCGATGGAGGAATTTCCTACTGATGCCGAAAGACAGCTTTTCCCGGCTGCTGCTCGAAGACTAGCTCATGCGCTCGGTCAAGTGCTAAGTACTAGTCACTGGCGGCCCTCCCTCGTCGCCATAGTGTCAGGCTACCGACTTACAAGGGCTGCATTGGCTCTGTTATGGTGACTGTCCTAGCTGCATTATTTGCTCAGCGACTCATTCAATGGCGCGGGGCTGTTATCATAACATTCAACCCGGTGTTAATAGCTGCCGCTGCCACTCGAGAAGCCTTAGCACAAGTGTTGCTTTGATTGTCGGCTGGTCGAGTCCTCATCTGAACCACGACACACAACGGTTGAGACCGCTATGATAATATGGCTCTCAACCACGACGCAGCATTCTCAACGATGGAAGATGATCATGTTAGTGCCGAAGACGCCTCGAATGTAAGAGGGAGCTCCCCGAGACAATTGCGAGCAGTGGGCGAATGAATTCTTTAACCCAGCTTTGTCCAGGCATCTTCAGACGACGTCGATTCTGCATTCAGCGACGACTCGCAGACCGTCCTAAGCCACTCATTGCGATCGTCGATTTACAATCATCGGTACGAAAATGGCCGCACGTATCATGCTTTCCGTGACGGCGAATATCCAATCCCAAATGACGCCGAGGAACAAGACCGTCTCGACCTTTTGCATCATCTTTTTAAAATGGTTCTCGGAGGAAGGCTCTTCACAGCGCCTTTACCTAGAGAGCCTCATCGAGTCCTGGACGTTGGGACCGGCACCGGCATCTGGGCTATTGAAATGGGTGATCAATTTCCAATGGCGGTTGTGGTCGGCACGGATTTGTCGCCCATTCAACCAAACTGGGTCCCTCCAAATGTTCAATTCTATATCGACGACGCGGAGAGCGAATGGATGTTCAGCGAATCGGAAAAGTTCGACTTCATCCATGGCCGTGCTCTATGTGGAGCCATCGCGGACTGGCCAAGATTCTATGCTCAGGCCTACGATAATCTCGAGCCCGGGGGGTGGATGGAGATGCAGGACCATGAATGCTGGATCAACAGCGACGATGGTGGAATGGACAAAGCCCCTGGATGTTCCGAATGGATTCGCGAGGTCGACAGAGCCAGTGTCATTTTTGGAAAACGACTGAACGTCGCGCATCAACACCGCCAGTGGATGGTAGATGCTGGATTCGAGGGAGTTTCCGAGACCATTCGCAAGGTATGTTCATGGTTCCCAGTCTGAACGATGCTAAGCTCCCTACAGATACCGATCGGTTCCTGGGCGACAGACCCCAAACTGAAAGAAATTGGCAGACTGATGCGAGTGCAAATGATACAAAGCATACCGTCTTTCATGCTGGCCTACTATACCCGAATTCTAGGTCATAGCATGGAACGGACACAGGTCACGATGGCGCTAGTAAAGAAGGAATTTCAAGACAAAAGCCTACACCTTTATCTACGGTGGCATTTTGTGTACGGGCAGAAGCCGATGAGATAGCAAGCAGGGTCAGAGGGTGATGGAGACTTCCATACTCCAATTTCAAGCGAAACAACTGACCTGCATCGTCCCAGGTATGTACCTCTCTCGAGGCGGTTGATGCAAAGACACGTGTCCAGGCAGTGGTTGGTACTTACCAGCTTGCGGCATTGCTTCTGCTCACACCGGCTTCGTTTCAACCGCACCAAACGAGATCTAATGTACATCAATGCATGAAGCGCCGGTATATTGTCTCCAAGCATTCACCAATCACGGCTTACATTGAGTCCACAATCCCCACCATCAGAGTACGAGTATCCGCGGATGCAAGGTGTTGCATAAGTGCCATGCAACCATCCCATGCGCGTCGCCAAATCAGTCGCACCATCCGCCGGTACTTGCAACTCCCCGCCAGGTTCACGGACCGCCATAGCCTGTATCCGGAGCTCTGCCCCAACGACGATTTCAACTTCTTATGTCGGTCTGGAGTGTATCTATGTTGATGGTCCCGAATAGCAACAGAGAAACAGAAATGTCGATCTCCTGGGCTCTGTCGTACCCTGTCACGAGCCTCCTCGTCGCATACCTTGCCTATCTCGGGGGATTGGTCGTCTACCGGCTTTACTTCCACCCTTTGGCGAAATTCCCGGGACCCAGATATGCGGCAATCAGCAGATGGCATGAGTTCTACTATGAGGTAGTGAAAAAAGGACAATTCACCTTCAAAGTCCAGGAATATCACAAGCGATATGGTCAGTTCGCGTCCAGCTGTCCCTGATCCGTCGCCCTTTCGCGACATGCTGAACCATTCATCCGTCAAGGACCAATCGTCCGTATCGTCCCAGATGAAATTCACATCCAAGATTCACAGTTCTATGACACGCTGTACGCGAAAGCTGGTCGAGTCGATAAATATGATTGGATGGCAGGCCGCTTTGGCTGTGACACATCGGTGTTCACGACCGGGCCTGACGAGTTGCATCGAATCCGGCGGGGTGCGCTCAACCCTTTGTTCTCCCGTGCTCGGATTGTCGACCTGCAGACCATTATCCGGCAGAAAATCAACCTTCTTCTCGAACGAATTCGTGAGTTTCGGGACGAGGAGAAAGTTTTGCCCATCAATCGCGCTTTTATGGCTCTGACCGGCGATGTTGTGATGGAATATTGCTTCTCAATGGCATATGATCACTTGAAACTGCCCAATTTCGAGAAGACGCTACACGAGCCGTTTATGGCAGCGAGTATCAGCGGGCATCTCTCGCTTCAGTGTCCTTGGGTACCCAAATTGCTATTTTCGCTGCCGGAATCCGTGCTCGTCAAGATCGAGCCGCTGTACGCACTGGTTTTCCGAATGCAAGCTGTATGTTGAGTCCTCCTCATGAGCATGAAAACAATACAGAGTCTCATAGCCACACTCTGTCGCTAGGATTTCCGCAAGCAGATCACAGCCATGAAAGAGGGCAAAATGGATGACTTGATGAAGAAGGCCGGCCATCCGACTGTCTTCCAAGAACTCATCTCTGGTAGTATGCCGGCGTCAGAGAAAGAGACCCTCCGCCTACAGGACGAAGCACAACTCGTCGTCGCCGCGGGTGTGACAACCACAGGCTGGGCCCTGACAACAGCAACATTCCACTTAGTCAATAATCCAAACACTTTGGCTAAGCTTCGCGCTGAGTTGGAGTCCGCCATTCCCGACCCGACCGCTCCGCTGTCCTGGACCGAGCTTGAGAAGCTGCCCTACCTGACCGGCTGCGTGCGGGAGGCTGTTAGACTGTCCTACGCCGTAACCACACGCAATCCGCGGCTGTTTAACAAGCCTCTCGCTTACCATAATTGGGTGATCCCGCCGCGTACGCCAGTGTCGATGACCATCGTCGACGTGAATGACGATGAGGACATCTTTCCACACCCGCGCGAGTTCAAGCCCGAGAGATGGATCAATCCGCCCAAGACGAAGGATGGCAGTAGCCTCGAGAGATATTTTGTCGGGTTTGGGAAGGGGAGTAGGAGTTGCTTGGGGATCAAGTAAGTCGCACCTCGCCCTTGTCCCTTATTGTGATGGAGCGAGAAAACGCAGCGGGGCATCATTCTATGCCGCTCTCTGGACTCAGTTAGTCCATTTGTCAATCTCTCTTTGCGCGGCTGGTACTCCGGTCTAGCAAAAGACGTCTAGCTAAACCTTTCAACGCTCCAGTCTCGCCCACGCCGAACTCTACATGACCCTCGCCGCCGTCTTCCGCAACTTCCGCTTCGAGCTATATGACACGGACATTACGGACGTCGAGCTCGCGCACGATTTCTTCCTGCCCAGTCCAAAGCTAGACAGCAAAGGTGTCAGGGTCAAGGTGCTGAAGCAGGAGTAGTAGAAGCCTCACGACGCGACGCAACAACCGATTCGACGAAACAAGCATTTACAAGACTCCCTCTCTATCATGGACCGTGGCACGAGTGGGAAGCTGGCGTGCAGTGATGGGAGAAGAGGGATAGGATACACTAGGTACCTAGCTCAGTATAGTCCTCATGACGAATTGTAAGCCTCAAAACGAGCGAGACAAACGAACCCTGAGCGACGTGTGACAGATTGCCGCCGATTTAGGAATCCGATGATGGGACCAGTTCCTGGAGTGTCTGATTAAAGCGGATGGGAAATATGCGGTATTCGTTGCACAGAGTCCAGAGTCCAGGGGTTTCGGTGACAACGCTTGATCTCGACTTGCCATACCCCGAGTACGTTCAAACAAACCCAGTTGCCAAGCGAAGAGAGGAGGGTCAACAAAAGAACCGTGGTCCCGGCCTCTCCACCTCTCTTTTTGTATCCATGTGCAGCGATGTTGAGACTATATACCTAGGTAGTCATGACCCATGTCGGTGACTATAGTCAATCCTTGACGAAGTCACAACACATACCCGCTGAATATGGGCAAAAGGCTAGCACTCTTATGACCTAGAGTAGACTACAGATTGGCTCCTGCTGAACAATAATTACTTTTGATTAGGAAGGTTAAAAAATAAAAAGCTTCTTAAGGTCCTGAGGATATTCAAATCTAACTTTAGTCAGGTTTTTTTTTGGAACATATCTAGTCGTGACAATAGGTGACTCGTCCCTTCGGGAGCCTGTACAGTCTCTTATGTCGAGAAGTCTTTGGATCATTGGGCCTTTTTTCCTCGGGACGCAGTGGAGAGGGGCACGGGTAACACAGACGGGGGGCATGGTCCAAACAATTCTGCGATCGTTGCTTGACACCCAACTACGTATCCGAACAAGACAGGTGCCGTTTAATGTATTTGTACAGCAGGACCCTCTTGGGTTGCGCTCAGCCATGCAAGAAATTTTGTGGGGCGTCACGGTCTCCCGACGCCGGGGAGATTTGCCTTGAGGATGGTTCTTGAACTCCTTTGAGCGAAGGCGGTCTTCGTTCAGACGAATGGGGCTTGTCGAAATGAAGAAACTTGTCTGTGGGCGAGCCTTATCATGACGTGTACCACAAACCTCCATCCCTCGACCAATAGACTTCGTGCTGATAGCCAAATGCTTTGCCCGCAAGCGTCCATGCACCAGGAAATATCAGGCCGACCGCCACCAGCTCCGGGATGGGAGAAGTAAGAGAACAAAGACCGCCGATTGAGTAAACTCTAGGGTCGCTGCATCTCCTCCGAGGACATCATTCGGTTGTGATCGGGCTGCACGAGGGAATTGATATGTGGTTGCCCGTCACTCAATCAGGATCACATACTGGAGGAGGGTGTCTAGGCTAGCGAAAGCTGTCGAATGAAGGGAACAGAAATCAAGCCCGAGTAGCCACCAGAAACAGGCGCGGATAGCCCAAGCAGACCTTCCCGTCAACAAGGAGGGGATACGCCTCCTGTATTCGCTTCAGGTATTCCTCGAGGAAGGCCTCCCTCTCCGAGGCCAACAGAGGGTCGACGTAGGGTCTCAGACCTGTCCCTTTCACCCACTCCACAATGGCCTTGTGGTCTTGCAGGATATGGTAGTATTGGGTATGCCAGATATTGATATCCGAACACAGGGGCTTCAAATGATCGTAGAGCTCTTGAGGTGACTGAAATGCCTTGCGAGCTGGATGCAGGCGCTTAAGAGTGTCGGACCAGGGGCCCTGGTCGGCGACCTCGCGCATGGCAACATGGGAGGGCTCTGAAAAGTTGTCAGGGACCTGGAAGGCGAAGACGCCGCCCGACTTCAGAGTTTTGATCAGGTCGATGAATGTTGGGATGCGCTTTTCGTGGGGAAGCCATTGATACACGGCATTGGAGTAAAGCAGGTCGGCCGGTTCGGCCTGCTCGAATGAACCCACGTCGCTAAGGACGAACTCGAGGTCAGGCAGCCTCTTTCGCGCCTTTTCGATCATATCCGGGGACGAGTCGAGACCGACAACGTGAGCCTGGGGGAATTGCTTCCAGAGCACTTCTGTCGAATTGCCAGGTCCGCAGCCCAGGTCGACTACTCGTTTTGGGGCCGTCAAGGGCACCTGCGCGAGGAGGTCCCTCGCTGGACGAGTCCGCTCGGCTTCAAACTTTAGATACTGAGCTGCGCTCCAGTCTTTACCCTCTTTACCTTCCATTGTAACTCCTGACGAACGCAACGATCGACGACTAGCGGGTTGGAGTAGCTTGACGCTCTCGTTCAGGAAGGGCTGTTGTGGGCGGTGTGTGCTCCTAATGTGTCTGTGTACTGAAGCTGTCGCCTGCAACCAAAGAGACCTGCGGACAGCGCTCATACTCAAGATGGGATGTCGCTTTCGGTGTGGCTCCTCATCACCTGAGGCATGAGGTTTGTCAATGTCAAGATGAGAGTGATGCGTTGTTGGTGTTATGAGGCTTAAAGATGATCAAGTCAATGGCCGATGTCGGCGTCCTTGAGACACGCCATGGTGTTGTGTAAGGCGCTGGACGCTTACGGCCCCGTCGTTCGCTTGTTTCCAGGTTGTCACTTTGTCCAGTTTGTCAGTTTTGATGAGGTGCAGTTCACAACTACAAGGTAATTACAGTATGAACTGACTCACTCGGAGTCACTCGAGTCACTCCATCTCTTCTCAGACTCTCACCCATGCGATCCACCATGTCGTTCTTTAGCATGCCAACTCCGCTTCATCCGGGGAAGTCTGGAAGTACATACCTCCATGGCCTTGCTATACCCTCGGCTCAGAACTGAAGAGCATATAACCGAGAATGTCTCCCCGGTATTTGTCGCCTTCTCCGCATCCAAGACACGGCTCTGTTGGCCTTGTTGACAATTCCCAGCTTCCCCAGAGACACGATTTCTCCGATGTCTACTGCAATCTCTACCGGAAAGAAGCGACGTGCTCCCATTGCATGCACGGCTTGCCATGTTCGGAAAGTCCGTTGCAATGTCGTCCTTGTTGGCCAGCCCTGCTCCAACTGCCACCAAGACCAGACTGAATGTGCTTTGCATGTCTCGGCCAGAGGTAAACACAAACGGCGAAAACTGAACAAGAATAACCACGCCCGCTCTGGCACGCCCGCTTCGTTGTCTTCGGCTGGACCAACTGCGGAGGCTCATAACCCCCCAACGGGCTCTACCGATCTTCCGGACTCGAATCACTCGATCGCCCTGCCATTAGAACCACCATCGCGGGATGAGTATGAGTCCAAGGCCAATGTGGAAGCTTACAGGAATATTGTCGATGCAGTTGAGACGAGCGGAGCCAAGGTCCCGCTGTATGTCGGTGCGTTTGCGCAGTGTCCCGTGTGTTGCACGAGTGAAAGCAGCTAAGCATGAAGTTTCAGGCGAGCTCCAATCGCTTCGTTTCATATTCCATGTGGCCAGAGACAAGAGCATCGCCTCCAAGGCCCATTACCTAGTTCCTCAGCCAAAGAGGCGTCAATTGTCACCGGAAGAGTACGCCTGTCTACAGGCCAAGGGGGCATTCTCAACGGAGTCGGATGACCTGAGGGACGAGCTCCTTGGCCTGTTTTTCGATTATGTCTACCCGATCCTGCCGATTGTGGACCCTTACGATTTTCGTCGTCGGTACGAGGCTGGCGGTGTCCAAAGCATCAGTCCGCTCTTGCTTCAGAGCATGTTTCTTGCTGCATGCAACGTAAGCATCCACCTTGACCATTGTACATCAACAAGTCCTCAGTTCCAAGCTTCTAGTTTATCTCGACAGATGGGCTCACAAGGTCCGGCTGGCCGTCGCTCAAGCATATGAAGAGAAGATTCTACGAGAGAGCCAAGGTGATTTATGACCTGTCCAACGCTTGAGGCCTGGGAGCTGATCTGTTGCCGACAGGCACTTTACGACTTCGAGTACGAAACGGACAAGATATGCCTGATCCAATCAGTCCTACTGCTTGGTTATTGGTTGGGACAAGCCCACGACAGGACCGACAGCTGGCACTGGGTAGGTGTAGCAATCAGCTTGAGCCAGAGCGTCGGTTTTCACCGTGATCCGGGCTTCTCAGATGTGCCTCCGTCTCAGCGCAGCCTATGGAGGAGGATCTGGTGGTGTTGCTTCTACCGGGACAGATGCATCGCGCTGGGAATGGGACGGGCGTTCCGCATCAACGCCAAAGACTGTGACGTGAAGGAACTTACCCTTGAAGACCTCGTGCACACCACGCCCAGCTCCTCGACGTCGTCGTCCAACTCAACCTGGAATTTGAATGAGGAAAGCGCAGCCATTGTGGCCAAGTGCAATAGCTACGCCCCAATATTTTTGGAGATTGTCAAATTGAGCCAGATCTTGGGCGAAGTGCTTGCGTCTGTGTACAGGCCCAGAAGTGAGCCGATTTCGTGGAGCGCGGTGGAATTCCTTGAAGACAAGCTCGCTCGCTGGCAGGTGGCCCTCGGCCCGCGATGTCGAGTCGACACTCCGCTTACTACCTTGAACGAACCCATTGCCATGACATTGCACAAATACTACATCCAGATCCTGCATCAGTAAGTTGAGCCTCCTACCCTTCCCTCTTTACGCCTTTCTTCCTTGATCTGGCATTATGGATAGCTCACTGCCGCACTGTTGTCTCCGTGTCCAGTGTCACAGTGGTTACCATGTACAAACCTTTCGTCTTCCAAGACGGCATACTCCCGACTCGACCTGAAAGGGATATCCGCGCACGGATCGCGTGGGAAGGATGCCAGTTGTCGGCATTCGCGGCAACAGACGGCTTCCGAAAGCTCAGCGAGCTCGAGCTCGTCCGATTCCTACCTCCTGAAAGGCAAGACAAGACGACTTTCTTTTTCTTCCTCAACATCTTCTCACCTAACCTTATCGGTCTCTATTTCAGCTCGGTGGGCGAGTTTAACTGTGTCATATTCCGTTCCGCATACAAGGAAAAGAAAGCAATGCTAACGCTTCCACTACTATAACAGTGTGACGATGCTCATCTCTATTATCGCGATCCTCTTCGTGGCAAAATGCCTCTCGACAGGCATGAAATGGCACCTGGCGAGCCAGAACCTTGACCTCGCCATGCTGGTCGTCCAGCAGTTACAGGAGAAGTACCTGGCCGCCAGGTTCATCTTCGCGTACTACACGGCGGCGTTTGAAAAGGTGTGCCCCTCCCAACGACCGCAGTTGGATGCCGCCTCGACGTCAGCACCGGCATCTTCTACTTTGCCAGCGGCCTCCTGCTCCAATGCATTTCCCACCTCGACCGCTTCTTCCATCACCACTAATACCGCCAACGTTGAAAATATCCCGAGAATATATGACAGAGGCGTCGAGGCGCGCGGCGGTGGCCCTAGCACGGCCAGCCCGTTCAACGCGGTCGAGTCCTTCTCCTCGGGACAGGAGGATCATCTGGGCACTTGGGCGGAGTGTTTCCCGGCGAGCATGGCCGCGGATTTTGACATCTTGTTCGGGGCCGAGGGCATCATGAGAGGGTTTGAGGAACTTGTTTAAGAATAGGGACGAGGGGATAGAATCAGCCACAAAACGTACAAGACCCCTCTCTGTCGTTCTCTGTGCCGAGTACTGTGTAGGTATCCATAGATCTCAGTCTCCCAGCCCCCAATACCCGTAATCTGCCCCCGGGAAACACGGCACGCTTGGAACTCTGGGACTCTGGAGACTGCGATACAACGTGGTCGAGCCCACGATGCCCCGATCGCCGGTCTCGATTCTGCACACCGTAAGCGTGTCGTGCTCAGCTGACGAGATGTGGATTGCGAAGCACTGCAAGGACTAAACGTTACAGGTTACAGGTGCTGACTACATACGTTGCCGGACATCCCCCATCTCTACCTACCTAAGAGATAGCTAGTACCTACGTATGTACGTGTATATATGTATGCATGAACATCCTCGGCATGTAATGTATAGAGCATGTGCCCCTTGTAGCTGTACTCGGTAATATACAGGGTATCTACCAGGTAGTTACATACCTAGTTATTTCTCCGCTTTCCACGATCCCCCATCCACATATGGAGCATGCATGGCACGCAACACGTCGCCATGATTTAACCTAACTCCGGACCTCATACACCTTCACTAAATTGCTTCCTGGGGCCTCGGTAGAACTAGAGCGTGACATGTTGATCCATCCCCCTCCAGGGTGTCTGTTTGTAAATAGCCGGGGTGGGCGGGGATACAAATTGGCGGGGTCTCTGGTGAAGTATTATTAGTCGTGATTCGATCCGCGTGTGTCTTTTGGGCCGCGGTTATATGGCACCCCTGGGGGATTCCTCGTCATCAACACCACCACATACCACGACCAACGTACCACTACTAGTGGGCAGTGAGAACGGGGGAGAGCTGAGCTTTGGGTAGGTCGGTTCCTCAGTAACCGCTCCGTACGCAGGGTTCCTCGAATGACATTTCTGTCTTCTTACCTCGTGGCTGCGAATCGAGTACGTGCGTGGTATATATAATAGGTGCGTGCCCGGGCAGTCTAGGACGTCTGGGACAAAACCTCAAACTCCTACAAAAGGGGTTCAGTGCAGAGATTCAAAGTCGGACGGTTTTTAACAATCGACGCCCTTCCTCAATTGACCGATCTGAAGGGGACCTGTTATGCTATAGTCCCTCCACATCAAGCCGTCTGCGTTCGCATTGGTCACTGCAGAAGCACAAGGAGCCATTCGTGGTCGAAACATTCGCCTTGCGGCGGTGCAAGGGGAAGAAAAGCTCTATCCCGAACCATTACCAGGGTCATTTGGTCGATCGTCCATTGACAAATCGTTCACACACAAACAAGCCAATCCATTTTGGCCAGCAAAGTTTCGTTTGCAACAACCACATACACACAAGAATGGCTCCGAACAAAAAACTACACGTCGGCGTCTGCGGAGGCGGCATGGGAGGATTGACCGCAGCGATCGCGTGTGCCCGGGCAGGGGCCAAAGTGACGCTCCTCGAGGCGGCAAGGGAGCTGGGCGAGATCGGAGCGGGGATCCAGATGTTCTCTAACGTCTCCAGAATTCTGATTCGGTGGGATGTGGACAAGATCATTGGCGATGACTTGGTTGCCGTGGATGAGATCAATAGTTGGGGGTTGAATGATGAGTTGCTGGGTCGGTTTGATCCGAAGGAGGGACGCAAGATGACTGGGTTTCCGCACTGGTGAGTCTGGTCCTCTTTGAGTTGGTAGACTGCATTCTTGTGCGGTTGATCTACGTACTGACAAGTCTCGATCGTAGGGTCGTCCGTAGAGATCACCTCCACGCAGGACTGACCGAGTGTGCTCGACGCAACGGGGTCGACTTGATTGTCGGGTCTCGCGTCCAATCTCTCCAACACACCAAGGAAGGAGTCAAGGTCACAACAATCCAGGGCGTGGAGCATACCTTTGACCTGCTTGTCGGGTCCGATGGCATCAGGTCGACTATCCGGCAGAACCTGTTTCCAGAGGCTGTCCCCAAAGCTGCATCCACCGTTGCCGCTTTCCGTGGCGTGCTTTCTTACGAAGAGGTCTTTGCCCAGGTTCCCGAAGCGCGAATGTGGCTGAGGAATACGGCCGACGCTTGGATCGGGCCTCAGGGCTATATCCTCCTCTATCCCCTCTCGGCGGGCCGAGAATTGAACGTGGTGGCCATGTTCCAGATGGACCGCGTCGTCACAAAGGCCGAAGAGATGGATATTGAGGAGTTCCGCAACCTGTACAAGGACTGGAGTCCGTTTGCGCGCAAGGTCCTGGGCCTCCTCAAAAGTACGCAGATCTGGCCCTTGTTGGTGCTACCTCCCATGAAGTCGTGGTCCAACGAGCACAAGAATGTTGTCCTCCTTGGGGATGCGGCCCACTGCATGCAGAATCATATGGTAGGTAGTACCCGTCATTAGCTAACTGCGCAGTTTGCTGATCGAAACGTTTCTAGGCTCAAGGTGCCGCCACTGCCATGGAAGACGGGGTTTTCCTGGGGACAGTCATCGCCGAAGTGGTTCGAGGGACCATTAGCCTCCCCACGGCCATCGAGATATATGAGAAGAAGCGCATGCCCCGGGTTTGGACTAAACAGCAGGTGTCTTTTGTGAACGGTACGTTCAACATGGCCGCTGGGGAGGTTGCACAGAAACGGAACAAGGCATCTCGAGTTGAAGTTGAATGCTCCGATCGGAACATCATTCAGCCTAACAGATTGCTGCCGCCGACATATCGAACCTGGCAACTGGCGTTCAGCCCAGTCAGTGTCCCAGGTATCATGTATTTCGATGCTGAGGGAGACGCCGAGAACGCGGTGTGCGAGTATCTACAGGAGACGACGCCCATGGACGAGCAAACACTGGTGACCCAGGGCCTCTGGAACAAGTGGTGGGGCGTTGTCGAGAACAATGGCATTGAGGATAGTATTGGCAAGGTCAACGGTCTTAAGTAGCTACGTACGAGACAAATCGCTCTATGAAGGTGTGATGAAAAAAAAAGTATTGAACAAAAAGCAGCTTGAGTGGATCGGGATGAGGTATTGTTTTGGTTCCGTGATGATCCTGTTGGGTTCCGGGCGGCGGGAAGCCTGTGGGTGCTATTTAGTGGGCGTCATAGCGGGCGCCCATGCCCAGCCAGTAGTCGAGTTAGTTGAGCCCCATTCAACTTAGGGCCCGTTATTAGGCAGCTCAACAAGTTCCAACAACGCCCCGACAACCTGTCCAGTTGTGGCGTCAGTGGTGCAAGCCCCCCAAAGTTAGCAGGGGCACTATGACTTACGGGGCTCATCCGGGCTCCCCACGCTCGGGCCTGGCGCCAAATCTCAATCACCACCATCAACATGGTCCATCTTCGCTATCAGCCACCAATCAATCAATCTCTCCCTCCTCAATCCTTATCCACCGCAAATGCGAACCGAAGATCTCGAGTAGAAAACAAAATCCCCCATCTACTCAGAAAAATTCTCCCATGGCATCCAGGGAACGCGGTCTTCTGTCCCTTGTGCTGTTGTCACCTTCCTCCTCACCATGGTCCTGACATGCCGTCCTTCATCCTCGCTACTGCGACGTCTCACCATCTCTCCCAATTTCGTTTCCAATCAGCAGCCGCGACTCCTTCAGACGGTGGACCAAAGGGACCATCTTCAGCCACGAAGACGCCCAAGACCGAAAAAGAACTTCCGAGATTTCCACCTGCAGCGTAGATCCGTCGCCGGTTTCTCGTCTGCAGCTTTCCCACCATCTCCGAGGCCGTCTCCATCTCTATCGCCAACACCACCATCAACACCGCTTTCATTCTTAAGCCCCCTTCTTCCCTCCGCATCCTGCCGACCACCTTCTTCTTGTACATCTGTCCGCTCCTATTGTTCCAAGCACTCCCATAGAAACCCAGTCGACCTAGAAGTAGACGAAGACAAGAAAGATCTCAGCACGATGCCTCAAGGTGGGTATCCTTCTTTTCCTGGTTCCACCTGCTCGAGGGGTGAAGCATGTCAACGGCCTCTCATCACAAAGAGCATACTTTGGTTTTGGGACCCCCGGATATGCTCATAATGCACAACCTTATCACCTCTGCTTCCCCCTTGTGTCAGAGAAAGCTGTGCCGCGCCGTCTGATGGCTTTGCAATCAATCTACCCATCCTCAACACTTCTTTCCATTCCAACCCCGGCGTCACGTGCCATGTACTCTCCATACGTCACCCTTTTATCATTTTGAACACCGAGACACAGCCGCTGACGACAAAATTCTACACAGACTCGAGCAGTGATGCCTTCACCAAAGCCTTTAACAACAACAGCTTATGGCGGCGATCTTTGGCCGAACACGAGCCCGAGCTCTTTGAGTCGATGGCCAAAGGCCAATCCCCCCAGATTCTCTGGATTGGATGTGCCGACTCGCGCTGCCCAGAGACCACCATCCTGGGCCTGAAGCCCGGTGAAATATTTTGCCACCGCAACATCGCCAACATCCTGGTCAACACCGACATCAACTCCCTCTCGGTCATTCAATATGCCGTCCAATACCTGAAGGTCAAGCACATCATCATCTGCGGCCACACCTCTTGCGGCGGTATCGCCGCGGCCCTGGGGAACAAGAAACTGGGCCTGATCGACACCTGGCTCATGCCTCTGCGGGCCATTCGCCAAGAAAACCTGTCTCTCCTGAACAGCTTGGACGAAACGCAGCGGGGTTTGAAAATGGTCGAATTGAACGTCCGCGCGGGGATCAAGACCCTCCTCACCAACCCCATCGTCCTTGACGCCATGGATGAACGCGGCCTCCAGGTCCATGCTCTCATCTACAATGTCGGGACCGGCGAGTTGCGTGAGTTGGATATCGAGGAGGATGAAGAAGTCGTCAAGAGCCGGGTCACTGCCTTCAAGACCGAGGATTAAAAGGGAGCGATAACCAAATCGCCGGGAATTAGAGGGAAGGGGATCGACCTTTTCGTAGAACTGTATTTTCGACCATATATTGTAGCCAACAGCACCAGGCAGCCCTCTACCAGCGAAAGTGGCAATCGAGAGACCAAACACAATGCTATCCAAGCGACGACCAAATTTCTGCACCAGGCCGTGTCCACCCTCCACATTCTGACCCTGCTTCACCGGTGACTCATGCCCTTCATGGAACACAGCGAGATCGTCCTCCTACTCCGCATCGGCACTGCCCGTAGCCTTGCTACTGCTACCAGCCTCCTTGGCTTTCCTCTCCAACCTCTTCCTCTTCTTCTTGTCCTTCCTCTCCTTCTTCTGACTCTTCTGGTCCATCCGTTCCCGATACTCGCTCTGTCTCCTCATATCCCTGAGATGCTGAAGTGTCTGCTCCAGGGGCACCGGTGTTGGGTTGACGGGCGGGGCGGGTTCTCGAGCCTGAGTCATGGTCTCCCTCCACTCGGGTATGTCTGCCCTGGGAATGGCGATTCCACATGGGTCGCTGATGTTGACGATTTGGAAGCCGCGGAGGTCCAAGAGCTTCTCGAGGAGCGCCTCGCGCCATTTCCTGACCTCGGCCTGCCATTCCTCGGTCAGACCTTCAAAAGCGTCGAACAGTCCCCAACGAGAGAAGTCCAGGTCGAGTCTGTCCAGGTTGTGGCGATACCTCAACCGCGAGAAGAACCGGTGCCATTGTTCTTCCTGACAAAGGTCCACGTCGTAGCTGATTCTGTTGGATTTGGTATCCCACCCTGACTCTGACTTCAACCAGTCGATATCCCATCCCGAGTACATCTTCACCGCCAACATTCGGAGGTTGGCCAAGTTCTGGTTGCCGATATGCTCGGTCCACCACTGGCAGTTTTCCGGGTCCTCGAAGTGGAACACGTATCGGCCATAGACCAGCCGGCTCCCGGCGTCGCGGAACTCCTTGTTGACCCGCATGGCGTTTAGGTCCACGTTCTTTTGTCTGACCAGTTGCGCGCTGCTGCTTTTGAGAGCGCCAGCCAGTCGGTACTGTTGGTAGAAAGGCTTGATGGTGGCACCTGGGGTTGGAGCGAGAGCGAATACGTGGCCCAAGAAGAGGTCCAGCGTTTCTTGTCTTGCTCTGATCTCTTTCCAAAAGCGAAATGCTGCAGGTTCAGGAGTGGAGGAGGCGACATCTTGCCGTTGTGCAGCTGTGTGCTGCGACACGTCCGGGGGATTGATGTCGGCCATGACGTGTGGGACTAGGAATCTCTAGTTCAGCTGTTAGAAACGGGTCTTGACAATCTTTGCTGGACTTAGCGGTGTTATGCTCGTTGTGGCGGAGAGAGCTTGGAAGATGATATGCGACCGTCTCATCAAGCACCATCGACATTAATATCTGTCCTAGCCCAACGGGGCTGTACCGCTTTGTTTGGGACCGATGCTCAATCTTCTCGGGAACAAAGGCGGACTTACTTTGACAGACGCTCACGGTAGAGCAAGACTCGCGGGATCTTCGAAAGTGGTGATCCGTGCGTCTTCCAGACAAAGAGGCTCTGGGAGAAGGAGTAAAGAGCGTTGTGTCGTCGTTACCGTCGTCAGCGACAACTTTCCAAGCAAGTTGAATGGAAAACCAGCCCCGGATATCTGCTGCAACAGAGAGAAGAGCCGATCCTGGCAACGAAATAATTTATATATATATTTAATACCGCACCTGAATGAGCTTGGCGATGGGAGTATTGGGAAAGAATGGCGAAGAGGTAGTGAATTGTTGTCGTTATTCTCTTTCCTCCCAGGTGACATTTCGGGTCTGGCAGTCCAGTCCAGGTCCAGCCAAAGCCAAAAGTTTCACACTCTCTCATCAGTTTCGGAAAGTTCTGAAGGCTTCTGCCACGGTCATGCCTCCCACCACGGCGTCTTTGACCTTGTCGTCCGCGGCGACGAGCTTCGGCATCAGCGAGAGGGTTTCGTCGAGCAGGTCCTGAGGAATGACAACCACGCCTTCCAAGGCATCGCAGAAGATGATATCGCCCTATTATGGAATCAATATAAAGGCAGAAAAAGACTAGAGCAGAACGAGTCTCGTCGCTACTTACGGGCGAAACATCGACGCCGGTTATGGATACTCGGACGTTGCGGGCATATGCTGTCGCCTCGGCACCTGTTCCGACCGTCGATTTGCCCAGCGCGAATATCTGAATCGGTCGGGTCAGCCAGGAGTCGAAGAGAAGGACTTTCTCGGGATACAAAACTTGGGGAAAGAGCAAGGGTTGTTGATACAAAATCGAATGTCAACAGGGGTTACTTACCGGCAACTGAGTCTCCCTCAGCTCCGCCAAATCCCTGACGCGACCACCGACGATGCACCCGGCCACGCCTCTGATCTTCATCCTCTGCGCCATGATGCCTCCCACGGCCGCACACTTGTGGTCTTGTGGCTGGTCAATCACAACAATGGTTCCAGGCTCTGTCATGTCGACCCAGTGGCTTCCCTTTGGAATGGATTTTTCCGCTGGAGCGCTTGTATCGGGCGTGGCATCCTTCGACACCAGCTTCAAGGTGCATGCCGGGGCAATCACTTTTTGAGTATCTCCCTTTGACTGTGGTAGGACAATCGGTACTGCAGTGGCCTGGTCAACTGAAGGCCCCAAAACATGGGGAGGTAGGCACACAAATATCAGCCAGATGGCCTGCCCTCGCGACCTCTCCTGGCTTTGTCTTCTGGAGTTTCAGCAGCGCATCTGATACCTTTTCTCCTATATCAGAATGACTGAGAAGATCAAATACAGATACCGTACTGTACCTACATCACAGGGGGAATATTCGTGGAGGCGGCGAAGCTTTTCTTCCAAGTCGATCTCTCCGGTCGTCATGATGAAGGAGGGAACTGACTGATATGAAGTATCTTTGGCGGTGGAATGTGTTCTCGATACGTGAGGATGAGTACGAGGTACCTAGGTACGCTGAAGCACGATCAACACGTTGGCGAGGAACGTGGGGAGAGGAGATGGTCCTTTTATTTGGAGAAGGCGTATGTCGGTGTCTGCCCGCTCCGAATTCGGAGTTTGGGATTCTTGCTCTCCTGCTGCAAGCTCAATGCTGTGCAACATTGTGCTACCAGCCCAATGATCTTGCGGCCCCGGAGCTGTTGAGCTGCAGCCAAAAATTATACGTGACACGGAGACGCAAAAAGACATATAAGATGTGCAGGAAGCCATATAAGATTTGCAGAGAACCCAAAGACATCAAAGGATGACCCTTTTATAGATTGCTGCAGTAAGCATCGTCCGCGCTGATAGTAGAGAGGACAGAAGGTGCAAGTTTGCTCTCGCCCGCGATCCGCGCAATCTCGTCCAGGAGATCAGCGCGAGAGCATAGTCAAAAGATGAACGCTTGTCACCGCGAAAAGAGTTGTAGGGCACGGAGGCATATGGTCTTTGTTTCGTCGCGGCCTGACTGCCCAATATGATCTGACACAGTTCATCGGAAGCAATCAGGTAAAAGGAAAGAACTTGACTTTCGTCACGCATGTCTGTATTGACCGATCGGCGAAATATGTACAATGCCTGTTTCCTGAAGGACCCAACATGAACGACGGTCCCGAAGTCTTAAGTAATGCGAGGCTCGGCCTGGAGCAGGAGTCAGTGACATTAGTCAATCGTTGTATTAGTGCTTGACCAACCTTCCACCTGCTGTTTACTATATATATTGGTTAGCATTCATCCAGCATGACGGACTAGAAGAGTGACGAACCTTCAAAGCCGACTGGAGCCGCCACAGCATCTGACTGTCCTCTTATTTTCCCAGTCAGTCGGTAGTCTCTTTCCATCACTGCAAAACGTGAGTAATATGCCCGGTGAGCTTTGCTTCTTTTCTGCACCCACTTTGCCTATCCCATAAATCTAATTGTCTTCTTGGTTGCTTGAAGTCGTTTGCGTAGTATCGGATTGAGGCGAGACCGGCACCCTAGAGGACTGCTCAGCTCGAAAGACCCTTTTGTTAACGGAGGGGGGAACGCAGTACTGTAACACCGAACATGCCAACCATGATCGCATATGGCAAGAGAGCTTCAAAAGGTAACCCCATGGCGAAGAGTTATACCATCAACTATGGGACGGTTGATTGACAGTTGCCAGGGGCGTGGAATGCAAATACAGAGTTCACTGTCACCAAATGTCGTAAATGAGAGCTGGTTCGGGTGTGCACGAGTGTGTATCTTTGTTCCTTGTCGTGACAGTGGCTGCGGAAAGCACAGCGTCGGGCGCAGGTCGAAGAGACGTCTATATACGCCTTACCTCATATGGATATGAACCCCGCTGCTTTAAAGACCTTGTCGATGAGGGTTGAATGTGGTCGGCCATCGCAGGGCGACTCTCCAGAGTCCAGTACGAGCCTCAAATTATGGTAACACTGTCGAAAGCGTCCATTTGACGTGTAACAGCTATCTCGAAACCCGATCAAGTCGACCGTGAATACCCCCCTGCGCTGTTGAGCTCATCCTCACGCGTCGAACAAATATCCAGCGACCAACCGCCCCTCCATCCTCAGAACATCTGCTTGCGCCCAAGTGCCGATTGTGATCGGAAGATCAAAGATGCTGGATCCCATTGTGGTTTCAGTGGCGTGAACGAGAAGAGTCAGAAGAGACATTGGCGACGACCAAAAAAATAACATATCTCTCGCGTGATGGTCATTATTCCCTTGAGGCAGACATACGCAAGGACCGCAATACATACTACAATCCACGACTGCTCCCATGCCGCACCTAACCTCCGAAGAGCTGCACCAGCTGATGAGCGCAAACCAAGGGACGCCCGACGATGAGCAGTCACCGGCGCGATCTTCAGCAGAGCGGTCTTCCCAGCATGCTAGCGGCGAGAATGGGGAGACGTTGGAGGGCGAGCAAAATGCTCCAAGCGAGGACGCAAGTGGGAGAGCGGCCGCAGAGCTGGCGAACATCCATGCTCCTAATTTAGAAGACAGTGCACTGGGTGAGCAGCTACAAAGATCAGCAGAGGAGAGCCTTAGCGACAATGAAGGCAAGGTTGAAGCCGGTGCCACCTCCACATCCGCTCCGCAAACCGACTCGAAAGAAGATGTCACCATGACTGACGCCGAGGCGGAAGGTGAGGCCCCTGCCGAGGATGAGGGCGAAGAAGAGGAGGTTGCAGACGAAGACAAAGAAGCTGTGGGCGGAGAAGACGGGGAGGGAAAAGACCAAGAAGAAACAAAGAGCGAAACAGCTGAAGAAGATAGCGAAGAAAGCTCGGGAAGCAGCCAGGAGGAAGGTGAATCATCAGCATCGGCATCGGGTTCCGCTTCTGGTTCTGAATCCAGCACGGAGTCAGAGTCGCAGTCAGAAGCAGAATCCAGTGAAGAAGACGACACGAGCGAGGCTGTCGACTCGAAACAAACCTGTGTGTTTTGCAACCAGGCTGTAGCCGCTGATGGTGGAAACGGCGAGGTGAACTTGAGTTGCTCTGCCTGCGGCAACCACGCACATGGGAAATGCGCTCGAGAGCGCGACTCACTACGCGAAGGCGAGACATCCCAATGGCAATGTCCGCAGTGTTCTGGCAAGAAAACCGCACAGTCAGAGTCACCAAAAGCTCGAAGCACACGATCCAAGAACTCGGCGCCCCGACTTGTTAGGGACTTGTTACCAGTGACGCGGGGCTTGCAGAAGCCGTATTCACATTCGATCTTCGCCCAACCGGTGATTGGGGACGGTGACGACGGAGGGCGCGCTCTCAGAAAGAGGAAATCGCCAACTCAGGAGCCTCCTCCCATCGAAAAGAGACGACGGAAGGCAACAGACCGAGCATTAGCGGCGGCCGCGACAAGCAAAGAGCTGGCAGAGAGGGCGGCGATTGCGCACTCGACTAGAAGATCGAGTCAAATGAAAATCACAAAACCCACCGCGCGAATATTGCAACATCGACCGTTCAACAAGCCGCCACCTCACAAGTTCATCCTGGCTTTTCGCCTGGAACAGGAGAAGATTGAAGCGATCTTGAGCAAACCCCCTCGACCGGGCAGGAGAAGAGAGCGACGAAGTCAGCCGAAGAAGCCTCCCAAAATCCCGCCGCCGCCAGTTTACCAACCTCCTGTTCCCAAGTTCCCTGCTCTGCCAACACAACACCTCATTTTCCCCTCAGCATTCACCGACCGAGAAGCCGAGCTCAACGCCAAACCATACGGTGGCATCCTTTCCGACGCGGATGCAGATACGAGTCGGTCACTGCCTCAACTCCGAGACCGTGAGATTTTCGAGATTGCAAGAAAAGAAGCGGAAGAAGAACGTCGCAGAGCTTCTGCCGCGGCAGAGGCGGAAATCAACGGCGGAGCAGGGGACGCTGCAGCAGCTTCAACCTCTACCACGAAACCCACCAGGTCCACAGTCTCTGGGCCACCAAGCAAGATCAAATGCATCCAATTTGGGAAACATGTCATCGACACCTTCTACGCTGCCCCGTACCCGGAAGAATATTCACACGAAACCCGGTTGTTTATCTGTGAATTCTGCTTAAAGTACCTGCCGTCTGAATTCGTGGCATATCGGCATAAACTGAAATGTCCAGCGAAACACCCCCCCGGAGACGAGATATATCGGGATGGCACGATCTCGGTTTGGGAGGTTGACGGAAGGAAAAAGACGGAATATTGTCAGTGTCTGTGTCTTATGGCCAAGATGTTTCTGGGGTCAAAGACACTGTACTATGACGTGGAACCGTTCTTGTTCTATATCTTGACCGAGTATGATGAGTTGGGATATCACTTCGTCGGGTATTTCAGCAAGGAGAAGAGACCTGCGAGTCAGAACAACGTCAGTTGCATCTTGGTCATGCCCATCCACCAACGCAAGGGCTACGCAACCTTCCTGATCGACTTCTCCTACCTCCTCACCAGAATAGAAGGGAAAGAGGGATCTCCAGAAAAGCCTCTCTCAGATATGGGCCTTACAGCCTACCGCTCGTATTGGGACCTCACCATCTCGCGGCATCTGCTCGATCTCGGCCTCAAACCGTTCTCCACAAAGACCCTCATGGCTCGAACGGGCATGACAGCTGATGATGTGATTCATTCCCTCGAGCGCCTTTACGCGTTCATCAAGGATCCAGTGACGAAAACCTATGCCGTAAGATATGATAGGAAGTTGTACCAAAAGTTCGTGGACGAGTATGAGGCAAAGAAGCATCGAAAGTTGAAGCCTGGCAATCTGATGTGGACGCCCTATATCATGGGCCGCAGTGATCAGGCGACGCTAGATAATCAGCCTTTGCAAGCGCTAGCACCCCGGGACGAGGACGAGGAAGATGAAGAAGATGAAGAAGTGGGCAGGGAGGTAGATGTGGACAGCGAAGTGGTGATATCGACCGCCGCCAAGTCCGTTGCTGGTGGTGAGGCGCCAGAGACTGAAATGGATGTGGAACGGCTTTCATCGCGGTCAAAATCAAAGTCTGCGAGAGCTATGTCGCGGCCAGAGTCGGTCGGGTTGCAGGAAGAAGATATGGATATCAAGGACCCCTCCCTCGTTGATGAACACGGCCACGTGGCGCCTGGCCCTCCTTCAACAGCGGCTCTCAGCGGCGCTGGTGCAATGTCGGAGATAATGGTCAATGGACTTGTCAATGGCGACTCTCTAAAGTTGCGTGATCATCATCCTCAAGACGAGAATGGAGACAAGGAGAGCGGCGGCAACGAAGATGGTCAAGCAGCAGCAGAGAAACAACAGCCAGATGAAGCTGCTCAGGAGGAACAGGAACAAGAACCTCCACCCTCAGGCTACGCGCTCGCCTTCCGCCAACATGCGATCCCACCGACACGTTTCCAAATCGATCCACCAATTCCCCCATCGATGCTTCGACAAAGGAGCACGAAGAAACGCAGCGCGGCTACTGCCTTTGGGTCTGCAAGCACTCCGAAGACGAAGGGCTTCGGTAGTAATGGAGAATCTCTTGCGGGGGCTGCTGGAGGTTCGGTAGTCGCAGTCAGGAGCTCACCGAGAAACGCCGCCAATAGTAACAACAACAATAACGCTGGGGGGTTGAGTTTGACCGCCGCGGGACCAACAACGACACTTTCTGCCAATGGCAATGGCAGCAGTGTGGCCAACAGTACTGGGAGTGTATCTCCAAAGGGGCCGGGAACTCCTATTCGAAGGAGTGGAAGGAGGAGCGGGCTTTCACAGTCAATGACGATTCTGACGTCGGATGTTGTGTCGGTCACGAACGGCGACGATCAGGACGATGCTGATGCGCCTGCAGAGGAAGATGACGAGGACGTAGCGCAGATGGAGAGTAAAGCAGACGATGATGATGACGAAGACGAAGACGAAGACGAAGACGAAGACGAAGACGAAGAAGGGGAAGAGAGTGGTTCGTCATCATCATCATCATCAAGCGGTGACGAAGAGGAAGAAACCGAACGAGAAGAAGCATCATTGGCCACCGCCACAGAAGACGACGGAGCAGACAGCGAAGATGATGAAGAGGAAGAGGAAATAGAGGAAGGGGATGATCCCAATGATGAGGATGCAGTTCCGGACGACGAAGACGAGGATGACGACTCCGAGGATGCAAGTGAGGACGACGATGACGGTGACCCCGATGTTGCCACCGATCTGGCCGACGAGGACGACGATGAGGATGATGAGGACGAAGGCACCGAGGAGGCAGAAGACGAGGATTGATTGGGAGTTGGAGCCTTCGTTCGAGTCCTCTTTCTTCACCTTCCTCTACGCTATCGTTCTTCTACACCGTCGCATCTCACAGAGACCTACCTGGCTCGGCATCTTCACTGCTCCGCGACAGACATTCCCTTATAGATCTCACCGTCTCATCGGTTGGAAAAAAGTCAAGAAAAACGAAAGGAGGGGCTGGTCTGCGCGCTGCCTTTTAACCATGTATTATCCCGAGCATTCGTGTCAACCGAAAAACGAAAGAGGGAGAATCGCTCAGATATTCAGAATGGCTGGATTGGTGGGTGGACAAATGAGAGGATGGACGGGCTGCGCCGGCCCTGGCTGGTTTGTGTTGCTATTGATATTAGTGTCGACCAGTGTTGTCCCTGACCCAACGACCCGATCCCTCCTTTTTGGCCTAGAATTGGGCATTGCAGTGCATTGCATAGGATTATTGCAGCAACCATGGGCAGAAAAGGGGCAAAGAGGGAAACAGAGAGGGACATAGCGACAGAGGTTTGCTGCTCATACGCATCGTACACCTTACACCCGTCGTTCTCTAGCCTAGCTACAAATCAATGCCTGTAACCCATAGCCCAGGAAAGAACAAGAACAGACCCAAAAAATCCATCCTCCATCCATCCATTGTGCTGTGCAGCAAAGCCAGCCCAGAGGAATCCTGCATAGCTCCCCGAATCAAGTCGTCTTTGACTTGTCGCCCTGTCACTACCGCAAATTTTGTCACCTGCCTCACGCATTTTCCACACCATGCACATCTCCTTGGGTGTCATACTGCCACCCTGGCTCCGCTTGCGGCGGAGGTTGATCCCTCAAACCCCTTCTATCTCCCCCTGCCAGAGGCCACTGTACGATTTTGACGGAAGTCTCTGGATAAGTCTCAACAAATTCAGGATTTCGACTTGAGAGCCTCGTCCCCTGCACAGCTTCGATGCCTCTGCAATGCCAAAGTCGATGCGTTTACCACTGACTCTCCGACTCTCCACACCTAGGTCATCGAAGCCGAGCGAAATTGACTGGGCGCATCGAAATTCCTTCGTCTGCACTATTGAGGCTTCTTTTGAGGTGTCTGACCTCCAATGTACTTGCGCATATCGGTAGCCTCGACCGTCTGACGTAGAAGTCCCTTGATGGTGTCCCAGACTTGTCTAAGCACGGGAGGCACATTGGGATTCTGGACTTGCTGGTCGATTCTGGCACCCATCTGAAGGAAAGCTCCCTGCACAAACTGGCTTTGAGAGTATCTGGCCCTCAAGAATACGGTGTAGATGCCCAGCAGGATCCAGGAGCCCTTGCTGAACGTCAATGCGGACATCAACAAGCGGAACCAGAGGGCAATCTCAAGAAGTGCGACCAACATCATGGAGCCATCGTAGTATTCTTTGACAAATCGGCCGATAGAGTTTGCGAGGGGAGACTGAGCAGGCTTGGAAGCACTTGGTGAAGCAGGTGTGCTTGATGCAGTGGCTTTGGGCGGCTGAAAGGTGGGAATAATGATGGTGCGAGTGTAGGTCGCAACGTGGAAGACCGAGTAGACTGTGAACGGGAGCAGAGCCAATGGCACCTGTCTTGCGAACAACCAAACCAAGCTTATGACTGCCCGTGACATTAGACTCTTGACTGATCACTGGTCCTAGGAACAGAACTCACGCAGGTATTGCACATTTTCATCTGAGAGCAAGAGAAAAGCCGTCGAGCCGATCTTGGCGCCGGGCTTCACACGAGCACGATAAGCCTTGAAGACAACAATACCGTAGGTGGCTACCGCCGAGATGAAAGCCAGGCGATATGTAACCTGAGCCCATCTGGAGTAGTAGTTGAACGTGAGGTAGGAGAGGCCATATCGGAAGACCGACAGGAGGAGGGTAAAGTGGCCGCAGAACCAGGCACTGGACAGAAAGTGTTAGCATGTGTTCCATGCCTCTTCTTCCCCTTCAGATAGCGAACTTCCAAGGTATTCTCACAATTGAAGAGTTGTAGCGACCTTTGCCAGGCGCTCGCCCAAGGGAGCATCAGCAGGGGGTGGGGGTGCCATCTTGTTCAATCTTGCAAACTCAAATTCCAGCTGATAGAGGGGCGGTCAAGCTCTGGGGAAGCAGCGCTCGTACGTAGTCTGTCGCACACAGGGGCCGAGGTGCAGGAAGGGAGGTCTGAGAGGAGGAAGACCTGGACAAAAGAAAGAGAATCGAGGAGGAAGGCTGACACCGGTAGGATAAGGTGGCTGTGGACTGTGGAAGAGAGCAGCAAGTTGGCGAGAATGTAGCCTTGATGTGAAGTAGACAGGTAGAGCAGAGGTGGCTTTGTCTTTTGAGCCACTGCCTGGGTGTGGGCGCGGTTGGATTGTGGGTTTTGCAGATGATGTCAAGCCCAGCTCCACGCAAGCTGCAAGCGCCACACACTTCACTCACACAGACACACACGCACATAACCGCAGTTGCAACCCTGGATGCTAGTAGCTAAGGTATCTAGGTAGCTACTGGTGGATGACTGGTGCTATCGGCCCTCAATCCATCGTGATACCGACCCCTCCTCGCCCTTCTAACCTAGGTACCTGGCGAGCTGGCACCCTGGGTATCTGAGGCTATCTCGCTACTTACTCAGGCACTCGCATATGTGTTACTATACCGCACCTCTGCCGTGGTCCTGAGATCAACGCTTTTTGGTTAGAGCTAGGGACAACTAGGTACATAAGTAGAGGGAGCTTCGCCATTAGGTAATTGCAAAGAATGAAATTGAACAAAGTCGTCCCAGCTGGCGAAGAAACCCCATGACCCTCCCTCCCGCTCAACTATCTCTCCGTTCCCAAACAAGACACGAAGGGGCTAAGGAAATATACATGATTGTTAGGCAGGTCAAGGGCTCCTATCCCCCGTCCCAGCCCAACCAAAATTTGGAATTGTCTGTCCATCTTGCGTCCTGGACGCGGTGCTGAAATCGAACCCGTGTATTAAGCACAATCCAGGATGTTGTCTCTCGCCCTTTTCCTCTCCCAGCTCCTTCTCCACGCAACATCATGTCAGTGATGTCTTGATTAGAACGCCACAACAGCTCCAGTCTGTTGCTGGCTGGAGAACAATAACAAACAAGTCGTTCTCGAAAAAGAAAGAAGGTGGATCGGAATAGGGGATATCGCCGTCATCGTTTTCGTCGCTGAGTGGAACTGGAAACGCTAGGAAAGGAAGCAGGAGCTGCAGGAGACGACCGGGACCTCGCTGCCGACGTCTATCGAAGCGAGAATCCCTTCCGCTTGCCTTCTTTCTCAATCGGCCGACCCTGCTCAATGCGAGCCTTCTTCTCCTCAAGCTCCGCTCGTTGTCGTTCCAGTTGTTCCTTCATTTCGCGGTGGCGGGCGAACAATTCCTCCTCGCTCTGTTGTAGTTTGCTCTCCTTCTCCTGTACTTTCTGCTGGAACACCATCTTCATTTCGGCTTCCATCTTGGCAAGCTTCTGCTCATGAAGCGTTCTCTCCTCTTCTTGTTTCACGGCAGGATTGACCTCCTTGAACACACTAGGATCTTGCGACACACCCATCTGGATCAGTTTATCCGACCGGTAGTTCTCGTAGAGCGCGTTGTTAGTGTGCTCCTTGAGTTCTTCCATATGTGTTCGGATCAACATCTGTCGCAACTTGACAAAGTCACAGTGTTCTTCATTGTCCACCTCGATTATACCCCAGGGATAGCGTCGACCGCGCACTTTGCGGCCTTCGGGGTTGGTAACCTCATAGTTGGCACCAACGACGGCAAAAGGCACCTTCGACATGATCTCTTGGTTCTCGGCAATGGTCTCCTCGTCATCGAGTTCGTAGCGTGGGCCTTCAAAGATTTGGATGGAATGGTGTTGGATATCGGCAAGAATCTGTCCGGGTCAGTTTGCGGGTCTCAATTTCGGGTTGCAGTCACTAACTCTTTGCTTGAACGCTGCGACTTCCTCATCTGTCAGGGTGTCGGCCTTTGCAATGACCGGGATGAGGTTGACTTTGGTATGCAGGCGACGCATGACTTCAATGTCCAGAGGCTTCAGCGAGTGGCCGGTGGGCTGGATGAAGTAGACGCAGGCATGGACCCTGTTGTCCACAATGTTCATGCGATTCACCTTGTTCTCGGCTTCGAGATAGGCATCAAATCGCTGCTCAATGTTCTCCACAATCGGTCTCCACGAGTCATCGTTGTTGACAAAATCTCCGAAGCCAGGGGTGTCAACCACGGTTAAACGCAGCCGAACTCCGTTTTCTTCAATGTCGGCACTGATGGACTGAATGGACACGGTCTTTGGAATGATGTCCAAGCTAGGACCTTTGCGTTCACGTGGAGGGTAAAGAGAAGTATTGAACAAAGTGTTGACCAAGGTGGATTTACCCAGTCCCGACTCGCCTGCAGATTGTGAGTATAGGAACTTGGTGCACGATATGCACATCATACTTACCGACAACCATTACGTTGAAATTGAAGCCTTTCCTCACACTCTTGCGGTGCCATTGATTTGGCAAGTTTGCAAACCCAACATAGCCCGTCAATTTTCTTCTGACCACGTTCCGCATATCATTTGCTGCAGCCGCCGCAGCCTTGGGATCTTTGGAGCTGACGGTTTGAGCGGCATTGGCACCCATAGGATTGCTCTCCTTTACAAAAGGAGACGCGGGTTTGCCATTAGGAATGTTGGGAGAAGGGGAAGACCGAACGCCATTTGCAACGGCAGCTAGATTTTGACTCAAGTCAGTCATGCTGGCAGACTCCATATCATCAGGTATCTGTTGAATGTCAAGGGGACTGCCTTCTCCATCTCCTCGAGTGTAATGATCTCCAGGAATGTTGAGGGCCGCGCTTGGACCAAGATTGCTCTTGACGTCCTTTCCATCAAAGTTCATCCTCCGATCGCAGCGGAGGCACATTTAAAGGAAGATGTGCTATCGGGCAACGGAAGGAAGGTTTTGGTGGAATGTGTGTGTGTGAAGGTGAAAGGATTAGGACCGTGACGAATGCTCACCCATGTTTGGTCAGACGACGTGGTTGTACAGGCGACACGGAGCACGACTGAACAAAGAGAACTGCAAGTGATATCCAGTCAGCACGCGCCCCGGATAAAAAGTAAGTACGATCGCGACTTTTGGGGGGAACATGGATGGAGCAGGTCACAGTGGGTTGCCTGCGCCCAGGGGAACCGCGAAGAATTCGGGGTTCGTAAAAAAAGATACTGCGAAACGTACCTGGTCAATGGCAGGACTCTACCGAAATGTCCGTGTAGGGTTCCAAGCGAGCGTAAGAAGGTGAATCTGATGCGCAAGAATAAGAAGAAAAAACGAAGCCAAAAGTATGGGTGCACGAGAAGGAAGAGATAGAAACGTCGTGTGAAGTTGGACTGCAGCGAGTGTGGCCTCTCAATCAATTCCAGGTGGAAACCGTGAACCAGGGGACAAGGACAAGTGGGAAAAAAGGAGACACGACTGCCATGGGCCTCTCGTGCTGTTCGAGGCTTGAACAACGGGGCACCACTGCACCAGTGGCTGTAGAGGCTTCTCCACCAAAGCGTGCCAAGCCCTGTCTTGGGGTGGCCACGGAAGGAGCCTGGCGCGGGTTTGATTGGAGATCAGCAACAAGGCCCCGGAACATTTAGCAGCCCAGTCCCTACGCTGGGGGCGGCCATTGGTTGCTAGCCCAGCTGATTGTCCCTACCCCTGGATCTTCCCCAGCTTGGGTCTGGTGTCACTCAGTGTGAAGGGCTGCAAAGAGGACATAATCAGGGCATGACACTACACTTGGGTGACACTTGGTACGTAGGGACTCTTACTGTTCTGTACCTAGCACCGTGCGGAAACATGTCCATAGCACAGAGTTGAAATGTATCTTCGTTACTTTACAATCTATCTTCCATCCGCTTTTCTATGCCTTCAAGTGGGTATTCCTGGCCATCCAAGCCTTGTACAGTGGCTGTGGCACATTATCTCAACGCCTGCAAATCCCAGATATTTAATCCGTCCATGCATCCCTCTTGTCTGCCGCCTCATCAGGGCCCTGTATAGTCACAAACGGTCTGTACAAAGACTTCTTCAGATCACTCCTGCTCCTTCTTGAGATTGAAACCGCTCCATCTGCTTCAACAAATACTGATACAGGACAAGCATCGTTCCGCTCTGTACACTCGTCCACACAAATCTGGGTCCTACCCCACGAAACATGCCGGCAAACCCCTCGGTTTTGTATATCAACCGCAACCCTTCCATCACAGAAGACGTGTCAAGTGTAGGAGTCGAATGGGGGACTGTTCGAGGTCCGGAATGGATCAACCTTGTCTGCGTCTGCTTTTTGGCGCATGCTTTCTGACTGCTCTTGGCTGTTTTTTCCAAATGTGAAGACTGGCTGTTCTTCGCTCCATTGGGGGTGATCTGGGTCTGAGTCCTAGTCTTCACGACATCAAGTGGGCAGGTTATGACTCCCGCAGCACCACCCGCCGAGGCTGCGGTGAAGATTTCCAGGCCCAGTCCAATGTCGTGAGTATCCATCCAACTCTGAGCAAATCTGCGTTCCTGCTCGTAAAATGCAAACTGCAGTGCTGAGAACGGAAGGTCCCGGACGATGGTGGCTTTGTATCCGGAGTACAATGCTCCCAATCCTTCTGTTCTAGCTATTGTCCGCGCTGCATCCCACGTTGACTTGTAGTTGTATCCGGAATTGAAGAACGGGTTATTATATCGACCTTGGAGCTGCAGCCGAGTCTTCAGCACTTCGGATGGTACGTACACAATGGATGCCGCGAAGTCGGCAAGGAAACCTAGGGCGGCATATAAGCACGTGCGCAGGAAACGCGGCCAACGAGGAAGGGTGCGCTCACCACTTGCGAGATATGATATGGACGGGTTGATACCGCGATCCAGCATATGCCGCTTGCAATATTCGTATGACCCAAAGAATATAACCGTGCCGGGAAAAGACCCCAACATAGCTGCCGTAAAGCCTCCATAAAGTCCTCTTCTCACTCCTTCTTGCCGGAATATCTTGACGTAGGAATCGGACAATGAGGTGTATTTCGGTGGAAAGTGAGGGTCTCCTTGTTGTCTCGTCTTCACTGTGTCCAGGGAATGCATGAGAATATCGCCGGTCGTGCCGCCTATTCCTCCAGCTAGCATCGACTGTCATCCTGCATCAGCAAAGATAGGGTGCGTTGAGTGTTTGCAAACATACATGAATGTAAGGGGGTCTCTTCAGCTCGAAGTCTACTTCCTCCTCCTCCAATCTCTCCATTGTTCGCGGCCGCTTATTCTGTCGTGCGCCGTCGAGATCAAACTCCGGTTCCGAATAGCCATTGCGCTCCTCAAGGGCAGTGTTTCCGACAGAGCTGTCTGAAAAGAACCAATTCGATAGGCGTGAAGTTAGGCTCATGGAGGGCTCTGGAGCCCTGTGCACACACTCCCAGGTGAAAGGAACAGTTCTGGTCGAAGAAAGGTGAGCGATCAAGAGGAGGCAGCAACTTTCCTCGCCGCAATGAGATCAGCGCAAGGCCCTCTCTCAGCAAAAAGTTTGGCGGTCTCAACTTCGGCCTTGTCGGGACTTGGCGAGCCTTGCTCGGCCGATCAGCTTTGGATCCTCCGATTTGACAGCCTTGCGGAGCCAAAAAGCAAAAAAACCAAGCAGCGGCCGGGGTAGTTGTTGGGAGTCCGAAATGAATGTCAACTTCCAACAAGAATGCCATCCACCATTTTGCTATCTTTACGTACTCTATACTCATCCACTATGGCACGGTCAGGATAAGGAGGACAAAGAAAATCCTCCAGTCGTTTCCCACCCAAGGCTGTCTCTTCGTTCCCCAGCATTGTGACAAAAGGCATTCACCGCGTTGACCGAAGCTCAATTAGTAGCATTGAAGGACAAGGCAAATGCAGGCGCAACTTTTTGCCAAAGAAGTAAGGGAGAAGAATTTTGTACACGCCGTCCCTGCATCCGCCTCGCTAAATCCAGCCAAACCCGACAAGCACTCTCACAGCATCATCTCCAATGGGTTCTCCACCACCTTCTTCAATTCCTTGATCCATTCCGCTCCTACAGCCCCGTCCACGACCTTGTGGTCGAAACTGCCAGTGACAATGATTTGGTCATCCCATTCAGTAACTGTGCCTTCTTCAGTCTCAACCGGGACAGCAACCTTACGAGTGGTGCCAACGGCGAGAATTGCAGCCTGCGGCGGGTTAATCACCGCAGTGAACCTTTCCACCGCGTGGTTCATGCCCATGTTGCTGATTGTGAATGTGCCGCCTTGGTACTCTTCTGGCTTAAGCTTGCCATCTCGTGCTCGCTTTCCGAGATCCTTGACAGAGTTTGAAATCGCGGAGAGACCAATACTGTCGGCATTCTTGACGATAGGAGTCATCAAGCCGATGGGCGTGGCTACTGCGACGCTCACATCAACTGTGTTGTGCTGACGAATGATCGACTGACCACCATCTTCTCTCCAACTAGAGTTCACAGCAGGCACCTTCTTGCAGGCGATGGCGCAGGCTTTGATCAGGAAATCGTTGACAGACAGTTTGTATTTGCCGTCCGAGGCGGCATTGAGTGCTTCTCTCAGCTTGAGCAGTTTTGTTACCGAGAGGGTTGTCGAGACAAAGTAGTGAGGGTTTTGGTTCATAGATTCGCGGAGTCGTGTAGCAATAGTCTTGCGCATCGAGGTTGCGGGGATATCCTCATATGAAGGACCAGCGGCAGCAGCAGGTGCAGCGCCGGCCGCCGGTTTATACTTCTCAATGTCGGCAAGGGTGATCCGTCCACCTGGACCAGTGCCTTTGACCGACTTGATGGGGACACCCTTTTCAAGAGCCAGCTTTTTGACCGCAGGGCTGACAGGCTCCCTGTCTAGCACTGACTGAAGCCTTTCTCCTGTGGTGTCAGCTTCGACAGCTTCCGGTTTGGGCTCTTTGCTTTCAGCAGGAGGTGCGGTGCCTGAACCTGAGTCTGGCTTTTCCGTGGCTTCGGATGTTTCTTCTGCCGACTTCTCCTTTGGAGGTTCCTTCTCACCACCGGCGTCTTCGAGAGTGAAGGATTCGAAGGCCGAGACATCGGTGCCTTCCTCAACCATTACAGCAATCGGCTTATTCTGTGTTAGCGAGTTCAGAGTATGGTTATGATTTCAGTGGCCTTACATTTCCAACGGCGACATCTTTCTCGCCTGTTTCTTTTAGAATTTTGGCAAGCACGCCTTCCTCTTGAAACTCGAAATCCATTTGAGCTTTGTCTGTTTCAATCTCCACAAGGACATCCCCAGGAGCCAATGTGTCTCCAACTTTCTTCTGCCATGCGCCAATGTTGCCGGCGGACATGGTGGGTGAGAGTGCGGGCATACTTATCACAGTATGAGGGGGAAATGCTGTCGGACACTGTCAGTCATGTTCACACCTCGCGGGGAGAATCGTAGGATCGAGGCGCACATTTCGAGGCATAGTAGCGGCTAAGCACTGACAGGCAGGGAAAAGACTGTGCCCTTTACACGTGAGTTAGCATACGCATGCGCTTTTTTGGGGAGTAATATGTACAATGCTGGATTTTGTAGTCTTTGCAGGACATTCTTGCTGACTCTTGAGCTCGCGGAGGATTGAAGCAGGATGCGTGACCCTGATCGGGACAACAGCGTTGAGGTCGCCATTGGGGAAGCACCAGGAGCGGCGGAAAGGAGGAAGACGGGCCGCAGTCTGGGAGGACTCAATGAGGGCAAAGGAGCGACAAGGAAAGAAAAGGAGACACAAGAGAACCCTGACAGATGACGGTCCCTTTGGCAATTGAAGCTTGCAAGATATAAGGGATTGTTGGAGTGTTGGTGACAGCTAAGAAAATGGGTTGAGCACAGAGTCCAACTCCACTCCGGTTTCCGAAAGGGCAAGGAGAGACAAGGCGGGCGACAGCTTTTTTGGGGGGCGGCTCCTTAGGCTAGTAAGGCCCAACGATTGAAGCTCCGGAGAGCAAAAAGCTCCAGCTGCGTCTGTCGAGCTGTGCGCTTAGGCCCTGAGTGTCCGTCCGTTGCAACCACGTAAGCAGCGGCATTGGTCTCTATACCTAAACGCAGAACACCCTGTCCCCAAGGGGCGGACCCTGCGCGGCTGCGCTACTATTCCACCCTGACTCTCCGCAGCATTTGACAGATGTGAGCAGGCACTGATTATTCCTGGCAACTCGGAAAACGAACAGCTGGACAGATCGAGTTCGCTACCATCACTCTCTATTCTCTGCACCGACTCCATGATTGCAATGTGTTCAACATCCCCTACCGATCGCAGGTGATCTTGAACCCTCCATCTGCTCCGTCATCCTCCTTCCCGCGCCCGGCCAAATGTCTGGCGTCGAGAGTGAGCCGCCGCAGACCGATGCCAACCCGGACCACGACTTACAATCAGAGCCTCTCTCCGAAGATGAGGCCGAGACTCCTGTGCCCGAACATGAAGTGGTATCCAATGACGCGATTGATCACGGAGAACCGTCAAGTCATGGAGTAACAATCACTGTCGAGGATGCGGATGCGGAAGATGGTTCACTGGTGGAGGACACAGGCGAGCTTGTCTCCGAAGCTGATACGTCAGGGATGAACGAGTCTCAGCAGGACACTGACAAGGGTGCTGAATCGGGGGAAGAGATGGGAGACGCTCCGCAGACTGATGCTGACAAGAATGCGCCAACGGATGCTGGGGATGACAATTTGACCAGGGTGGAGGAGCGCCCGAATCACCACCAGGATGAATCAGAGTCTAGAGAGATGCCAGCTGCAGCTGCGTCGGAGGGTCATCCAGATACGCCAGAACGAAGGCCTACTATGACAGCAACACGCCCTGCGCAGGTCAACTCTACCGTCTTCGTTGTCAATGCTCTAGAAACGATCGGAGCAGCCAAGGAAGTTCGCAGGAATAAGGAATTCACAGACGCTGTCCAGGCCGCTTTGTCGAACATCAAGAACTCGGAGCAGGCAGTCAATCCCGAAATCATATTCCGCCCATTGCAAATGGCAACCAAGTCGTTCAATATCCCGCTGCAGGTGACGGCGTTGGATTGTATTGGAAAGCTGATCAGCTATTCATATTTTGCGTTTCCAGCTGTTGCAACTAACCATGGCGGCTCAGCGGACACTCCACCTCTCATTGAAAGGGCCATTGAGGCAATCTGCGACTGCTTCGAAAATGAAGCCACTGCGGTGGAAATTCAGCAACAAATCATCAAGTCATTGCTCGCAGCTGTCTTAGACGACAAGATCGTGGTACATGGCGCGGGTCTTTTGAAAGCCGTTCGCCAAATTTACAACATCTTTATATATTCCAAGTCGAGTCAAAACCAGCAAGTTGCCCAAGGGTCATTGCTTCAGATGATTGCCACGGTCTTTGAAAGGGTCAGAGTTCGTCTAGATCTGAAGGAGGCACGCCTAAGAGAGTCCAATGAGGCGAAGGCGGACGAAGCGTTGTCTGCGGAGACATCCATGCTGGGCAACGGAGGCATGAACGGCATGAACGGACAGATGGATACCCCAGATCATGAGACTCCTCCTCCGCTCACAGACGGATTGTCTCCTGGCCAGGAGAAGCTGACCCTGCAAAGCTTCGAAAACAACAAGAACCTCGACGATGCCATCGTTGCAGACAGCGCTCCAACAACAGTCACTCGCGTCAGACGAGAGCGCAAAAACACACGCACTAGTTCAGCGCCAGTGTCTCGATCAAGCTTGCAAGAAGAACGCGATGAGGCAGAACTATCTCCGGAGGACGAAGACGATGTCTACATCAAAGATGCCTTCTTGGTGTTCCGTTCGCTATGCAAACTGAGTCAAAAGGTCTTGACTTACGATCAACAGCAGGATCTTCGGAGTCAAAACATGCGCTCCAAACTCTTGTCCTTACATTTGATTTATCATGTCATCAACAACTATACCACAGTCTTCACATCTTCGTTCTCGAATATTAAGAGTGGCAATAACGCTGAACCTACACCGTTCTTGCAAGTCGCCAAACCTCATTTGTGCCTCAGTCTTTCTAGGAATGCCGCGAGCTCGGTTCCACGGGTTTATGAAGTTTGTTGCGAGATATTCTGGCTTTCGCTGAAACATATGCGCGTTCTGCTGAAGAAGGAACTTGAAGTGTTCCTAAAAGAAGTCTATCTTGCTGTATTGGAACGGCGGAACGCACCCCTTTTTCAGAAACAAATGTTCATGGACGTTTTGGAAAGACTCTCGGGCGATCCTCGTGCTCTGGTCGAGATCTATCTCAATTACGACTGCGACCGGACGGCGCTGGACAATATGTACCAAGAAATCATTGAACACTTATCTCGGATCTGCAGCACACCTGTGGCAGTCACTGCTGTTCAGCAACACCAATACCAAGAACAACAATCAAAACCCTCGACCCCTGTCTCTGAATGGCATTCACGAGGCGCGTTGCTTCCTGGTCTGTCGACAGCAAGCTTGAGTCAGCCTCCGCCTCCTCCACCGCCCGTACCGATTGAGTATGCTCTGAAGCAGCAATCCTTGCGTTGTCTGGTTGAAATTCTCCACTCGCTCGATAATTGGTCCAGTCAAGGGAGCCCCGAACAGACTAATGGATCTCGATATCCGGCATCAAGAGGGTCATACGAGGACTCCAGGGAGTCGCTGGACTACAGCGAAAAACCACCTCCGTCACCTCGCGTACCAGGTTTAGGGAACGAGTCAGGAATCTCCACGCCAGTGGCAGAAGATGATCCAACCGAAGTCGAGAAAGTGAGAATGCGGAAGTCTGCTCTAAACGAAGCCATCCGACAATTCAACTTTAAGCCGAAACGAGGAATCAAAGCTCTCTTGGCTGAAGGGTTTATTCGCAGCGACAGCCCTCAGGACATTGCCAAGTTCTTATATGCAAATGACAGACTGGACAAAGCTATGCTCGGAGAATACCTCGGCGAAGGCGACGAGAAGAACGTTGCCATCATGCATGCTTTTGTGGACATGATGGACTTTAGCAAGAGGCGTTTTGTTGACGCCCTGAGGCAGTTCCTGCAAAGTTTTCGCTTGCCTGGAGAAGCGCAGAAGATCGATCGATTCATGCTCAAATTCGCTGAGCGGTATCTTAGTGGCAATCCCAACGCATTTGCGAACGCCGACACTGCCTATGTGCTGGCATATTCGGTCATCATGCTTAACACTGATCAACACAGTTCGAAGCTAAAAGGTGCTAGAATGACTGTAGAAGATTTCATCAAGAACAACAGGGGAATCAACGATGGCCAAGATTTGCCTGCGGACTATCTAGGCGGCATCTACGAGGAAATTTCCAACAATGAAATTGTCCTGGACTCTGAACGAGAACACGCTGCCGAGTTGGGCATTGCTTCTGTTACGAGTGCCGGGTTTGCCTCAAGGGCTGGTCAAGCTCTGGCCAATGTCGGCAGAGACCTGCAAAAAGAGAAATACACCCAGGCATCCGAAGAAATGGCAAACAAGACGGAACAGTTATACCGAAGTCTCATCAGGGCACAGAAGCGCTCCGCAGTCCGAGAGGCGCTGTCACGATTCATTCCGGCGACCTCGATCAAGCACGTTGGCCCCATGTTCAACGTGACATGGATGTCTTTCCTTTCGGCCTTTTCCAGTCAGATGCAGGACGCACAAAACCTCGATCTTATCAGGCAGTGCCTGGATGGCTTAAGGTTGGCTATCAGAATTGCCTGCAGGTTTGACCTGGAGACACCCAGAGTTGCATTTGTCACGGCGCTTGCCAAGTTCACGAACCTGGGTAATCTCAAGGAAATGATGGCCAAGAACTTGGAGGCGTTGAAGGTGCTCATTGAGGTTGCTCTGACAGAAGGCGATGTCTTGAAATCCTCCTGGCGGGAGATATTGATGTGCATCAGTCAGCTCGACAGATTGCAGCTTCTTTCGACCGGAATTGACGAAGGGGTCATCCCGGATGTTACGAGGGTCAACACTTCCACACCCTCAAGTACCCCGAGGGACGGCACCAGAAGCCGCCGATCGATGCAAGCTTCCAAACGACCGAGGCCGAGATCTGCGCATAGCTTTCGGCCAGAGGTTGCAGATGAGACTAAGTCCACAGACATGGTCCGAGGAGTAGACAGGATATTCACCAATACTGCCAAGCTATCCTCTGAGGCGATTGTCGACTTCGTCCAGGCATTGAGCGACGTCAGTTGGCAAGAGATTCAATCCTCCGGGAACAGTGAGTCTCCGCGCATGTACAGTCTCCAAAAGCTGGTGGAAATCAGCTATTACAACATGACGAGAGTCAGGATAGAATGGACCCGGATCTGGGAGGTGCTCGGAGAGCACTTCAACCAGGTTGGCTGTCACAACAATACCGCTGTGGTGTTCTTTGCCCTGGACTCGCTCCGCCAACTTTCAATGAGGTTCATGGAAATCGAAGAATTGCCGGGGTTCAAATTCCAAAAAGACTTCTTGAAGCCATTTGAGCACGTAATGGCGAATAGCACAGTTGTCACCGTCAAGGACATGGTCTTGAGATGCCTAATTCAGATGATCCAAGCCCGCGGAGACAACATCAGGTCGGGCTGGAAGACCATGTTCGGCGTCTTCTCAGTTGCTGCCAGAGAACAATATGAAGCGATTGTCAACATCGCCTTTGACTATACCAACCAGATCTACAATACCCGATTTGGCGTGGTTATCTCACAAGGCTCATTTCCCGACCTGGTTGTCTGTCTGACCGAGTTCTCCAAGAACCTCAAGTTCCAGAAGAAATCACTGCAAGCAATTGAATTGCTTAAGTCCACAGTACCAAAGATGTTGAAGACTCCAGAATGCCCCCTTTCGAGACGTCACGGCAAGATTCCCGAATCTGAGGAATCTGGCGTGGTGGCAGGTGTCAAGCAACCTACTTCGCAGACCGAAGAGGAACAGTTCTGGTACCCGGTCCTGATCGCTTACCAAGACGTGTTGATGACGGGAGAGGACCTTGAGGTACGATCCAGAGCTCTCACCTATCTTTTCGAGACTCTGATTAGATATGGTGGTGATTTCCCTCCTGAGTTCTGGGATGTCCTTTGGCGCCAATTACTGTACCCGATCTTCGTCGTCTTGCAGAGCAAGTCGGAGATGTCCAAGGCTCCCAATCACGAGGAACTGTCCGTGTGGTTGTCGACGACAATGATCCAAGCCCTTCGGAACATGATCACACTTTTCACGCACTACTTTGACTCGCTGGAGCATATGCTTGACCGCTTCTTGGATCTTCTCACATTGTGCATTTGTCAAGAAAACGACACCATAGCCCGCATTGGGAGCAATTGTCTCCAGCAACTGATCCTCCAGAACGTAACCAAATTCTCTCCTGAGCACTGGTCAAGAATTGTGACTGCATTCGTGGAGCTCTTCAATAGGACAACAGCTTATGAACTCTTCTCAGCGGCAGCAACAATGTCTGACGCTCGACCCTCTCCAGGCCATGATGGGTCCGAAGGTCTATCCATCTCCGGAACCACGATTGTCGAGACTCCAACCACAAATGGAGCACCTGCGTCCTTCCACAACGCAACTCCTTCCTTGGAGTCACAAGCAAGCTCGGCCGCCGCCGTTGCTGAAATCCCTGCAAGCCAGAGTACTCAGGAATTGGAGGACTATCGCCCGCATTCAGACATGCAAGCACCCGCACCGGTGGTGACGGCTGCACGCCGACGCTTCTTTAACAAGATCATTACAAACTGCGTTCTTCAGCTGCTTATGATAGAGACTGTGGCAGAACTCTTCTCCAACGACACAGTCTATGCCCAGATCCCCTCATCCGAGCTCCTCCGCCTGATGGCACTCCTGAAGAAGTCGTATCAATTCGCCAAAAAGTTCAACGGTGACAAAGAGCTCCGCATGGCTCTTTGGAGACAAGGTTTCATGCGACAACCGCCGAACTTGTTGAAGCAAGAATCCGGATCGGCCAATACATATGTGAGTATCCTGCTCAGGATGTATCATGATGAAGGGGAAGAGCGGAGGTCAAGCCGTGATCAAACGGAAGGCGCTCTGATTCCGTAAGTAACTCTGTTTTCTCGCCGAGTGTTTTTTGAGTGCTAATTCCACTGTTTTCCCAGTCTGTGCGCCGACATCATCCGCTCCTTCATTCTCCTCGACGAAGAAACCCAACAAAGAAATATCGTCGCATGGAGGCCCGTCGTCATTGACGTCCTGGAGGGCTACACCAACTTCCCCAAGGAGAGTTTCGAGAAGCACCTCGACACTTTTTACCCTCTTGCTGTCGGACTGTTGGAGAAGGAAATCGGTGCCGATCTGCGCAATTCACTATGGGGCATGTTCCGCCGCGTGGGCGAGGTCAAGTTTGGCATGCCTGAACTGGTGCTTGTGAGAGGGAGAGATGGCAGTGTGAGCTCGACGAGGAACGGCAGTGTCGGGGGCACCGCGCCGACCAGTCCGCCTTCGTCGAGTCGGGGATTCGAATTCTCACAGAGTGGTGGTAGGAGGGGGAGTCGGGTGAGTAGGACGGGGCCTGCGTAAAGAGACACAGAAGAAGGAGCAGGCGGATATATATATTCATGCTTGTGCCTGGGTATGCTTTTCCAAGATGTTTGCAGACTTGTGGTTCAAGATGACATTCACTGGCATGGCATTCCTGTATGATGGACACCATCGAGCTGTGCCGGACCTGACCTGACCAGCACCAAACCGAGTGGTCTCGGAGACCTCCCACCTGTGTATCAAAGGGAAAAATGGATGTGATTTTTGCTATCACGCATAGCGTTTATGATTGGCCAGTTCGATTGCCATTCACGTTATTCTCGTCCCCTTTTTCCGGTTGCTTATCCCTTTCCTCCTTTACTTTCCGTTCGTAGAGGAAAGGCGAATAAAGTGTAAAGGGGAGGAGAGAGAGAGGAGAGAAGTCATCACGACAACGCCGGCGACGCCGACGATGATGCGGTTCACGATGAAGACGACGGCGACGCCACAATCTTCCTCCTGAGCCAGCCGCAGAAACTCTCAAAGAGAACCGTGTCGTGGCCCTGGAGATGGCGCATGTGGATCCGCATGGTCGCCGGGGTGTCGGTCGCAGGATCAGGACGAGAATGCGAGGGAGAGGGAGAGGAAGAGGGCGAGGGCGTAACGGAGATGCGGGCGACGAGGGCCGGTTCAGATTCTTCCTCTGACGAGTCGGAGTCGGAGTCGTCGTCATCCTTCATATCCGTGTCTGCATCTGCAGGTGGTTTATTTCGCCTTGCCTTGTCGTCCGCGACGCGGTTCCGGTTCGTGTGGGATTCGAGATCATGGTCAGGGCCACCACGTTCACGCTCGGTGTTCTTTTTCTTCCTCCTCGCATTCCGACTCCACACGTCTCCGTCCCTAGACATGAACATCCCGACACTCCCCGTGCGCTCGACCTTCCATCGCACGCCGTCGCCGGTCAGGGACTGGATCTCCGCGCCGATCCGATCTAGTAGCACGTTCTGCTGCACGCCATCTCTTCCGCCTCGGGGGCCACGCAACTCATCGGCCATGAGGTTCTGGAGGTCAAACTCCACCTCCGTAATCGCAGGCAACACCTTTTTCTCGACACCGCTCCCACTCCCCAGCGACCGCGCCACGTCGTTGGCCGGTCTCAACCCCATCCAGCTCCAAGCGACGCACCACCGCCGCGTCCTCTGGCCCTGGACGAACTCTGCCACCGCATAGTTATTACACCTGCTCTCCCTGAGTCGCTCCACGACAAGCCCCACGCTCGACAGCTTGCCCAGCATGGCGCTGAACCATTGGATTTTTGACCTGTTCACGGGCAGGCGTGATTCGGCGACGAGTTTCGACACGAAGCCGACTTCGCCGCCGGGCGTGATCATTTCCACCGCGGCGCCCGTGCAGCTGGAGTTTGGAGGGCGGGATTTTTGTCGCGCGGACTCGAGCAGGGATTGTGGAGAGGAGTAGAATGGTGGGTTGGTGATGAGGATGTCGATCCTGGATAAGAGAACAGTCAGGAGTGGACACTCAGCAAATGTCAAGCGACTAGGTAACTCATCTTCCTCTTCACCTTGGAAAGAATGAAGGGAGGGTCTACCACGTACCGATCAAATCTCTCAAGCTGTTCCGTAGGGATCAGCCGGTCTCCTTTGTCGTCCGTATCGATCAATTTAATTCTTGACTGCAACTTGTTGGCGAGGATATTTCTCTGCGCGTACTCGCGGTTCTTTTCGTCGATCTCTGTCGCCAGGAAGCGCCATTGAGGCCGTTGCCGGCAAGCAAGGAGCGGGTAGATTGCAGATGCGCCTGTGCCACTTTTTCCAAGATGCGCGCAGGGAAAGGATTAGCCCCGAACGGATGCCCTGATTCAAGTCATGAAAGAGATAGACCGAGACCAAAGTCACTGAAGGAAAGTGTTTAATGAAAGGCAGAACAGGAAATGGGGAAAACAAACGTACATATCGAGTCCAATCACCTGCCTGTCGGGATCGAAACCTTGGTGGAACGATGGAGAGGTGCTGTCCAGCAGACGCTGGATGAAGAGAATGTAGTTGAACCGGTTCGGGACCTGTATACGCATTAACACCATGGACGGGTTGATCGTAAAACGCTGGGAGGCCGCCATTTTCGCTCTAAAGAACAGGGCCATTGACGTACAGGCGGACACAACCTATCCTCGGGCAGGCCGACGGTGAGATCGAAGTCTCGATGAAGGAGGCATTTAGTCAATTGTCTAGAGGGACGACGACCGAGGTTAGAAGGAGGAAGGAAGACAGAGCAATAGGTGGCCCCCTAGTGGCACCTGAAATGGCTCCAGTCGATTCAAAACATACCTGACGCTTTCTGGGTCGGAGAAGTCGAGCTGGCGGTTGGGTTTTAGCCTTGACGTCAAGGGCGTTAGCTAGGCATTCATTCCCTTGTCCTTTCATTTCCAGATCGCTTGACTTGACTGCCGGTGGCGGGGTGAGACAATGACGGCGGAGATACACCCGTTCTCCTATCCCCCTTGCTCGGGATGTGAACCTGGATCTGAACCTCACCTTTTCGCGAAGTCGGGATATTGAAGTGCCAGCGTGGTGAAATCCACATCGTTCTCGTAGATGTTGTCGGGGGCCGGCATTTTTTGGCTTTGTGGGTGATGTCTGGTGTGATGTTTTCTGGTTTGCAGCAGATCGCGACCTACCCCTCCACAGAGAGAGAGTCAAGAATGCTTGGGTGTTATATCAAAATCACGATCAGAAGGTGCATGTGGTTCATCTGAGCCAGATAGGCCAAACACAAGAGGTTTTCGCTGTTGTAACGCATTTTGGTGCGGTTGGCACAAGGCTGTACGCTGTTATCTATCCTGCAGCCTTGCAGGTCGCCAAGGAGAATGAGTAGCGCCTGTGGTGGTTGCAACGCTTGAGTTTAGGCGGAGGTGGATCAGTTGTAACGAGCGCTATATCTGAACAGTTCTAGCACAGAGACAAACCCTTATCAACCAAGCAGCTCAACTTTAGTTCGTGAAAAGAGAAACTGACCCTTGCGGGCTGATTTTCCTCTGGCCAGTTGTACTACGAATTTCTATGAGTTCAGTCCCGGAAAATTTTGGGATCATGCGGTGTGTGGTGCGCCGTCTTATAGTGCGCATGTTTCGAAGCCTGTGTGGTCCTTTTGCCCACTAACCCCAGGGGTGTTGGTTTTGACGTGGCAGGACTTGGAATTCGAAGTGTGGACTCGGACTCGGACTGTTTCGCCCTTGTCGAGGTAAGAAGGCCCTGGTGTGATAGGAATTTGGAAAGAATCATTCTTTGGACCGGACCCTACCCCTGGGGAGCGCAGCTTCCCTCCTAGGTCGCATTTGAATCGTGCATAAATGGTTATGTCATACGGGAGTTCTCGATGCTTGTGTATATCAATGACCAGTGTATCTAGGCAATACGGCCTCGTTTTGACATTGACTCTTCAGGGTTCCTTCATATCCTGGAGCCTCCTCATTATAGATCTTTTATCATCGCGTACGGCCTTTCGTAGAAGTCTCAGCATCCGTTCCTCCCCCGTTCGAATTAGCACAGTCCCCTTGGTGCCCCTGGTTAAGTCACCACTGTCACTATCGCTGTCTCTGCCACGGTTTTTGTCGCTGTCTTTGTCACAAGAACTTGGGAAAACGGAATTCATGGGTCTATCCGGAAGAGCGCCATTCAATTCACCTGTTTCTACTCGAAAGGTCTCCAGAGCGTTGGACGATACATTTGATCCCCTGTCGGGTCGTCGGCTTGAAGACGGTTGGTCCGAATCGCTAGAGTGGACTGTTGATGCTCCTCGTTCGCTGCGATTCTCACGAAACTTCCGTATGGCAGATGATCCAGCAGGCTCCCATTCACCTTCGCTGTCCTCCTCGAGGGGAGGCCTTTTAATGCGCCTTCTGAGCAAACCCCCAACGGCGACAATATGTGATCGGCCGGAACGGGCAACCGCAGTGCCAACCCATGTGTCTGGCAAACTCCGTTTTATTGATTGAGTAGTGCTGGGTGCCACAAACAGTCCACGGGCGAATGACCCAGGCATCTGCCTTTGCCTTCGCACACGAACTGTGCGAATAGTACGTAGGGTCACGACCAAGCCTATCAGCGCAAGACCCGTAAAGACTGCAAGATAAGCCTTCTCCCAACTACTGCCAGATCGCGTCAGAGATATCTTGGGCGTTCTCTCAGCAGCAGCAGAATTGAGCCATCGTTTGGAAGTTAGGTTGTGAAATCTCATGAATGGCGGTGGTGACATTGACTTAGATAGGGCGTCGCGGCAAGATTGACTTAGAAAGCCGAGGGTGCTCTTGAAACTTATCAATAAATTCCAACTAAGATAGACTCAGGGGTCTTACGCACGTTTTGACTTCGACAATCATCGCGGAAATCTTTGACGGACGTCCAAAGAGTAACTGATAGGGCAATGTAGGTAGCGATGAGTCCGGAGACGCCAAGGGCAGCCTGAGCGAGTCGTATCAGCCAAAATCTGAGCCTGCGCAGTACGGATTGGGGTTGCGATGGGCCTGCGACGAGAGATCCCTGGTGCAAGCCCCCAGACTGGTGCTGTGCATTTGGCGAACCGGTTTGAGTAGTCAAGTTTGTCGGGTGTTGCGCTGCGATACCGGTACTGGCGGGTTGCGGGGTTGTACCTGCTGGCGAGGCTGGGGCTGACAACCTGACGACATTAGTAGTACCTGCTGGTGCGGTTGTGGTCAATGAACCAGCAACAGGAACAAGGGGAATCGAAATTGTCGTTGTCGACATCTTCAGTACAGTGAATCGGAAACTATTTACTGACTGATTCAAGAGTTGCTGGGGACATTCACGGTCTGTAGAGGTTGGGCAGCCAACATTTACTGCGCCACAGATTGCCGGGCAATGAGTGGTCACTCACGGTAGCGACTTCGACGCCTCTTCTCTTCTTTACACTTGCGTTGACCCCTACCTTTAGACACTGATTTTGGACACAAATTACCTAGGTACGTCTCTGACACTGTCTGTGCAGTCCAGGTAGTACGAGTAAGTAAGAAATACTTATTCCTAGCGCGCGGAACCTAGCTAGCGTTTCCTCGGCAAGCTCTACTCGCTGAGAAATATAAGAGTGTTAGATTCGTCTCTCCAAGTACCTTTCGCGATCAATCTTAAAATCGCTTGATCGCTACTAATGCGAACCTATCTACCGGCACAGCTTTCAGACATATAGGAACCCGCGGCAGTAGGAGATATCCAGTCAGTGCAGAACAACAGCCTGTTGGATCTCGGTGACGCCCTCCATAGAGATCCGATAATTCTTCCTCTTGGTCCTATCCCACCGCATGACCGCAACCAGCTCGTTGCGTTCCAATATGACGTGGACAGCGAGCCCCTCTCTGGTGTCCAAAAGTTCCGGGTTCAGGGAGAACCAGATTCTGGAGCGGTCAAACTCGGTCAGGATCTCCAGCTCGGGGAGGAGGAAGCAGTCGAGATGTGCGTCGGGATGGCTGCCAAACGTGTCTCTGATCAGGTCGTGGAGGCGGGTTTGAAGGGTCTGCAGGGTCTTGTGGTTGACGGGCCGTCTGATGACGGGACTGAGACTGTCGTAGAGGTCCTTCCAGCCGTGGTCGCGGGCAATGTCCACGGCGTGCTGTGTTCGCTCGAATCCTTTGTCGCTCGCTCCGTTCGAACGAGACCTACATAGGAAAAAGGGAGCTTAGCTAGTCCTCGAGAGCTGAATGACTCGTCACTACTCACGCCAGGCTCCCTCTTTCAAAAGAGACTCGACGGCCGCTTTGTCACCGTGCCATGCGGCTTGATGGAGCGGCCGGAACCCACTCGTGATCTTGTGTTTCTCGGTCTCTTTGTCTAAGAAAAGTCGTCAATATCAGCCCCCTCGACCTTACCAAAGTACATGGGAATCTTGACACTTAACATATCGGAGTGCAATTGATCCAATTCTGCCTATACTCCCTGCGCGCTTTGCCCAGCAACTCCATGACCCCGCGCCAATTGCCCGCCCAAGCGCATTCAGCCAGCAGGTGCCGGTCTCGAAAGTAGCCCGGGCTGGTGAGATCCTGGCCCGGCTTGCACCGGTACTGACCGTACCAAGCGATCCCCTCGGCCTTGTAAGGGGAATAGACGCCGTTATCGTCGAATCGAGATGATGCTGGGTGGTGATTGTTGTCTGCTGGAGAATTGTTCAACTTGAGCGCCATGGACATGACCAAGCCCAGAATCTTGGAGACTTGTTCGGAACTCTGGGAGAGCTGGTTGTGGTGCTCGAAGAGGTACTCGCTGCAGCTGTCAGTGCCCGACTCGAGCAGAAGAGATGCTTTCGTTACTTGACGAGCCGCTTCGAGATCCATTCCGTCTGTTCCTGCAATTTCCTCACCTTGTCCTCCACGACGTCCTTCTTCCTCAGCCACCACCATCTATCTGCGAGCTTCATCTTCTCTCCACCACCACCACCACCACCTCCAGCTCCGTCAACCTTGTTGCCGCCATTGCCACTGGTGCCACCAGCCTTCCTCCCCGCCGTGAGATCATCCAAATCCCTCAACAGATCCCTCCACTCGCTCGAACTCACTTGCCTGTCCAGCACGGCCTGCTGCTCGCGCGGCAGCGCCCGCTGGAAAATCAACAGCCGGTCCAGAAGCGACCGGAGCCTCTCCGTCTGGTCGATCACCCGCGTCAGACCCTCGGGCGCGTCGTGCATGGTCTGCCCGGCCTCGATGAGCCGCTTGACTATCGCGCTCGTGATCTCGAGCGCGGAAATGACTGTGCCGGGATCCATATTTTTGCGCAAGTTGGTTTACGTTTCACCCGTTACCATCAAAAGCCTGAAACAAGCTACCTAGGTATATATTTTTCAACGTCCTGGTGGCGAGACAGGCGCCATGATGAGTCCAAACGAAGCTGATGTTCTTGTATAGAATGGAGAAGCTTGGTGTTGGAGAGTTACTGCATGAGACGTTGGCCCTGGTGCAGACCCTGCGGGGCACCGACCTATAAGCACATACGAAGTAGTCAGGTACAAACAAATCTTGTTGTATATGCCATATGGCAGCGTGACAGTGAAATGCCGCGCCCACTTTGATGTAACCATTACAGTGTATGTCAAAAATAGATCAAGCAGTCTTTGCAATTGCCAGCAAAGCTCCTCGAAACGACAGAATCAAAAAGTGCTTGTTTGTTATCGAAACGATTGTATTTGTATCTGAACAAGGACATGAACCTTTCCAACTCAGTGCATGCACCTGACATGCACCGGCCCAAACATCATCGCCATGGGTATAAAGCCAAGTCGACTGAACTCATGGAAACGGAAATTCGAAGGGATAAGCCAACTGAAATCCCCAGCGCCGTCAATGGCCAACCAACAATAATCGTAACTCGTGTCATCCCGTGTTCCCAAGTGTGACCCCCCTGAACCCGAAGCACTGTACATATGCAGACCCAATGCCGCGTGCCACGACACATCCCCCAGCACTACCGAGATTCTGTGCATTCGTATCTTCCCACGACTCCCTACTTCTTCAATACAGCTTCATACAAGCTCACTGCAGCTCCGAGGCCTGAACTGACCAACACTGCAAAGTAGCCGCCAGGAATGCTTTCATTGACAGTCGCAATGGTAAAGTTGGTGTAAAGACCACCCAGAGAGTAGTGGTAGGCGTACACCAGGTACACAATCAATCCTTTTGCGAGACTGAAAATGAAGGGGTCGAATTGCATCTGCGCATTCGCCTGGAGGGCAGCTCGGCGCGTCGAATAGCTGTGGCTGGGATGAGCTTTCAGCGGCAGATTGATGAAGTACGAGATGGTGGCTGGTAGAATCAGCGAGGTCAGAGTCCACAGTGAGAAGGGCGACCAGAACTTGGAATCCAGCAACAGAAACAAGTCTGGCAGCAGGATGGGCGTCTTGGTCGACTTGATGTACGGGATGGCCGGGATTTCAGTTAACGGCTTGTTGGGTAAGATTTGCGCGCGGAGCCCATACGCCTCCAGGAGGATGGCGAGCACGATGACCGTCATAGGCGACGATAGAATATCGCGCGAAGCATCGGCAAATTCGTGGACCTGAGTTTGCTCATAGGCATGGGAGATGGAGGTTCGAATGCGACGCGTCTGTTGATCAATGGCGTCCGTGACGACGGCCGGCGAGGGCGGTATGGGAATCTGCGAAGCTAGAATCGAAGTCCGACGTGCCACCTCTTTGGCCGGGGTTTTGATAAGGGCATTGACGGTTTGTTGTGGCTCCTCCCTGTTGTGGACTATTATCAGCGAAGGCACAAACGGAACAGCCTGAGACGCGGTACGTACACTTCCTGAGTAGTCGAGGTTGTCTTCCGTCTCGGCTTCTTTGCAGGCGCAGCATCGTCGTCGGTCTTGACATTCTCCGAGACCTTCTCAGCGGTCGCTCTCTTGGTGGGCGATCGCGAGCTGCTCGCCAGCCGCTTGTAGTATTCACTCAACGAGGGATCCTTGCCATATGTTGTCGAGTTGGAGCGCAAGTGTTCGTCAAGGGCGACTTCGAGCTCGGCTTTCTTCAAATGAGCAAAGCTGCGGTCGCATACCGGTCAGCACGCATGCGCCATGTTATGCGACTCAAAAAATGACGCGTTGGAAGCAGACGCGAGGGCAGAAACGTACTCGGGCAGTTTACTGGTCTCGGCGAACTCGGTAAGCTCGCTCTTGCGCAGTTTCTGGAGATATGGTAAACCTGACATGATGGCGGAAAGCGCACAGTATCACACGATTGCGCGCTCGATTGGTCTTGATTTGCGCGATGCGAATATGTGTGTGAGATGGTTGCAGATGGAAGGAATGCGACGGCAAGATCAATGGATGGTGTGAGGGCGTGCGATGATGGAGGAGGCTGGGGGGGAAGACGGACGTTGGACGGGCAGCCAGAACAAAAGCGGGTAAAAATCCAGTGGCTGGGGAGGGAGAGCAGCCTCAGTCTCCCAAGTATGTAAACAACCCAAACAACCAGCTCCCGATACGGCGTTAGTGTCTGGCCATGGACACCAATTTGGGGATGGAGGATGTGATTGGATGTGGTGTCGATGCTGTTGTCGCGCGAGGAGCTGTGGTTCTGTGGTTCTGACCTTCTGACTCGGTAGTTGTTTGTTTGGACGCGTTACTGTCGAAAGGAACGATTAAGTTGGACAGCCACAGCAGGCAAACAGATGCCACAATCTACGGCTTGAATGAAGGATATCGCCCTCCAACTGCGACTGTAGCCTGTAGCCTGCAGCCTGGAGGGACGTGTCCCGAATGACGTATTGGTTGGAGAAGCTTCGCAAGAGAATCCCCACCACGGCCCTCCTAAGAACTGTCCCGGGTAGCAACGGGTGTCCCTAGATGGCCTTAGGTTAGTCATGGGGAATGTTTAGGGCACCTTGACAGCCCTATTGCTCTACCTGGGCAGCTGAGTGCCAGGCATCCTACCTACCTAGGTACCTACCTAGCACCTAGATACCTAGCGAGTAGTACCTAGGCCTTTGTTTTTCAGACCCTGTGACGCAGCCTCGCCCCTCTCTACTAGGTACTGAGTTGCTCTACCTTAGCTCATCATCGCCATATCTGCCTCGCTGCTTATTTCACAAAACTCTCACTCCTGGTGCTCCGTCCCTGTTGCATTACCCACCATCCGGTATGAGCATTTTATTCCACATAGCCAACCCAACACTGCCAGTGCCTAGACTGCTCCAAAGGCAAATTACGAATGCTATGAGGCTCCCAGAAAGGTCTCGTATGTGTGTTAGCTGTACTGAGTACTTTCTCTTGCCAAGCATCTCGTCAAGTCAGCTGCCCGACAGAGCCGCTCAGTTCGCCATCCCCTCCATTTCCCTTATTACCATCATGGTCATGGACTCTGTGGCATGACAACCATTCCAGTAATCATTCCATCATAGAAGTACATCCTTTCTACTAATATCGTTCCCCTTCTTTTGCCGCCTCCGAGGTTTCTCTCTTGCATGAGATGGCTCCTCCAGACCTAAACTCTCTTCCTCCCTCCAGATCGACGTCTTCCTCACCCATGCAGCCCCGCTCCATGCAGACTACCAACATCCCTCCAAACCGCCAACAAACTCCCTCTCCTCGCAGTTCCTCCCTATCTCTCGCTGCTGCCGCCGTCACCAATGCCGCAAATGAGTCCAGAAGATCTTCTTTGAGCAACAGAGGATCTCCTCGCTTGGGTCGGATGCCTAGTGACCGCCGCCGCTCGCAAGTTGCCATAAATCTCAACCTGAATGACCCTTCTATTCCCAGTCCTGGCGAACTGTCCAGCAGCGACCCGAGAATTGGGTTTGGTCACAGCTACGCCTCGGCCAGTCCGCCAACGATCGGCGGGAGGTCTGCCATAGCCACAGGTGATCCGCACCATCAACGTCAACCGAGTCTCGGGGAAATCCATAATGAGCTGGAACAGGAGCAAGAGGCACAAGTGAACCGAATGCTGCAGATGATCCGGGAACAACAGCTGCAACTTGACGCTCTCCGAAACAGTCAAGGCCAGAACGGCCATCATTCCCGACATTCCTCACAGCCCAACTCGGCCCTGCCAGGTAACAGTACCGCCGTGGTCGACGATGAAACACCCGCCTCCGAACGCTCGATAACCTTCCCATCAGTCCACCCCGCAGTGCCCACGGTCCCCACGCTCACAAGACGCATCTCGCGCGGGCCGTCGAGCGCAAGCCGGTCGCCAGCCCTGAGACCACTGCATGGCCAGCAGGAATCAAGCATTGGCAATACCACAAGTGGTGAATGGCCCCCATCGCCTCTCGAGTCAATGAGCACAGCACGGAGAAACAGTTTCCGCGACGAGACCGCCTTCTACCAGGCCGAGACCGCCAACTTGACTCGCGAGAACCAGATGCTGAGAATGCGCATTCGCGATCTGGAAAAGCAGATTAGTGAACTGACTGCGTCTCCCGCAAACACGCCCGCCACCCCTTCGAATCTGGTCAGCAGCAGCAGTATACCAGGGACGGCTGCTCTGGAAGAGGCTTCTGCTGCCGCCGAGGTGGCAAGGGTTACCGTCGAGCCGGACAAGGCCTGAACATTCGGTGTGGCAAGTCGATGACGGGACGATTCAACCGGCTACGCACGACGTATGACAACAGCTGTGCACGAGGAGTCCAATCATTGAGCAAAATCATTTATTTCCTTCCCTTGGGATTTTCAAATGGAGGAATCGGGACTAGGAAAAAGACGTTGCTGGGCATGGTACCGAGTACGGCTCAAAAAGGGTTGTCGGAAACAGCCTCGGATGGTGGTTCAGGCGTATTAATTCTCGAGGTACGGTTGTCACAGGAAAGGGCTATATATTTTGGTTTCAACATGGGTCATCCAACGGCGTTCCAGGGGGGGTGGTCACGGGGTGGTGGCATTACCGCTCACTCACTTTGACGAGAAATTCCCATTCACTATTGTTATTACTAGCCTTCACCCTGTTTGTTGTACTCGTACTCGAGACTTTTTCTTTTCACCATGAATGAAACTTGGGTCGATGAAGGAAAACCCTTTTTTTTTTTTTTTTTAAAGCTGTGCCACTGAAATACCGACGCCGAATTTCCGATTGTGCGGGAGGGTCTAGGTCCAAATAGCGAATATTTAAAAAAATTGAATCCTCGAAAGCCTCCCTTCCCATTTTCAATTCTAGATTCTTTTTTAATTTCCAAGTGTCAATCCGTCTGTCTATAGTCATGCCAAGGCTTGTGAAATGGTACGATGTCACATACATCCCAGAGCTTCAGCAGATAGGAGTAGCTTGGGCGGGGAAAGGAAAAAGCATGTGTCTATAGAAATGTCCCTCCAGAGTGAACGTGTAATGTAGATAAAAGACTTTCGCAGGGTGTATCGGTCAGGCCACTCTTTCATGGTCCGATCTCCTACTTACCTTTCCTTCTTTGCCTTTAGCTTTGTGCACCTCGTTCTCGTGCCAGATGCTCCACAAACAGCACAGCACACCAAGCAGCGAGGCACCAAACGTCACCCAGTACGCGGATTTGTAACATTCCTTCCCGACAAGACACTCCATATGTCCTTCTTCTTCATTCCGGACCGAATGCGCGTCGTAGATCTTGCCGTATAAGATATTGAAGACGTTGCCGGAGATGACAGGCGCGAGGGTCATGGTCCCCCAATTCTGCGAGAGGCCATGCACACCGAAACAATGCGCGACAAGGCTCGGGTACACTCCAAACAACATCCCATAAGCCAGACCCGTGAAGCCTGACACTAAGATGAGATAATGGGGGTCTGCCACGGCCGTGGCGACCACTTGTGCCAGACAAAACGTCAGGGCGGACGCAAACAGGCACCAAAACCGAGACCGGTTAAGTTTCGCCACGAGAATATCGGAACCGATGCCTGACAGGAGGCGGCCACTGAAGCTGCAGAAGGAAAGAATAGAGACATGCATCGCTTGACGGCTTTCGATGAAGGATGACGAGACGGAAGGGTCGTAGTGTTTCCAAAGCGCTTGAGCATCGTTGCCGATGTTGCTAAAGACACGACATATTAACACTGGCCGCCATTCAAGCCAAGGTCGAGTTCTCAGCACTTACTTGATCGTCATGAGACCGATACCCGTCAGCAGACCAAGCATCAAAAACAACTGCCAAAACTCGGCATGGGGTAAGAGAGCGAAGCCTCGTATGTCTAAATGTGGAGATTCATGGTTCCTGTCAGACTCGAGGTGCTTTGAACTTTCAAGGTCTTCGGCGTCTTGCTCTTGACTGGAAGTTCTGGAGAGCAAGGAAGACTCCTCGTTCCCATTGATGGCTTCGTGGTCAGGGGACTGATCGACGCCGCGGATTGAGGACTGAGCCTTGGGGTTTCGTATGTGGGGCGCACCTGGTTCTTCGGAATGACGACTTCCTGGCGATCTGGTTCGGTGGAGAACCTGTTGTTCGTGCTGAGGGAGGTGATGGTAGGTGTGAGGAAGTATGACGCGCATGAAAGGAAAGCAGATTAAAGGCATAAGAACCGTCCCCGTAGCCAGAAGGATGAGAAAGTTATATGTCCCGCCGGGAAGTAATTGAGCGATAGCTGCGAAGAACAAAGCACTCAGCCCAAAAGCTGCGAGGGGGAAGGCTGTTGCAGTGCCTCGAGATTCGGGATAGTTTAGGGCGGCTGCTCAGAGTCAGCTTATAATTCGGAGCGTCCACGAATTTTGGGGTTCAGGTATTACCAGCTTTGATGGATGCAGTGAAGGCCGAACAGCTTCCGGCGCCGGTAAAGAACGAGAAGACACAGATCAAGGCCACGCTATAGTGTCCTGGGCCAGCGTCGTATGCTAGATGATTGTCAGACAGGTCTCTCGTTACCGCATTCTGACACGGAGAACTCCGGGCGAGGTACCTTTGGCAATGGGATAGTAACCGGCAGCAAACAATACAATGCCCAAAGCGATTCCCCATCGTGGTCCTTTTGCATCGACCATCATACCGGAAGGAATGCCAAACGCATACATCCCAAGGTTGCCTACGGTTCCCTGCAAAACCCCCGAAGATCAGTCAACGTTCCCGCTCTTGGACACATGTTTGTAGGAGGCATTGCGTACGATAAGATTGCTGTCCGTGGCAGTCAACTTGAGGCGGGAGGCGAAACTAGGACCCCAAATGGAGTAGCCATACTAGGATTGTGGTCAGTAGTCGTCTCATGGTTGGGGAGGGAATCTGCGCACGTTGGAGCCGCAAGCCAACGCAGTGATGGTACATGCAATCACGGTTATGATGCGGGCCTTGTTGTGGTCTGAAGGACGAATCATGGTGGGAAGCTCTGGTGGGAGACCACAATGGTCACCCCGTCATAATCGATATAAAGATGGTTTCTCACTCTCCAGGATCCCAGGAGGTGAGAAGTGAGGGATGAGAAGTGAGGGAGTGAGGGAGTGAGGGAGCACAGATAAACGAGGGCCGACGTTGGGACCCAGCGAGCCAGAAAGTCGTCAATCGGCAATAATTCTTTGAGTACGAGCCAATGGGAAGAATGCATCGCCCGGCTAACCTGCCCTTGGAGGTGCCGCTTTCCCGGCCGGCACTGACCTCACTTTCGCTCTCTCTGCCACCAAGTCGAGGCTGTTGCCGCCTGCGCTTCTTTGCTCCCCCCAATTCTTTCATCAACATCTACCGCCGATCAATACAGCATCGTATTGTGTAACCGACTAACGATAAGAGACATCTCGTTGTCTTGCCCGCGACTTTGTCACACCAACTCCCAGCCGTCCATATCCGCCGAGTACCTCGTACCCGTTGCCCACATCTCGAAGCACGACACCTCCACGAACCCTCCTCACTCTCCAACATGGGCGGCGTCCTCGCTATCCCAGCCCTTGTCCTGCCTTCTGCGGCGACGTTGTGGTCGGTAGGGGCCTCGTGCTGCGGCGCGGCATCATGCTCCATGATCTGTGGACCTTGCGGCATGTCCAAATTCCGGTCCTCCATTGCCACAAGAATTGCATACGCCATGATACTGCTGGTCAACAGCATTCTGGCCTGGATCATGCTCACACCCTGGGCCATCAAGAAGCTGGAACACCTTACCCTCGATTACATGACCTTTAAATGCGGCTCCTCCGAGTGTTACGGCTATTTTGCAGTCCAGCGCATCAATTTCGCCTTGGGCATGTTCCACCTGATCCTCTCCATCCTCCTCATTGGCGTCCGAAGCACCAAAGACACTCGAGCAGGTCTGCAGAATGGCTTCTGGGGCCCGAAACTGTTGGTTTGGATCGGCTTTATCGTCATCTCCTTCCTCATTCCGGAGGGATTCTTCCTCTTCTGGGGCAACTATGTGGCCTATGCCGGAGCAATGCTCTTCGTGCTCTTGGGTCTTATCCTGTTGGTGGATCTCGCGCACACCTGGGCCGAACTCTGCCAAGACAAGATCGACGAAGGTGATGGTCCAAACTACCGGCTGTGGCAAGTTTTACTTATGGGGTCGAGCTTGGGCATGTATCTGGCTGCGTTCGCCATGACCATTGTCATGTACATCTTCTTCGCGAGCAGTGGCTGCAGCATGAACATTGCCGCCATCACCATCAACTTGATTCTCCTCTTTGTTGTCACGTTCCTCAGCGTTCAGCCGACTATTCAAGACGCCAATCCGAAGGCAGGTCTGGCGCAGTCGGCCATGGTGGCAGTCTACTGCACCTACCTCACATTCTCGGCGGTCGCCATGGAACCAGATGACAAGCACTGCAATCCTCTTATTCGTGCGCGAGGTGCACGGACGACCACTGTCGCGTTGGGTGCGGTTGTAACCATGCTCACCATTGCTTACAGCACCACTCGAGCAGCCACCCAAGGGTTCGCCATGGGATCGAACACTGGGAAGAATCGATATGCTCAGCTCACCCAAGACGAAAACGAGCACGGCCTGGTGTCTCAGCAACCAGCGTCACGCCGGGAGATCATGAGGGCTGCGGTGGAGAGTGGAGCGCTGCCGGCCTCGGCGTTGGACGAGGACTCTGACGAGGAGGATGCGGCTGAAGTTAGTTCGAAGGACGACGAACGCCAAGGGACGCAGTACAACTACAGTTTGTTCCACGTCATTTTTCTGATGGCGACATGCTGGGTGGCGACGCTGTTGACGCAGAAAATGGACCCGGAGAGCTCGAGCGACTTTACGCCCGTGGGTCGAACGTACTGGGCAAGCTGGATCAAGATTATCAGTGCGTGGCTGTGCTATGCCATTTACAGCTGGACTCTGGTTGCGCCGATTGTGCTGGAGGGGAGGGATTTCTCGTGATGACGGGTCGGACGGGGGGACGGTTGGCGTATGATCATGTCGGCGTGTGTTGGGGTCCAAAAGCCTGGATCGTTTTTGTCGGGGTTCACGAAACAGTGATTATTGTATAGCGATGGTACCAATATGAATGAATTCGCCTGTTGAGTCCTGTCAGAGAGTCCAGCGCTGTCTCGTGAGAGTGCAGAGAGCATTGGGATGGATTCCCCAGGTACCGAGTACAGTCTGGCACTTGCATATTGCATTACTGATTGTCGGAATGCCCATGAACTTACCTACCTCCCTAGTAACCTTTATCCGGCTTGCCCAATTGTTTGCCCCGAGTCCATTGCCCAGATATGCTTGAAAGGTGACACAACAGCTGCATATCGCAGCGCGAATGAACGTGTGAGAGGGGAGAAGGCGACTGTGTCATGACTCATGACTCATGAATGGAGAGCGAGAGCGAGAGCAGCGCGCCGATGTCGAACAGTGTGTAATTGTTACAAGCAATGCTTGCGCCCCCGTGAGAGAAGAAAATGGCAGATTTCACAGCACCCCCTCCCTCCCTTGCCGACTAAACCGATGGGGTGGTGGCACGGACTCGGGCCACCTGCAGCTTGGTTCCCCCCCAAGATGATGCTGGTAGATCGTGACGGACGGACGGACGGTTCGTAGGTAGGTAGGGGGGTTTCCGTGACGGGTCATGAGTCGGTGATGAGAAAATGCACCTCAGGTGGTGACGATTGTGATTGTGATTGTGACGGAAGACCATAGATATCAAAGGGAGGACCAATCAATCAATGAATCAATCAATCATGTCGTAGGTATGTACTAGGTAGGGTGGTAGGGAAAGAAAACTATCTGTCCCGCCGGGGAATCTCCATCACTATCTACCTAGGTGTTTTGCAGCCTCATATCGTGCCTTGGTACCTAGTTGGTATCTAGGTAGGGTACTGTATTCCTCCTCGATTGACCAGTACAGGTTTCTTAGTGCGTGAAGAAGTGTGGACCCCCCCGAAGAATTTCGGGCTTGTAATGGACGGACGGATCGGGCTAGTACGCGAGCTTGCGTACCTACTCGCTAGGTAGATAGCTCGATAGGTAGGTAGCCTTAGCTTCGATGGCCACCCCCTTGTCCGCCCACCTAGCCTCCAAGCATGCAGATCGATGGGGGGGGTCGAGCATCGCTACCTACCTGGGTACCTAAGGTATGTATGACTAGCCCCCTGCGAGCAGCTGCTAGCTCTGCACAGAAGGGGACCCATGTTCAGCTGCGCAAGGAGTTGTACCTAACTGAGTGAGGGAGTGAGGGAGGGAGTGGAGGACCACCTACCTAGGTATCCATTCAATCCCCATCTGTCCACCGTCCGCAAGGAGATCTGGATGGGGGGCAATGAGAAATGCAGAGAATCTGTTCCCCGTCGGGCTCCTCTCGGTACCTAGCTTGACGAACAACCTGGGCGCGAGGCTCTATCGAATCATAGTCGCAGGTCGCAGATACTCTCCTTTTTCCCAATAGACATACCTACCTAGGTACTTGCATGCCATGGTCCGGAAAGCTAGAGGAACCCCTCTTTTCCTTTCTCTAGGTATCTTGCTATTCGATCACTGTGGGTGCTCGGATCGAGTATGCTCCAAGTACCGTATGTTCTCTTCCAACTCGGCGATGTTCAGTGCATCCCAAAAGCCAATCTAACAAACCAAGTTACCCGCACAGGGTTGGATACATCCATATTCCTGAGTCCGGACAAGTCACGTCCATCCCATCTCCTCGAATGGCATGGTGTTGTCTCATCCTCTCGCTTTCTGTTACTTGGCGATCTTCTCAGGCGTTCCCAAAAAAAAAAACACTTCCCTTCTATGAGCCTCCTCGACGGGCGACTTACCCACCTGCCCACCGGCACACCCACCCTGTTCCCTTGACTTTTGTGTTACCATTACAGTCAGTGGCGCTTCATCTGCATCTCGGGATTCCGGAGCTGCGCCTCGTATTTCCAGCGTTGATAACGTAGCTCCGCGTATGTGGCTGTTTGCATTATACTCGTATTCAGTGGACCCCCAAAATCTTTGCGGAACCATTTTCCACCTCCCTTGTTCCGTGCCACCACCACACCGTTCAACCCAAGTCAACCCCCTCCTCCCTTGCCAGAAGTTGCCAGTGCTGCCCATTCCCGGCCCGTCGGCACGGTTGCTCCGAGTTTCTGAGAGCGTTTTGTGCCACCGACCGACAGGGGTGGGGGTGATCACTGGCTCGCATGGGCAAGGGGTTATACATGCGTATGGGTATGAGTATGTGCATGTAGAAAGCTCTCAAACGCAGTAGAAGATCGACGCTGCCCATGTTCCCTTGCTGCTGTTGTCCCGTGTGGCTTGTTCTATTTGATTTCTGCACTCTTGCTTTTCTCCGCGGAGCGCAATACTGGCACAATCAAGGCAAACAAGCAAGCCTTGCGTCCTCTCGAAGGAGAAGAAGATGAAGAAGGGAAAGGGAGGGGACCACCAGTCAAAGACGATTGGTTCCGCTTGAAACCTGCTGATCGTCGCTCCCTTTGTTCGTTCAATCGTCCGTCCTGTCACTCTCTGTGCGGTTTGCTCTGGTAAGATGATATCACGACGGTTTTCTGAGGTTTGGCCGGAAAAGATGTTGCAGAAGGACGATGAGGTCTATGACCAAATAGCGTGCCCAGATTCTGATAATGAGAACAAAAAAGGTATCAAAGGAATTGTTCGAGCATGAGGCCTAGCATGGAATGAGATATGATGTGAAGGGATAGGAGACAAAATCCTCAGAAAGTCAAGGAGGAAGTAGTTGTTCTCTCCATGGAAGTTGGGCGTTTCATCGCAGCTGTCTGAGTACCTCAATGCACCTGCTTTGCGCTGTTGCTTGTATACAAAGAGATATACGGTACGTGCGACGGATCTGGTCTTTGTAAAAGCGCCTCGCTTGATAGTTGGTCTTGATCTAGTACCATGTCCCGATCTACTCAACTCACTCTTTCTTTCATGCGTTCAGCCACTTGTTGGGCTGTGTACGGTGTAACTCATTATAACACACCCGTCGCATATACCCTGTATAGTGTTGCGCCGCGTACAGATACAACACAATAGTTTTCAAGAATGTAAACATCCTTGTGGGAACATTTCATAAGTCTCTCCAAAGTGACCATGATGATATTAATACTCTAGCATGTCATTGTGGTAGTGCCTCCCCACGGTGATCCTCGGACCTCGATGAGGCTTCAGTTCTCAGTCAACCCAGATCATTTGACCCTTAGCCGAACCCCTAACAATGTCGCCGCAGTGAAGAATGCAGATATCTCGCCTTCGGACAGTTCCTCCCAAGCCATCAATACCTAGGTAGACAGCACGTAGCTATCATTTGTATGCAGTCAACCGCCCTGCTTGTTGTACCAGCAGATTTTCCACTTCAATCCAGTCCAATCCATAGTGGTCCCGAAGAAAAATGACACTACCAAGCTCAGTTGGCTCGATCGATCGAGATAAAGGGAGCTGTGGACCGAGGAGACATCTCACAAGCATCTCACCAAGCCATGTTCAGGTTTGTTTCCGCCCTGAATGTGCAACCACGAGAGCGCATGCGCGGCAAGAAGATCTGCAACCATCAACTCGAGATGTCTCGTCCTGCTTTCTTCACCGACGGCGACTCCCCGAAGGCACAATGGTACCAGTGCGATGACTGCTATAGTTACAGCAGCTCGGGCATAGGTTATGGCCGCAGTGCTTGCACTGATAGATTGTCGTATGGGTGCTCATGCATTTCTGGCATGTCCAAACCAATGCACTATCTCTCGGTGCCGACTTCTTTTCATATTCGTGCCCAGGGCAGTCTCGATAAGTGTACCGATAGTTCAGTCGGGTATTGGCTGGCTAGATACATGCCTTGAGCGTCAGCGATATTCCGCAGCCCGGCAGAGCCAATGTAGCAGAGCAACCAAGGTCAAGACCCACGTCAGTATTGGTTTTCATCTTCGCTTATCTCCTCTCCTAGTGTTTCGGGGCGTAATGGATAGTTGAGCAGTCGTAGTCAAGGCTTCTTGAGGTAATGGTTAGACGAACGGTGAGCGATAGGAAAAGAATGAGCGGTACTTATAGCAGCCGTTTGTTCATACAAGTGAGGACTGAGAAAGGACGGCATGGTGATTCATCAAGCTTCGACGCATCAGCTGGGCGCTCACGGACCGTGACAAGCAAACAGATGAAGCGCATACTATGCTGCTGTCACTGGGCGTCGAGAATGTCAGGGGCGAAATGTGGCTGCAGCCTGCATCGATGAGCCAGAGAAGGAGAGATTCCAGGTAGCGATATCGACCGCATGGAAAATCTTTTTGGCAAGAAAGAGCCCGTCCAACAGCGTTTCTGACTACCCTTAAGGGGATGGCTCCAGAGGCACCGGGTCACTCTCGACGAGTAAGAGGGCGGATCGAACGCTGGAACGGGAGAACGGCCAGTGGCATTACACCTGATCCATCCCAAAGAAAGTTTTCGTTATCCCATAGCTCAACGGGAGCGCATCCCCCCGGTAGCCTAACACCTCAGCTCGGGTTGCGTCTCGAGAGCGTGCTCATGTGCCCATACCAGTCGTCAAGGAATCTGACAAGCCTGGTGTGTCTGCGGCCGAACCCCTTTTCCCAGTCCTGAGCCAAAATTAGAGTTTCCTATACCCAGGCTTTCGAGGAAAAGAACTTCCATCGTCGAACCGGTGTGGGTTGAGCCTGCGACTATCGATACCGCGGGTTGGATTTGTGGGGGCCTTCCAGGGCGTTAGAGCGTGGCCCAGGTTCCCCTGCAAGGTTCGATAGTCGGTGCTTTAGTAAGAGTGCAATCAAGTGGCTTTTCCAGACTCTCCGGACAAGGTCTCAGCTTGTGTCAAAGCAGTGTATTTTAGAGCGGCAGGGCGATGGGAGCAAGCTACGCAATGGTGAGGCGTGAACCGAGGAGCACGCCACAAGTGCCGGGGCAAATGCCTAGCGACGCCAGCCTAGTGGTTCTCGCGCTGTAGGCCGATCGTCCTTTAACGAGGTGTGGTGTCGATCTTTTACCGAGAGATTTCCAGCTCGCCGGGTCCCCCTTGTGCTGCGTTTTGCGGATCTCTCTCCCCCTGCAAGATTTCGAGCAACAGATTGCACTTAGGTCGCCCATACAACTCCCCCAAAAGCCCCCCAGAGCGGATCCGCGCCTCCGCTAATCAGTTGGTCCCAGCTGACGACTTGCTCTCGAGGACTGCGCTAGCTGATCCTTAGACAAGCCCTGCAGCTGCGCGGCGATGCGTTCCTCGATCCTCAGTGGGTAAAAGCGATGCATTTGGTCTTGATTCTTGCTTGAGCTTCCTTCAATTCAGCTCTCCACCCCTCCGAGCTCTACACCATCGGTCGTCCGAGCGACTAAAAAATAAAGCACTCTAATAATGCTCCATGGTAGTACACTGAGTTCCAATCAGTCTTCATGTCGGGAGTTCTTCTGTCGTTAGGTGGAACATGATCAACGAGACTGGTTAAGCCGTCATGCATCCCCAGGTGCAGCCGCTCCGAGTATTCTGTAGCATGGATCCCGCGTCGTCGAAAGAAACCACTTCAGTAGGTTCAAGCTATCTTTCACTTTGTGTCACCCAAGGGCCAGCACTGATTGGGGGAACCGAAAATGAAAGAAGCGTGGACCCGTCTTCGGTGTTGAGCACGCCCGTCCTCGAAACGAAAGTGGCTTGAAAAGAATCCGAAAACTGTTGTAACACAACAGCACATACCCTGCCACCAGCCAGGGTTTGCCAGCATCATGGCGGTGTCAACGGCCGGCAATCCCACGAAGATTTAGAGCTCCTGGTGTGCACCGTTACGGCATATCCGTGAGCTCATGAGCAAGAGAACTTTGGTTTCCTGCCTTACAGGGGTAGTAGCATCGAATGCTTGCATTACGTACTCTGAAGCACTTGTTGGTCGTCACCGTCGTGAAGCTGTAAGTGATTGGTCATGCCATTCTATCAATAAGGCAATTCGAGGGTTAATGACGCTTGTTCGAGCAGACAACAGGCGCGATGTGACAAGGAAGCTTGACTAGAGATTCGGGCTGTGAGAGACGGTCATCGCTCATGCATTCAACTGGAAAAGTGTCGACATATCCTCTGCGAGATCGAGTCAGCTGCCAATGTTCCAAACTGGGCGTCCACACTTACCTCCGTGGTGATTGCGTCGGATGGCCTCTGCCAGGAGATTTGAAAGGTCGATCATTATGAGCTTCTTCGAGGCACGGATCCGCTCAGGCGGCACGGGAAAGGTATTTGTCACGACAATATAATCAATGTAGTCGCATGCGTCTAACTCTTCCAAGGAGTTTTCGCCAAAGAGTCCATGGATGGCGATGCAGTAGACCTTTCTAGCATGCCCGATCTTGACACAAGTCTCTGCGGCCGCTATCCACGAACCAGACCGATCAATAATGTCGTCCATAAGGAGAACAGTCTTGTCCTTGACGTTTCCTACAAGGGTGATGGTGTGCTCAAGGGCAGGATTTTTGATACCTTCTTCCTCCTCGTCCGATGTTGCGGCCGCGTCGAAGGTCCCACCCAGCGCGTGTTCGGGTTGAAAGGACGACGCATTGGACACAAAGGAAGAGGTCATCGGATCATTGGGAGGATTGTCTGTTCCGTCTTGCGGAGGACGCTCGCCCGCGAGGTTAGCAAGGGAAGCCGACATGCTTGACATTGCTGAAGAGGGATGGTCTTCGTCCACTAGGTGGCCTTGGATCAGCCGACCCACGACTACATCTCTTGCCCGCTGATCGTTGTGCGCTTCATTAGCCTCGTATTCAGAGGGTCGACGTGCGCTGGGAAGCGCCTCCGGGCGGGACGACGGGTTGGGCGAGTCAGGGGGGGATGGCGTCTCCATCCTTGCAGCCTGGACCAAGGGGCTCGCCGCAATTGTGACTGCCTTGGGCCTGCCAGTGCCAGAGCGGCTGACACCATTTAGTGTGGGACCCCTGGCACGGTAAGGAAGACCGCGGAGGTGTGACCTGTCGGACTCGTTGTCGGCATCGTCGGCATCGTCCCCATCCAGAAGGTGGCCGCGATAACGCATAGACTGGGGCTCAATGGCATCGAAGAATACTGTGCTGTCCGCTAGGCCGTTGTGGTGGTGTGCATGCCGCGAACGATCCTTGTCGGTGGACACGAGAGCGAAGCTCAGCTTGAGGGCGTCGGCCAGCGAAGTGACTCGCTTCGTGCCACCCACATTCTTGCTCACGACGACTGCCTCACCCCAGCGGGGAACATTGGCTTTGATCCACCGGGCAATGATCGGTTCCGCGAATAGGTTGTCGACGGGCTTGCCAAAGAATCCTTGCATCTGTGAGGCATGAAGGTCCACCGTAATGATGTGGTCCACGCCTGCTACCACCATGAGATTGGCCAGCATCTTGGCAGTGACAGCCCCCCGATGGCTTTTCTTCTTGGATTGGCGCGAGTAGGGGAAGTAGGGAATGACTGCGGTGATGGACTTGGCCGAGCCGCCCTTGCATGCAGCAATCATGATGAGCATTTCCATGACACTGTCGTTGATGCGAGGGCTGCCACTCTGGACGATGAAGACATCTTCGTTTCTAACGGAGACGCCGATCTGGACGCTGATTTCCCCGTTTGCGAAGTTGCCCAGTTCGCATTTGGCTGGCGAAGAGCCCAGTCGCTCACATATAGACTCGACAAGGGCAGGATGAGACCTGCCGGAGAAGACTTGGACGCCTCGCATGTTGGCCAATTGAACGGGTGCTGAGGTCAAGGTGAAAACAAAGAGGATAGAAAGAGCCTAGCAACTCCCCGCAGTGAGTAGTGTAGCTTTTCCTTCTCGACTCAGCACGATGTCATGGCCTTCAGGTAAGTTTCAGTCATGGATCTTTCATTGTCTGGAAGGTTACACAAGAAACATGTACAGCCAGGGCCAAGCAGCAAAGGAAGGTGGAAGTCACTTTTTTTTGAACAGTAAAGAGTCATTCAACCAATTACACCAAAGCTGGGAGATGGCACGTGACGATAAGGCGGCGCAACAGAATTAGTTTTGTCAGACCACGCCAACAAGCTCCATCCAGCAGCTCAACGCCCTCTAAAAGGCTGTCAGACATGCCAGTGCCGTTGTTCGACTTTTTCTTATCTGCATCCTCGCATTCCACATCATCCATTATGAGATCAGCCGGTCACAACATCCATCCTGCAGTCATATCTGAGCCGATGGCATTTGTTGACCATATCACTATGCGCTCATCATGCCTTCCAAATTCCCAGAGATCCAGGGCGGAGGCTCCCTGATTCTCGCATGGCAGATCAAAGGCAAGGAAGTGCTCGTGATCGGCGGCGGTGAGGTATGTGTGGAGGGAGACGCCGCTGGAGATTGTGACACCCAACACTAACTCGCCTGTTGCACTTTAGGTCGCAGCCGGCCGGATAGTCAACCTGCTCAATGCTGACGCCAAAGTGACTGTGGTTTGCCCGCGTGCGGGCTTGAATGAAGAGGTGGCGTATCGGGTAGACCAAGGGCAGGTCAGACATGTCGACCGAGTATTCCTCCCTCTCGATCTCGAGCCGGAAAAGAATGTCGCCATGGTTCTCACCGCGGTCGATGACCCGGAGGCGTCCACGCGCATATGGAAGTACTGCAAGAAATTGAAAGTCCCCGCCAACATTGCCGATGTGCCGCCTGAATGCGACTTCTACTTTGGCAGCGTCCACCGCGACGGTCCTCTCCAGATCATGGTATCTACCAACGGGAATGGACCCAGGATGGCGGCAGCTATCCGGCGACAGATTGGCGAGATGCTGCCCAGCGGGACGGGAGACAGCATTAAGAAGGTCGGGCAACTGAGAAGAATGCTTCGAAAAGTGGCGCCAGGCAAAAGTACGCGCGACATTAGCAAGAGGATGGGTTGGATGAGCGAGGTCTGTGACAAATGGAGCACCGAGGAATTCAATGCGATGGATGAGGAAGACATGGACAAGCTGGTGCAATACTACGAGCAAGGCATGGTGCCGAGTTTCGAGGAGATTCGACTTGGATGTCAGCGAGACGTGGTGTGGGAATTTGACGGGTCATTTGGATGGGTGTAGATCATGAATTCTGTTTCCAATCTGAACCTTGTATCGGCGTCTAATGGGCGGCGCCAGCATCGACACGCATGGCGGCATGGATATAGATGCCAAATGGGGGTTTCGAGGGGGGAAAAGGAGGAGAGTCGCCAAGCGCAGAAACCAAGGCATATGGATGACGTAGTTTGTTGGTCGTGCGAGCTGAACATCTGACAGTCAAGCTGCAACTCGATACACCACCAGCCTTGACCTGCAGTGGGCGAACCAAGTCCAGTTCTATTATTCCCCCATCTTATCTGTTAAGAGTCTTCTTGTCAGTCTCTTGCTCTTTCCCATATTATTCCTCTGCTTCAGTTCTGTTGACCAGATACTCGTTGCATTCTTGACCCCTCACGCGCACTGCGCATTCCTCCGAGACACTCACTCAGGCAGTGAACCACGCTTGTATACCTTTCAGTTACATTTCTGCCCCAGCTGCTAAGCACGAGCAAGAGACAATCGACCAGGATGCAAGCTCTCCGCGAAAAGCTCAAAGGTCAGCCTTGTCCACCCTCCATCCCCGAACAGGTAGATAGATGATGATCCTCTTTTCAGACTCCAAATTGCACGACGCCAAAGTCGAAGCTATCCATTTCAAGCACAAGATTGGCAAGCTCAAGAACCTGGTCAACAAGAACCATCGCCATGACGAGGAGCACGAAAAAGCCACGGATCGCAAAAGAACCGCCATTTGCGAGTCTCATCGCTTCGAGTCCTACTTCCCCGAGCGCGACAACAATCGCATCAAGTGGTATGTCGACGGTCGCGACTACTTCTGGGCCGTTTCCGTTGGTCTCGAAAATGCCAAAGAGACCATTTACATTGCCGACTGGTGGCTGTCGCCCGAACTGTTTCTGCGCCGCCCTCCCTTTTTCAACCAGGAATGGCGTCTGGATCAAACCATCAAGCGCGCCGCCGAACGTGGCGTCCAAGTCTACGTGATCGTCTACAAGGAGGTCCAGCAAGCCCTGACCTGCAATTCCGCCCATACAAAGCATGCCTTGCGAGCACTTTGCCCCGAGGGCAATCCTGGCCACGGCAATATCCACGTCCTGCGTCACCCGGACCACAACGTCTTCGAAAACCTTGGAGATATGACGTTCTACTGGGCGCACCATGAGAAGTTCATTGTGATTGACTATCACCTCGCATTCATCGGAGGCCTAGATCTTTGTTATGGGAGGTGGGACGTCCGTCAGCATCTCCTGGCGGATGTCCATCCCTCGGGTGTCGTCAATGAAATCTTCCCGGGACAAGACTTCAATAATAACAGGTAAATCGCACGGTTTTCCAAAGAAATGCAGACTGATTGAGATCCGCATAGAATCATGGACTTCCACACAGTGGAGGATTGGTCCAACAACGAACTCAACAAGACTGACTACGGCAGAATGCCATGGCATGACGTAGCAATGGCGGTAATCGGCGAGTCCGTCTTAGACATTGCCGAGCATTTTGTACTGAGGTGGAACTTTGTCAAACGAGACAAATACAAGCGAGACGAGGGAGTCGACTATCTGTGTATGACGACTCGATCTAAGGCAGATGGCTCGAATCCGGACGAAGACCTCATCGCGATCCAGAGACCAAAGCACCCCGTGGGAAACTATATCGAACATCCTCTCAGCCCACTCGAGGGCAAGGGCCTTGAAAATGCCGGCACTGTCCATGCACAGGTGGTTCGCAGCAGCGATGACTGGAGCAGTGGCATCCTCCTCGACCACAGCATCCAAACCGCCTATGCAGAAGTGATTGAAAGTGCCCAGCACTACGTCTACATTGAAAACCAGTTCTTCATCACTGCCACCGGCGAGCATCAGTTACCTATCCACAACCAAGTCGGCCGAGCAATCGTCAACGCCTGCATCCGCGCTGCAAAGGAAAACCGTAAGTTCAGGGTCATTATCGTCATCCCTGCCATCCCAGGTTTTGCGGGCGATCTTCGCGACGATGCCGCCATTGGTACAAGGGCCATAATGGATTATCAGTACAAGAGCATCAATCGTGGTGAACATTCGATCTTTGGACAGCTGAAAGCCGCCGGGGTGGATCCCACGAAGCACATCTTCGTCTTCAATCTGCGCGCCTACGACCGCATCAGTAAGACCCCAGCGCTCATTCAACAAGAGAAAGAGTCTGGCGTCTCCTATCAACAGCTCCAGCGCGCCGAAGCAGAGGAGATCATGGGCAGCGGCATCCACGGTTACGAAGGCGAAAAGACCGAGAAGGAATCCCGCGGCACAGGCGCCCAGGTCAGCGAAGACGAACAACACGCCATCGTCGACCGCAAGCGCCGGTTCGAGGCTGCGCGCAAGAAACTCGACGTCAAGGACCCCGTCACTTCGGCTGAATCTATCGCCGAAGACGCCATGGCTCGTGGTGGGCTCGTCAGCGAAGAACCGTGGGAAGGCGACGATCCGGAGGCCGAAAAGGAGAACTTTGTGCAAGAGGAACTCTACATCCACGCCAAATTGCTGATCGCTGACGACAAGACGGTGATTTGCGGGTCGAGCAACATCAACGACCGGTCATTGATGGGTTCGCACGACTCGGAATTATCGATTGTCATGACCGACACCAAGATCCTCGAATCGACCATGGACGGCAAGCCCTACCAAGCAGGCTACCACGCCGCCACTCTTCGCCGCCACATCTGGCGCGAACACTTGGGGATGATCGAAGCGCAGTCCGTCGACGCCTCGAACGATCCCAACGCTCAGCCGCCCACCGTGTGCATGAACGACGAGTACTCGGGCGAAGAATGGGAATTCGTCGCCGACCCTTTATCAGACCAACTGTGGGAAAAATGGACCACCCAAGCCACGACGAACACCGACATTTACCGCTACCTGTTCCGCGCCGATCCCGACAACCACATCAAGACGTGGAAGGATTACGACGACTTTGCGCCGCGCAAGACCGTCAAGCAGGGCCATTTGCACGATCCGCACATGCCAGTCGAGCTGGTCAGGAAGGAAATGGACAAGATCAGGGGACATTTAGTGTGGATGCCCCTGGATTTCTTGTGCGAGGAGGAGATGGCGGAGAGAGGAATACAAGTCAATTCTTACACTGAGGTGCGTATTTTCTTTCTTCTCAAGGCGATGCGTGTTTTCGACCGTCAGCACTATGAGAATATTGTGGAAGCATTTTGCTAATCAACCATGGTGATTTTTTTGCAGAGTGTATACACTTGATCCCAAAATTATGCGCCTCTGCGGCTGGAATTAGAACCTTTGGGGGGAACCAGGGACCAGAGGTGCAAGGTAGGCTTGCGGCTTTCTTGTCCAGATCCTCGGCGGATATGGTGGTAAGTTTGGAATGCAACGCTCAGTGTATGCATACTGTTTGTGCCACAAAGATGGGAAATGGATCTCGGTGCGCCTTGGGCAGGTGGGGGCCGTTTTGCCGAAGCACCAAAGTGAGGCTGGAGCATTCAAAGGGGAGGCCAGAGCTTGGATCCGGTTCGTCTGAAGGCGCTGCTGGCTGGCTGGCTGGCTAGCTGGCTTGTTGGCTTTGCTTTGCTTTGCTTTGGTTGGTCGCTGGTTCTGTGCTGATACATACCCCCTGACGGTAATATCACAACGCATTTTTATGTTTCGACGACTTTCCTCTCCCTGCCACTCTGTCTCCTGTTTCCGTCATGCCTTACTGCCTGCCTCTCTACCTCACGCAGCATCGACACCAGAATCATTACCAACATCCCCCACCGCATTCTTCAACCTCTCCCACCCCTCATCCCCTTTTTCCTCCCACGCCCTCGCTCTCCCCAACACCCTCCTCGCCGCGCTCCTCGCCTTGAAGCGCCACTTCGCCTCCACCACACCACCGGTGCGCTCGCGCGCCAACGGTCCCAGCTCGCGGTACCGTGCCATCATCCATATCGTCTTGTCGACTACGCTGCGCCACTGGTTGGGGGTGAGGTTGTCAAACCCCGCCTCGCCGGAAGACCCCGAGGCGGACACGGAGGCGGACTCGAGAACCGCGCGCCATGACTTCTCGCTGAGCTGCAGCGCCGCGTATGGTCGGCGTCGCCACTGCGCGATCTGGGATAGGAGTGTCCATAGCGTCGGTGAGGAGGTCGCTAGAGGGGTTATTTGTGCGTCGATCAGGGAGAGGAAGGAGCGCGGGATGTAGGGTAGTTTTCCTCCGCCTTGGATTATTGGTGGTGTCGTTGACGTAGATAAGGTTGTTGCTGTGCCGGTGGTCTCCTTCTCGCTCGGCCCGTTCTGCGCCACTTGCTTTTCCTCCTCTGCTTCTTGGTCTTGCAGGTGGTCACCACCACCACCACCATCCCCCTCTTCTTCCTCTGCTGTCGAGGAGGACGACGACGACGGATACGTCCAAGTCCCCGTGACGTAGTCCGTGAGGACGCCCAGGATCTTCAGATCGATACATTTCTCCCCCTCTCTCTTGCCGCGCAGCTCCACCACCCGCTCCATCGCCTGGATGACTTCTCCCCACGGCGTGTCCGCTGACGGCGGTATGCTCGCCGCGACCGTGAGGTAGTTGTCCCAGATCCGGGCATCGTCGCGTTTCAGGGTCGCCGCGCGCCGCAGCGCCCGCAGGGCGTCCTGGAGGTGTCGTCGGTGCGGGTTGATTTTCTTCTGCACGGCCCGAGTGTCGGCGGCGGGTGTCGGGGTTTCGTCATCGTTGACCACCGCCTCTTCCTCGGCAGCAGCAGCAGCAGCAGCAGCAGACTCGTCATCATCATCTGTTCGGGGCATGTCTACCGTCTCGGCGGGGCCCACGGCTTTGTCCAGCCTCAACAGCGCAACGGCCAGGTTCGACCAGCTCTCGGCGTCCCGGTCGTCCAACTGGACGCATCGGGTAAAGCTCTCGACAGCGGGCATCCACTCGTCCTGCTCGAGCTGCAGACACCCCAACGCGAACCAGCTCGCCCGGTCGAGCCGCGAGATCCTCAGCGCGAGCGTGTACGCCTCTGCCGCGCGCGGGTAGTCGCGCCGTTTGGTGTGGTAGCGGCCGAGCGAGCGCTGTGCGCGCGCGTACCGGTTGGCCGAGACGGTCCAGGCGAGCGAATAGTACGACGGGTCGTCGGTGATGTCGCCTAGTATGCAAAGAAGGCGGGGAGCGTCCGCCGGTGGAGGAGAGCGAAGCTGCCGCCGTCTGCTGTCCTCCGTATCTGCAGCAGTCTCCTCCTGCTGCAACTCTGCAAACAGCAAATCCTTGAGCAACTCGACGGCCTTGCCCTCCTGATCCGTGGCCGCGAGACACAGCGCCACCTCCGCGTGCATCTGTAGCCGGTTGTAAATGTCCAGCGCCGTTTTGAGCCCGCCCATCTGCGTCCACCGCTGAGCCAGTTCGGCCTCGAGCTCCCATCGCAGCGGTGGGGAGAGTTGGTACACGTATTTCAGCCGTTCGGCGACGGAGGCGGACTCGGAAGGGTTGGCTTTGGGCAGGAATGTGGTTGTACCTGTTGTCGGCGACGGGTCTGATGAGTTGGTGGCGGATGATGTCGTTGCGTTCTCCGTATCTGATGCTGAAGGCGGAGGTTCCGATGTTGTTTCGGCAATGACCTGATCAACCAACGCCTGCAACTGCAGCAGGCCTCGCTCCGCGGTACGCGCTCTGTAGCCTTCGATCCTACTCCTGACAAGCAAGGCTTGAGTGTACACCTGCCAGTTGGATGAGCCTCCTTCCAGGACTCGAGTCGCGTAGGGCAACGTCTCTTCCCTCACCAGGCCGTCATCGGGAGAGGTGTTGGTAATGCTGTTCGCGGTGGCAAGCAGGATGATGCTGTCCATGGGGAAGAGCAGTGGTTGATTCATCGGATCGAGAGACGCGAGTTGCGGTGGGATGTTCGAGTCGGGTGATGCAATGTGCGTCATTGTGTCTTCTGATACGGGCGCTGCCGCCTGGGTAGTGGATGAAAACTGGATGCGCTCGAGAAGGGTGTCGTCGTTAAGGGCGAGGTTCTCAGGCTTCGTCGTCGCACGCCCCTTGGGAGTTGTTGTAACATCTTCATCCTGGTCAGTCTCGGCGATGGCCTCGCTGGATTTTGCGGCGCCCTCGACACGACTCCCCTTGCGGCTGCTATAAGGTTCCGGTTCCTGGTCTCGACTCTTGGCCAGCACGACGAGTTGGCTGATGTCCCTGTCCTGGAATTTGGTCCTTTTGCCCAACGCGCCAGTGAGCACGAATTGAAACTGACGAGTTGTGGCGGCCCTGGCCAGGTCCGCCCTCGCCAGTGCATCATCCCCGTAGTGGGTCCGGATCACCGCTCGCTCAATGAGGAACTCGACGAAATGTTCTTCGGCAGCAGCTCCGCCAAAGGCCAAGCGCGAACCCAGTTGGTGTTCGAGAACCTCGGCGTCTGCATAGATGGCATCACGGAGGGACGGGGACTCCTCTAAGAGGAGTTTCTGGTGCCAGAAGTTGACGCGAAAGCGTGCCCTCCGGCCGTTGAACCCAGCTTCAGCCAACGCCGGATTCGTCAGAATGGCTTTGGCGAGCCAGAAGAGCTCCAAGTGCGGCGTCAATGGGTATGGCCGAGAGCCATCGACGGAAAGGTGCTCGAACAGCGCCTGTTTCAGGGATTCGAGACCTTCCTTTCGATATGTCTCGGGAAAGATGACCTCGTCTGCGTTAAAGTCCAGGGGTGGCCCAGTACAGTTTGCTTGCAGGAAGGCCTCGAGCGCGGTATATCCAATCTTGAGGAACGAAAGCTGTTGCACGGCATCGTTCAGCAAGAACTTGATCCGCGATGTGACGCCACTGATGAAGGGAATTGGCTCGGCGTGCACGGCCTCAAAGCCCAGCAGCTTGCGAGTCAACGGGTCCTGCAGGATTTCGAGGAATGACGTTCCCATCTTGGGGTACGGGTAGAGATGCTCCATTGCGGCGACTTGCTCGGTCTTCAACCCACGATTCACCGCGCGTTTCAGAGCCCGAAAACCTTTCGTACTGAACTCGCCGCCGGACCTTTCGTGTCGGCCAAAATCGAAAACCCTCTTACGCCTTTTAGTTGCTCCAGGGACCTTTTAGGAAAAAGAGCCACAGTGGGAATATCGCCCAGTTTAGAAATTAGGATTTCAGGAAACCGTAATGTAAATTTGGCTTCTGGGCAGCACAAACCCAACGAACCCTTCCCGAAACAGACTTCGTCGCATTCATGGTCTGAAGACGGTGAAAGAGAGAAAAAACATTACAAGAGAACCGAGAAAAGAAAAAGAGCCTTGTGGCGAATAATTGTAAGCTGGGGATGGCCACCTCGTCGTCGTCGACAGAGGACGAGGCAGCGGGGAAACGCAGTAGAAGAATGAAGTTTCTGTTGTGGTCACGTGCTCAAATTTCACTTCGTTTCAACTCGTATCGTTATACACAAATTCGTTCGTCTTTCGTCCATTTCCCCTCCCCATCCTTGAAACATGTTCAAATCGTCTCTAGAAATTGACTGCTGTTGGTGGTACAGATCCCGTGTGTGGAATCGCGTCTTTCACAGTAACAGTCGAGGGTATCTCACAAGAAAAGTATCAACTCAATTCTCCATCTCGGTCGGTTGGTGGCTGAAAAGCTAAAAATCATCCCCCGGACAAAGTCTTCCCGAGAGGCTGGCCTTTTTGGGTCTATATCCTCTTGCCAGTTCGACCGGCCTGAGCCGCCTTTCTCTTTCTATACACACTTCTATATTGGATGCGGCCAATGGTACCCAGTCCATAGGCCAGCAGGAACAGGACTGTCCAGGAACAGGTGACGATCAACCCCGTGGGGAAAATGCCCAGGTGCCTTCCGGGCAGGACGAAGGGAACTGCCGCGGCGATTGCGGCGGTGGCCACCGAAGAACTGACAAGGCTATTCTTGAATTCGTCCTTGAATGCCCCGACCACGAACCAGGCGCCGTCGGCGGCACTGATGTTGGCCATGATAGGCGTTTGCGAGTCCGTGGCGGCGTTCAGCTTGATGTCCGGCAGCATCAGCGACATGACTTGAGTGTCGTTCAGCATGGCGAGATTCAGATTCGCCTCAAATGTGCCGAAGAGGGTATATTGTTGCACTTCGGCCATGCTGCTGCTGCTTTGTCGAGCCTCCACATCTCGCTTCCTCCGCTTTGTCAGAGACTGGAACGTGGTGCTGGTTGGGTACGTCAAGCTGATCATGATGTCGTTGATGGGCACATTCTGGAAGTTGCCCGTTGGCTGGAACATCTGGTAGAGCCGGAGATCGGCCTCGAAGGCGCCTTGCTTGCTGTCGTATTGCAGGATGTTGTAGCACGCGGCGAGGCCGGCGGCGTTCTGGACCGAGGTGAGTGACTGGAGACTATTGATGCAAGCTGTCGAGATTGTTTGGTTCAATGCGCTCGTCGGTGCCGCCACCGAAAGAGAGCCGGTCGAGGATTGCGGTTCTCGTCGAAGAATCCTGTCGACCTCTCTCTCGATACCTTCTCCCCAGGCACTTCTCCTTCTGATCGAGTTGGGCAGATGCAAAATGGCCTTGGCCGAGATCATGTCGGCTTCAGCCAAAAGCAACAATGCCGAGGCAACAACGGTTGTCAAATGCATCTTCGGTGCGGTGATATGCCGTTGTTCTTTTGGTAGTGACTGATTTGAGTATCTCTCTAGAAACAAAGTGGTCGTCGAGACCGGTGATTTGAGACCAAGCACTGCTTGCTCAAAGAAAGGAATGTAGGCACGGCCAGCGACTGCCAGAAAAGAATGAAGAATGCTCAAAGGGAGAGGAACCTGCCCACGAGCATGTAAAGTTTCTCAAACGAGGATATAGAAGAGAAAGAGAGAGAGAGGAATCCCCAGAGAAAAGAGAGACAGGAGCGAAAAAAAGGAGAGTTGATGCTGGGCCTGTGCAAAAGAGTGTGTGGTGTGATGAAGTGTAACAGCTACAGGAAGGACCCAGGGCCCAGGATCAATATAAAACATTTACTGTAGGGAAACCTCCCTCGGCCAAGGAGAAGGCGGGTTTGACACATCGTCGGTGGTTGGACTGATATGGAGACATGGATCCGTGGGTGTCGATTCGCCCAACCTGGGCTATTGTGGTCTGTCCTTGTAGGTTCGGAATACCTCAAGGGGGGGAGGGACGGTCAGTAGTGGTCACGCTCGAGTAGTTCCACGGCTAGAACGTGTCGAGGAAAGCAAGTGGATGCTGGCATGAAACAACGCAAGCAGATCGACGGCGCAGCACGAAACGCGAAAGTGGGATGTTACAACAGAGGTCGCATGGTGCCAAGGAGGAGCGAATCGCTGAGCCGAGTTCTATACTTGGCAAGGCCAGGGAGAAGGGGTCGGGAGGGTTCGACGAGTACCGAGTACACAGCAGAGCAAGCCATTTACCCATATTGCGTACCTATGAGTATTGTCCAAGTGCCGCTGATGTCGGTGTGTTCCTCGAGAAAGTCCAGGAGAAGGGATGAGGAGGGGTCTGTCGTCGCAACCGGGCGGGTGTGGCGGGTAATCCCAGCAAATTCGACACAATAGCTTGCAGCCAACCGGAGACAGGGGCAGGGGGGAGGAGCCTCACCAGCCTGACGCGTCGAGGTGATTGGGCAGGAGGTGCGCCGGGCGGGGTCTGGGCGGGGTCTCGGCGGGGCGGAGGGACAAGGAGGCGTCCCCGCCTATCGTCTGAGAATCGCCATCTTGAAACAACGCCGTGGCCTCTTATCCATTGGTCGCTCTCCTTAAAATGACCCCTTTATCCATTCGCTGCCAGCGTCCGACTTTTCACCCTCCGCCTCGTCCAACCTCCCAACCGCGGGCAACCTGTTTCGAGGCCCTTCCTTTTCGGCGGTTCTCGTCCAACCGTTGCACAATGGCAATTAGAAAGCGGAAACTGACAGGAATTGCAACCCAAAGTAGACCATGCCATGGGTTATTCTTGGTCAACTACGCGCACGAGAGGCTGACAGTGCAAAGGCTTTGTTGTTATTATTGTCAACGAGGCTGCCTGTTTGGTTTCTGTTACTAGGTGCTCTCTTCATGTTGCGCGCGTGACTCGTAGTTCTCGTGAGATACTAACATTGACTGTATCAACCTTGCGCGCGTCCGTCCGTGGAAGCAATATTTGTTGCCCAGCTGCTTCCCCCAGCCACGACAGATTATGCAAAAGCATTCACATGATTGGCCACACAGATCAAGTGCAATATTAACAAGATGAGCACTCTGATGGCCGTGCGCCGAGTGGAAACATACGTACCTTTGCACTGACTTGATGATCCTCGTCATTTGTGCCCGAATCATCTTGTCAATCACTTTGTGCCGGACACATGACCTAGTTCCCGGACCCTTGGACCATCCTCAAAAAGTCCCGAACTCGTCCTAGCTGCGAGTTGTTGCTCATCTCCTTCTGTTCACTGATGACCGCTTGCACGAGACCGTCCAGCAAGCTATCAACCTTGTCTTCATCAGCGCCTGTACACAGGCTCACAATCTTCTTGTACCGCGCTTCCAGCTCCACACTGTGCGCTTTGAGTACCTTGGCCATCTGCTCCAGTTGTTGGTTGTGTCGCTGATACACCTGGACACGCCCAGACACCACCTCCGCTCGTTCCAGACTTCCCAAGAGGTTGAGTTGCTCCTGGTTCAATGCCATGAGGCCGGCATCTACCTCGCCATCAGGGAAGAACTGCGCCACCAACGGCAGTTGTCCCTCGAGGTCAAGGCCTCTGTCGGCTTCTCCGACCGTGACGTTGTCTTGTATCGTGTTGAGAGGGTTTGCTTCGCTCAACTCGGCGCGAAGTTTTGCCGCCGCTCGACGTAAATTGCTGATTTTCTGCTCTAACTCGTCCTTTTCTCGGACTTTGGCACGATTCTCTTCTAGTCGCCGCCGTTCCTCTGCCAGCGAACTACCAGACTCCTTCAATGCTGCGTTGGTCTTGTCCAGGATTTCCTTCTTTTCCTTCATCTCAGCGGTAAAGTCGGCCTCGGATTGAGACAGGACTTCTCGGATTGCTGCAGTCATTAGCATTTACAGGACATCCATTGCACGGCATCACTTACAGGCCATGAATCCTTCTTGAGCCTCTGCAAAGGACTTCTGTGACGATCCGTTCGCCATTGAAGGCTGATCGAATGCTGCAAAAGTTTGGTCGAACATGCGATTGTTGACCGGTCCGCCGCCCACCCCGAAATCTGCCGGAGACAAGCCGCCGCGGTTGCTGATGTGCGGATCTGCACCGACCTCGACCAGTTGATCAATGATGGTAGTCGTGCTTGTTCTTGCGGCCAAGTTCAAAGCGGTGTCTCCTGTTTTATCTTGAGCGTTGACTATCTCCGACATGAACCTCGCCAGTGTCATAGGATTTGTCTGGTTCAGATTGTTGAGCCCGCCCATGGAATCGAACTGCGTGCTTGATCCTGATGAAGTCCCTTGTCGAATCACATACTCGAGCAGAGACTCGAGGTAGTACTTTCCGACGGCAGCCCTACCCTTTATCGCAGAGGCGACGGCGATATGGTGGAGCATTGTTCGCCCACGTCCGTCTCTAACCTCGATGCTGGGACCAAGAAGCTCCAAGAGAGCAGGGAAGGAATTCTGATCGAGATTATTTCTTGCCTGACATGCGGCGATCAGTGCTGTTTCGCCACCACTGTTTGCTCGCCTCATGTTGAACCCCTTCTCGAGCAACTTTCGAACGAGGGCGATTCGACCCAACGTGGCCGCCCAGTGTAAAGCAGTGTTAGACGAGCCATCAATAGGCATTTCATACTCATCGCCACTCAAGCGCAGAAAAGCCGGATGGTCGTCAAAGTCTGTCCGTGAAGGGTCGATGAAGAGATCCATTAAAAGTTCTTTCTTTTGCTCTTCCAAGGGTCCGGACGGGTGAGGAAGTGGTTCCAGTCCATACGGCAGCGGGTCTGCAGACATAAAAGCCTCACCAGATTGAGAAAAAAATGAGACGTTCGGCTCTGTAGGAACGCTGTCCTGCATGCTGAGGTCTATTGCACCATCATAAAGGAACGACGACTGCGGCGAAGGTCGAATGCGTTTGCGCGGGGGCTCTTGCGAATCTGTGGGAGGGAAATCCACAAAGCTCGCCCCTTGACTTATGATCCCACCATTTGTGCCGAAGCTGTCTTGACTTGTCATGCTGGGCATACTCTGCTGGCTTGCGTACACAGCCTCCTGACCGTACCCAAATGATTGAGATTGTTTTCTGGGGCCGATGGAGCGTCGACCGTCCATATTTGGCGAGTCGAGCCTCGTTCTATTGAGGGCATGAATAGCATTTGCCGCAGTGCTGGACATACTTTTGAAAAAGGTGCCTCCGGTCGGTTGCCCAGCTAGTCGGCCATCACCACCATACATTCTCTTTCTCTGGGCTGCCATGGCCTGCTCCTTCGTTGGGGTCTCGATGCCTCGAGAGACACCCGACATACCGTCCGAGTTGATGTCGTACTCCAACAGCGGTAGGAGCAGTTGCTCGACACCGTATTGTCTGCAAAACTCTCGACCGCGCTGGTAGTTGACCCAAGTGCCTTGGTATTTTCCGTACCCACCTTGGACTTTTTCATGTTCGCCGGTGATTTCCTTCTCCAGCACTTTTGTTCTCTTGCCCTTGTCGACTCCGGCTACCTTGAGGATCTGGGTCGCGTTCAGCCAAGAGTCGACTCGGCGTCGCATGACTGCTACACCGTTGACCTCCATTTCGAAAACAGATACGTTGGAGTAGACAGCGGTGTATATTTGTGGCTTGAGGCCGTTGGCATAATAGTCGGGTTGTGCAAACGCATTTGCCTCCGCATAACCACCATAGTTATTGGGTGGTGCCATCATACCTCCATTCGACATGGAGGCTGTTCCATTCATGCTATATACCATCTGTTGCTGTGCCGATAAGGCTTGCTGTTGTTGGTGCTGAGATGCCGGTCTGGGAGGTGGAGGAGTGGGTGCTGGCGTAGAAGCGATCGACTGGTTCTCAAAGGCGGCCATGGGCGGATGTTGTTGCGGGAAGGTTGGGTTCATAGAAGTGGAATGGCCGTTATGAGGGAAAGGCGGAGGGGGTTGCGGATAGACTCCTGAATGAATGCCTCCCGATGCCATCATTATCAACAGATTGTTTGAACAGAAGAAGTATGTGAATCGTGTGTCAGGACATGGCGCGGGCGCACGCAGCGCTATTTTTTAATATTTTGCGTGGGATGTTCTTCCTTTTCAGTGGTGAATGGGACCTTTCACCATGGGATTTCCCTTTCACTACTTTCTCCTTCGAACCGGACAGCACAACGGGCAAGCTCGCCAGATAATCCAACTCCAGTCAAACGCGACCCCGTATCAAGGCAGTAGATAGAGCTATGAGGGCGGCGCAAGGTCGACCTTCCAGCTTCAAGATCGGTGAGGCTAGTGTGTAGCACGGGAAGGAGGGTTGAGGAGCGGTATCTCGGCGCCGACCAAGGAGGGAATTTTCGCATGAACAGAGACTGGACGGAGATGCTGCGGTAGACTCTTGCTGTGACTGTCGAGCACAGGGTCAGTTACAAGATCGCACCCTGTAATTGGAGTCTTTCAGGGTGGTTTGCGCAGGATATCGGTCGTCTGAGTCTGTGCTCTGTCCGCCAGGAAATGGGCGCAGTCGAAATTGAAGCACGTCTTCGGGGCAGTCAGTGGCAGTCAGTGGCAGTGTGGAGCGGGGAATTGGCAATTGGTCGCTACTTCGGCCTCGATTTGTCGCGTCGCCCTTAGCGCGTTTTGCACGCACCCGAAAAGTCACGCTGACTTCAACCTTCACTGCTTCTCCTGACATACTCCGGATATACCGCACCCTCCCACCAATAAGGGGCTTGCTGGAATACAGGAGAGACACAATTAACTATAGTCTATTCGTCAGGGGCTGTCGGGAGTGATGGCGATGCGTTTCACGATGCATCTTGGACACGGCTTCAAATGATCGGTTCACTCCATGTTACTAACTAGCTGCCTCGCGGCATAGCTATCTGCATATGAAATGACATGCTCGACCTCTTCTTCCCCGCTGAAGACGCTTGAGCCTAATCTTTGCGAATGGCGATCGAGCAACCCATCAACAAGGTCTGCCGTCGAATCCAGCCCGAGCTCACTGCCAGCACACCAACCTTGTGATGATATGAGCTCGGCCTGGGCCTGATCATGAAGCCTTTTGAACAGGAGAAGCAGTCACGACAAGCGTCAGGCGCCATTGGCGAACTTTTCTGTCTACTGTACCTGCAGGGCAAGCGATTGGGTCTTATCGATACAGAGCAAATGAAGTCGGGATTGCATTCGCGATGTTTCTTGTGGATAGTGCCATCTATCTTCGAGAGGGAGTTTACTCTACCGAGGTAGCCAGGGACGAGCCTTGATTCTGCCAGAGAGAGGACCAACCAATCTTGGTGAAAGCTATCCGAAGAAAAGATCAAGAGGAGTGACCTTGAGCAGGATGAAGAATTCGGAGAGTTTAGAGGTGGTAGTTGGGTCTCAAATTTGTAGAGAGCCTTGAGCAAAGAATCTAACTGTGATACGAGACTTGTGGGGTTTTCGCAACCTATTTATGCAGAGCAAGACGGCGAGAGACTCTCGAGGTCGAGTAAAGTCAGGATCAAACATAACGTCTCAAACGGTCATGTGTATCCTTCCGCTGCTCATGGGAAAGGGACCATGGTTCAGAGAGAGGATCTCAACTATTAGGCCCCACAGACTTCGAACAGCTTTAAAACATCCAGCACTTATACTGGAAGCCTTTCACCGGTTGTAAGAGCAAATCGATTGGAATATGAAGGCTGAGAGACACAATATCTGGTGTCGGCGATGGAATGGTGGAGGTCAGCCTCGCAGCCTCGGGCCCCTGAGGGGATCGTCGCCAAGAGCTGTTATCCCCGGAGTAAAATTGTTATCCCCGCATATTAAATCAATATTTTATTTTCATGCGCACAAGACCACGAGCGCCATCAGTCTTGCTGACCCCAATCTTTTCAACTTGTGGACTACCATGCCTCGCCAGGCGCACGGCAGACCCCTCCAGGCGTCCAGATCAAATATTGCCGCCAAGAAGAAACCTTCCAAAAATCGCAGACTGAACGCACTCGAGATTGCGGAGCGAGAACACCCCGATCAGATCAAGATTCGACAGCATCGCCTCGGGCAGGTCGACGATGACTCTGAAGATCCGCGCAGCAGGGCAGATGATGACGAGCGGTCATCGAAGAGGAGAAAGATCGCAACTACAGCTGGAGATGAGGTTTCCGAAGAAGGTTCCGACCTCGAAGGCAACCGATGGCATCTCGGTGTAGATGAAGAGGATGAAGATAGTGACATTGACAGCGAAGATGCGTTTGGCGCAAGTGATGAAGAAAGATTTGCGGACTTTACATTTCGCGGAAGCGCTACGGTATCCTCGGAGCCCAAGCATCGCCGTGGTGCTTCGTCGGTCAAACCAGTAGACCTCGACGAAGGGGCCAACGATGACGAAGAAAGCGAGAACACCGACGACGAACCAGAGGACGATTTCGGTGATGAAGCTGTGGATTTAGCTACGGCTTGGGACATGGACGAACAGGAACAAGACGAGGTGGCCGAAAGGCATCCAAAAACACGAAGGCAGCTCACAAAGAACAATCATGATGACGGCGCAGACTCCCTGTCGGAACTGGGCGACGACGAACAATCAGATGAGGAAATGTCTGGAGCTGAGGATGATGCCGAGTCCGAATTATCCATCTCAGAAGACGAAGGCGACCATTCAAGGCTCCAGAATTTTGTTGAAGGGCTGTCAAATGGCGACAAGAGTCAGGTGGCTACCCAACGGCGACGTATCCCAAACTTGCCAAATAAGCCTTCGCAATTCGGTCTCAGCTCCGAGAAAATCTCAGCGAGTGAGCTACTACAGTATATCAAAGACCCTCGTCAGAGAAAGTCTCTAAAAATCTTGCAGAGCAGCGACAGCAAGGGCGCCGAGATCCATAGAGGTGGCATTCCAGGGAAACTCGCCCCTTCTCTCGCAAAAAGGCAGCAAGATCGTCTAGATCGTTCTGCCGCGTACGAGGAGACGAAAAAGGAGTTGGACAAGTGGATCGAAACAGTAAAGCAGAACAGGCGTGCCGAACACCTTTCGTTCCCCCTTGTCGATGCTGCAGAAGCTGGTATGTTGAGCAATAAGCAGCTTGGACCGACCTCTACTTCCAAGCCTATGACTTCACTCGAATCAACGATCCAGAATATCATGATGGAAAGTGGAATGCAGCCGAATAATGGTAGGTCCCAAGAAGCTCAAGAACATGCGTTCGAGGAGCTGCACGAGAAGAAACTGCCACTGGCGGAAGTGCAAGCCCGAAGAGCAGAGTTGCGGCGGGCACGGGATCTGATGTTCCGCGAAGAAATCCGTGCACGGCGGATCAAGAAGATCAAAAGCAAGGCATATCGTCGCGTTCACCGCAAAGAACGCGAAAATTTGAGCCAGGAGAATAGAAGTTTGCTCGCAGCGCAGGGCTTAATCGATTCAGATGAAGAAAGGGAGAAGAACGATCGCAGGCGAGCTGAGGAACGCATGGGCGCGCGTCATAGGGAGAGTAAATGGGCCAAAAGTGTCAAGACCACAGGCAGGGGCGCCTGGGATGAGGATGCCAGACATGGCGTGACAGAGCTTGCAAGGCGAGATGAAGAACTCCGCAGGCGAATTGAAGGCAAGGCCAGTGCTGGCTCGGACAGGTCCGATTCAGAGTCTTCCGATCTCGACGGTTTCTCTGGTTCCGATGACGAGAGACAAAAGCTAGAAACTAAGCTCGATGATATCGAGCGCGATGAAGTCGATTCGTTCGAGACAAGGCTTGGCTCAATGGCATTTATGAGAAAAGCAGAAGCGGCGAGGAAAGCTGCCAATGAAGAAGAGATCCGGAACATCAGACGCGACCTACACAATGGTGAAACGGGATCGGTCAGCGAGGAGCATTTCGAGCGCGACACCGCAGCGGGACGTCAAAAGTTCGGCGTGGGCAACAGAGATATCCCTGTGAAGCCTGAAGCTCATGTTTCCAAGAGCGAGTTCGAGGAACGTGATTCGGAGGCGGAGCTGAAATATCCAGAAGCTCGACACCAAACGGAAGGATTAGATGACGATGCACTAACAGCTATTGCGCCCACAGACAAGGAACTGAAATCAAAATCGTCGTTGAAACGCCCAACCGCAGTAAAACAGACGGCAAAATCTAACCTTAAGGGCGAACTGTCAGGCAAGAATCCTTTGTCTGGCCTTGTCGAAGAAGGTGGAAAGTCACATAAAAAGCTGACAACGGTGCCTCAAAGCCGCCTCGATGATGACATTGTCCCATCCGAGTCTGAGAATGAGCGGGATGATAGAGCCGCACTTGCGCAAGCGATCTTTACGGGTTCGGACGAAATCCAGCAGGAGTTTGCAAAGGAAAAGAAAGAAACCGTGGAGGAAGAAGGAGATCAGGTCATTGACAACGGCCTTCCGGGTTGGGGAAGCTGGACAGGAGAGGGTATCAGCAAGAAGGCCCAGAAGAGGGCCAAGGGGCGGTTTCTTACAACGGTCAGTGGTGTTGCAGAAGAAAAGCGACAAGACTCCAGACTGGAAAAGGTTATCATCAACGAAAAGCGGGTCAAGAAGAACGGCAAGTATCTGGCCAGCGAGCTACCTCATCCCTTCGAGTCACGACAACAGTATGAACGATCGCTTCGCCTGCCCTTGGGACCCGAATGGACGACGAAGACCACATTCCAGGATAGCACGAAGCCACGCGTGTTGGTCAAGCAGGGCATCATCCAGCCCATGGCACGACCCTTGGCATAGGGTTATCGAGATATGTTGTGAACAGCATCAACGGAAAGCTGTATCGATAGGGAAGGATTCGCGCCATGTCAATTCGGCGCTTCAAGGCACAAGAGGAGACGAACGCCTTGTTTGCGGAGCGGAGGTCAGAAGTATTCTGGCTTTTTCTCGAGAGAAACCCTTTCCGCTCCATCATGGCATGCGTCGCGTGACTGCCACGATCCGTCCTCGACAGCCTCTCCCACCTTCTTCTCCTCTGGCCTCTCACTTTGGAACGTTCAGCACCACTTGCCATTGGCATCACCGGCTTCGCCCTTTCCATCTCGCCACAGTATCTACATTCGAAATGCTTCCAAATTTTTGCTTCCATGCAGGAAGCAACCATGGACAGGAGTCTCGAAAATTCAGGGCATCATGTGTCTCTTCTCCCTCCCCGTCCTCTATCATATCATCTCTATGCACTCTCTGCCCCCTAATCCACCTATACCGTCTTCTCAGCCCTCATCCCTAGCTATCAGCCATCCTTTTGCCACGTTCTGTATTCATATTCCTGACCACCGTCCTGCTTCAGTCTCGCCTCGCCCTTAAGCTCGAGCCTCCACAACCAGGCAGCCGCACAGATCGCCTCCTTCGCCGTGCATGTCCGTGCCAAAGCCTACCGGTCTCGCCCTGGTATGCCTGGACTCCCCTACCCACTCTCTCACATACTATCTCGATATGGAAAACTGTTTTTGTCCGCAGTTTTCCCTCTTCCCGTCAACCTTGTCCTATAGCCGCCCTGTCTCCTCTTTGTTGAGAACAGCACCAATGTGATTCTGCTCTACTCCGTTATTTGTGAACATCAAAAGTATCGGAGCACTTTGCATTGTCCGAAGGGCCCACGTTACTTGGTCTTTTACGACACCGTTGCATATTCCTAGTGCACCCAGCAACTCGTCGTGTTCTGGCATACCCACTGAGAACACAATTTTTTCCTTCCCTGCATCGTCATGCGCACTTATTATGGTTCATATCTGCTGACAATACATCAGGTGCTCTTCGCCACGGCCCTCCCTGTTCATCGATTTTTTGGTCCGTCAAGATACCTGGAACCTGAATGCGACCGAGGTGATCAAGATCTCTATGATGGCGAATTACTAACATTATCACTCAACGATCCAGGTGCTGACGTGACTCCTACCACTGACAACTTACCTCAACCTACGCCGTCGATACCAGGTCTGCCTCCTCACCCAGTACGGAATGTTGACGGCGTTGACATAGCGGTTTTAGGTGATACCCCCGATGCCAATTATGCACTGGATGCCTATGACGCAGACGTCGAATCGCAAAGCTATTCGTCTGCAATTACCTTTACCGATCCACAACTGAGTATCCAGACCATCACCATCACCGCATTACCTTCCTCGCAAGTCCCAACTGTGACTTCCGCAAGCCAAAGCTTTCCAGACACAACCGGAGTGGGTTTATATTCTTTCCCTCCACCATTTCCCGAATTCCTGAGGATCACTAATTGGTCTAGTCATTGATCACGACCCTTGAAACCGAAGGAAATCCTCCTGTACAGCCTTTCCCCACAAGTATTCAGACTGTTGCGTCGGCCACGTTAGAACCTTTGAATGGCACTGCTCCCTTCGGCAATTCAACGGCCTTTAGTACGACGAGCACAGTGACCGAGACCATCACATTGCCACTGACAACTTTCGAAAGCGTCTCGACCACGCAGACCGTGGCAACGGTGGCCGTGGAAACGACCGCGGTTATAACTGCTGTCACAGTCCTCAACACCACTATTTCTGCCAGTGGGTCTATTATAGCAACATCATCTGCAGGCACGACGGTCCTTACCACAACTGGGACAGCACTCGTCGAAACAACTTTGACTGCCTCGTCAACAGTGACTGGGACGTTAGCCACTACCTTGACGACGGCTCTCGGTTCTATCCCAAGCCTCCCCACCTCCAGTCCGACCTGCTTGGTGAGCATGGGTTGCTCTGGACAGGACATTTTCCAGCCTATTGCGCTAGGGCAGCCTCCCAACAACATCGAACAAAGAGGTGGGCACCTCGTTCCGCGACTTGGGATTGTGGATATTGGCGGCCCCATTGAGACAAACAAATTCTACGAAAACTTCGTGCTGGGCTCCCAGAGTTCTCCTGGCTTTACGATGCCGTACTCCTTAGCTTGGAGCAAGGGGAGTGGGAATGCCTTGAGTTGGGGAATGGCGATATCGCATCTTGATGACAGCCAGAAGGTTTTTGGGCCGAACAATACTGCTATACCAGGTGCACCAGCCTCCTACTACATCAATGGGCTTGGGATTCAGTCGTTGATCCTATCCGCCAGCGAATTCGACTCCAATACAGTTCTGACCGCGGATTCCTTGTTGGCATTCTCTGCGAACATCCATCTTCAGCCGTCAGCAGGCTCAGCTTCGGTGCTTACCATACCAGTGGTCCAAGGTATGTCATTTGTCACTGGGCAATATGTCAATCTGCAACCAGCCATACAAAGCAGTGTCTTTTTCCGGAATGTTGCTGCAGCGGGCCAACCGAAACCGGGCATCTTCAAATACAGGGTCACTTTAGAAGACGGAAAATTGTGGCTGATATATGCTATACCAGCCAATGGACTCACACCCAACTTTCAGCTCGTCTCAAGTACGTTACTCCGAGGCTTGCTGAATTGGTATGGGGATATACAGATTGCGAAGCTCCCTGACGAAAGTCTGGAGTCTATCTATGATGATGCTGTCGGGGCCTATCCAACTGCTGGGCATATTTCGGGCTCCGCACAAAACACGACCGCTCAATACTGTTTGTCCTGGTCCAAGGGCGGGGCGTATTCGAGCAACACGACTCTTCTCATGTTTGCGCTGCCGCATCACCTTGAGTCCTTTGACAATTTTACCCAAAGCAATGTCACGGCCATTGAACTAGCCACCACAACCAAGGGCAACGCGACAGCTGTTGTAGGGGACTACTGGGTATTGGAAGAGCGCGACCTCCCAATCTCTCTAGGATTTGCACCCTGGCGACCGGAAAATTCAATGAATTCCCAAGGCGTGGCTACCCTCTCTCCCGCGGCGCTTACCGTCATACAAAACGTCTCTGCATCTGAAGCCTCCCAGAACATGTCAACCCAAACAAACCTCAACAGCATGTACTATAGCGGAAAGGCTCTGAGCAAATTCGCGCAGCTTGTTTACACCATGCATGATCTCGCGAATCAGCAAGACCTGGCAAATGCCGCGTTACTGGAGCTTGAAAGCTGCTTCGAGGTCTTCGCAAACAATCAACAACAGTATCCCCTGCTCTACGACACCGACTGGAAGGGCCTTGTGTCCTCAGCGAGTTATGTGACGGGTGACTCCGGTGCAGACTTTGGGAACTCGTACTACAACGATCACCATTTTCACTATGGCTACTTCCTCCATGCCGCTGCTGTCATCGGTTATCTCGATCCTACGTGGCTCAATCAGAATAAGGACTATGTGAACGCTTTAGCTCGCGATGTCTCCAATCCTAGCGCTCTGGATCAGTATTTTCCAGTTTTCCGATCTTTTGACTGGTTTCATGGACATTCTTGGGCTAAAGGGCTTTTTGAATCTGGCGATGGCAAGGATGAAGAATCCTCTTCTGAGGATACTATGTTTGCATACGGGCTGAAAATGTGGGGCAAGACAGTTGGCGATGCCTCGATGGAAGCTCGTGGCAATCTGATGCTCGCTGTCCTGGCACGGAGTCTGCAGAACTATTTCCTGATGACATCGGACAACACCAATCAACCTGCGCCTTTCATTGACAACAAGGTCACCGGCATCCTGTTTGAGAACAAAGCAGATCATACGACCTACTTTGGTAATGATCTGAGCTATATTCAGGGCATCCACATGATTCCCGTCATGCCTTTCTCGACGTTGACCCGGACAGAGCAATTTGTAACAGAGGAATGGATCGCATACTTTGCAGACGGAGCCGTTCGACAAGCTACAGACATTACTGGTGGCTGGAAAGGTGAGCGAAACTTGGACTATCCAATGGTGCGCGATACTGACGATCCCCAGGCATCGTATATGCGAATTTGGCGATCATTAATCCAACAGCAGCGTACAACTTCTTCACTCAGCCTAATTTTGACATGAGTTGGATCGACGGTGGAGCATCCCTGACGTGGTACATCGCACTAAGTGCTCTATTAGGAGGGGCGTCGTCATAGATAGGGGTTGCAATGTGAGAGATTTGGGCGCGGTGTATGGCTGTAAGAGGAACACAAGGGAAGCGGCCAACAAAAGTTTGTAGGATGGCAATGGCCAGAGGTATGGCCGAGAACAGGACCGGTACCGCATCTGACACATCTAGATTCAGGCGAGGAACCGAGTCAAGCACGGGACGAGACGTGCGTGAACGAAAGATGCTAGGCCACTGGGACCGAGGCGAGGTAATAAATCCTCGTCATGACTTCACTTCGGAGGCTGAGTTCCATTTCTCGGATATTCCGCTCATCATTCAAACAAAAGCTTCGCTTGCCTCTCTCTCAAAGATTCGGACGCCTTCTGCTCGGTTTTTCCCATCACGTCCCTCGACATGCCATCGTCCCAGTAGAAGACTAATCCCGAGCCCTCGGCCGCCTCGGAACCGGGAGCCGCCATCTTCACAAAGGGTGTCTGTTTCAAGATGATACGAGAGAGTAATCGGCGTAGAAGTCGAGGCGTGATCTCGTGAGGGCGACCGTGGTGCCAATCCTTGATGCGGGGGCCCGGCCGTGGACCTTCCAGTATCAGGTTGGATTCACTCTCAAGCAAACTTTCCGCCATGTCCTCCTCGGGTGAGATCCGTGCCGCCGGTGGTGGTGTCCTCGTCCGACGCTGTGGGATAAATTTTGTGGCAGGTTCCATCTCCCTCTGCCCGCTCACCAGATCATGAAGCTCCTCGTACTCGTCTTCCGGCAAGGGTGGCAACGCGGCCTTGATGTTGTGGTTGTACCATTTTATGCGGAGATTTTTGTATCGCGATTGTGGGAGGGGTTTGCCCCATATTGTTGTCCGTGGGGGGTTGAAACGTAGTTTCACTTTTAGGTGGGCACCGACGCGTGTGAAGTGGTCTTGTTCGTTGGCTTGGGAGGTGAGAAGGGCGAGGAGGCGGGGAGGGAGGTCGAGTTTCCATTCCTCTTGGGGGGGATTTGAGAGATTATGAGGAGGAGGGGGATGAGGAGGATGGGGGGGAGGAGGATGGGGGGGAGGAGTGGTAGCGGGCACAGAAGAAGGAGCGTCAGGCGGACCGGCGGTGGTGACTGTCGAGTGTAATGAAGGGTATAATGTGTCCTCTTCCTCTGTGGTGCTCTCAGAGGGCTCCTCCTCCTCCGTGGTGTCGTTCCTCAACAGTTCCTCATCTGCCAACAGCGTTTCCGCGGTCGCTGCATTCTGTTCCTTTGTGACTTTTGAATGATGCCCTGCTTCTTCGCCTTCAGAGGCTGGAGGTGGTGTTGGATATAAGAACTTGTGCAAAAGTTCATATCTCCTAGGTCCTTTTCTCCCATAGCTCATGCGCAAGACGTTTTCCAAGGGAATGATGTATCCCTGATTCGCATGACGGAGGGTCGAGGCCAGTTTCCTTGCCTGGTGGAGCAATCGAGTCACCTTCTCGGGGCCAAGATTTTGGGGACCGTGGAGTTTGCGACTTCTACCTCCAGGGTGCTTGGGTATCCAGCGACGGAAACTGTCGATGGTGAACTTTTTCATATAGGCCCGGCATCGCGGGAGGGGGAGGTAGGAGCATTCTCGCAGGCAGGTGCGGTAGATGTGCAGCGGATTCGTCTCGGGGGGAGGCATTCACATGGTTCAATAGAGAAAGAAAATGGATGGGCAGCAGGAAAGTGAAATAATATGCGCGGGTGAAGCCGAGATGCAAAATGGTGGCCAATAAGCGGTCGCCATATTCGGAGTCAGGGCACCAGCGCAGTTGGGCCACGAGGCTGCGAGGCTGCGAGGCTGTTAGGACGGCATGGCGCTCGTCCCAAAACGACAATACGTTTCTCAGATTCTGTTCTCCTCATCCTCCATCATTGAGAGTACTTCAGCGTTGCAAGGGTCTATGAGTTTATAACCTGCGAAAAGCGAGGGGCGGCAGGACCTTCCGACAGTCACAATGGTCAAGCCTTCGCCTCAATTGTGCGCCCGCCTGCGCTTCACCACCAAGCAGGTCGCAAAGGGATTCTACCGGGGAAATCGAGCTGGTGCAATGGGCGCTCACACCGAATACGGCCGATATGTGATTGACTGGCGGAAGACGGCTCATTATAACATGCCCGAGATCAAGGACTTTCCAGTAAGCTTCCTGTCAAGCGATATTCCAACAAAAGTTTCAGTCACTAATTATTGGCTCCCCCAAACTAGCTCACACCATTCGTGACTATGGAGATGGAACCGAAAAGCAGAGCCACAGATCGCCCCGATGGGACAACCTACGTGCCTGATAAAGTTGATGCAGTGGAGTTTCTGAGAATTTGGAAAAAGACCAATCCGCTGGAATATGACGGCATTGTAGCTCATCAAGAGGAAGAGCGCCGACGCTTTGCGGCTGCAACAACTGAAGAGTACCATGGGCAGGAGGCGCAGGAGCAGGCCCAACAGGAGGCCCAGCAGTGGGCTCGAGATCAAGCTCAGCAACGGACCGAGAAGCAAGTACAAAAGCAAGTACAACAACAAACACGATCCTTCCACACGACAAGGAGATTGCGGGTGCATGCCCAGCCTCCCGTGGTCGAAGCACAGTCCGATCAGCCCGCAAAGGATTGGAGCGAAATGTCCAGAGCCGACAGGAAGGCCCTGGTCAATCCAACCGCCACATCGGAACTACGGCGGCTTAGAAAAGAGCGCAAGGGCAAGCTCACACAGCAGGAGAAAAAGGAAACAAAGAAAGATATCAAAGTGCGCCTAAGGCGAGAACTGGTTGGCGAAGGAGTATTCCAGAACGAGAAGGAGCTTCAAAAACTTCTAACCGAAGAGGGCCGTCGGCGGAAGGCGGCAGGTCTACCTCGTAGGACTCACGGGGAAAAAGCTCAGTTTCTGGAAGAGTTACAGCGTGAGGCCGAGTCAAGAACATGATTCGGGACCGAGTCAAGAGGATTATTTGGGAGAATAGATATTTGGTGGAGAAAAGCAGTGAGCAGAAATCTTCCAACGCTGTGCCCGGACAGGTCAGCTTTCCTGAGTGCTCCCGGATGAATGTCTGTACGCCTCAATGAAACATCCAGGACACGAGGCCGTCACGCATTGAGCCTTCCTGCTACCCAGTGGCTCTAACCGCAGAACGGCCTGAGCTGTTGTTCAGGCACCAGGAAAACTTGTCCAAAGGTCTCCAAATAGGAAGCCGTTGATCGGGCTCAAGGGAAGACGCAACGCGGGCAACAAGCAAGAGGGAAGAGACGTGTGCGGTCCAGTCAGTTGTGTGCCAGAGAGACACGCGAGCCTGGACCGAGCCGTGTCACGTGTAATATATATGGGTTGTTGGATGGGCGGTGGCTATGGGTTCATGTCGAGTTGGTGCTTTCTCTAAGCTGGCATTCGCAAATACAGCGGTACCGCCATCCCAGCACAATCAATCTGTCTTGGTGCCTTCAGAGGTATACGCAGGTCCGCCTTAAGAGAGTGTACTCGTATGAAGCGGCTTTTGGTTGTTCCGGCGACGATACCGCACTCCACTCTTTGAACGGCAGGTCACTTTGAGTATGTATTAACCAGGAGATGCGACGATCTGTTTCGAGAACGATTCTTTTGCAGTTTTGCGAGGAAATGCCCACGGTTTAGCGTGCTAAAAGCCGAGAATATCAATGCATCTTACCGGAATTGTATTGGTCTTGATGACACGAGGAACGGGAAAAGGCCGGGGCCCCCGACTTGTCAATTGCCGAGCATACTCTTTACAGTTGGAGAGGCCTTTCTTGTACAAAAACGACCAGCTCCTTGTCGTCCTACCCCTCCTCCAACTCACCAGAGTGATATAACCCTCTCCATGCCCGCCGGCCTGTGATATAGCTATCTAGAGACTCGGCATATCCCCCGTTTTTATAAAGCTTTCTTGATTGACTTCCAAACAGGGGACTTTTAACAAGTTCAAGTCTTGAATTATGGCCCAGGCCCAGGCTGAGGCTGTTGCCATCATTACCGGCGCGAGCCAAGGACTAGGTGCGGCGTCCGCCATCCGACTCGCCCAGATCTACTCCGCGATTGTTCTGGTTGCCCGCAACGAGTCGCTGCTGGCACAGGTCGCGGCGAAGGTGGAAGCAGCGGGGGCCAAAACACTCACGATCGCGGCGGATCTCTCCAAGCCAGCGTCCGCGAAGGCCGTGGTGGCGGCGACGGTCGACAAGTTCGGGCGGATCGACGCCCTCTTCAACAACGCGGGCTCCGTGAAGCCGATCGACCTCTTCAAACTGACCGACGAGCAGTGGGACGACGGATTCAACCTGAAACTGCACGGCGCCCGGCGCATGGCCCTCGAGGCGTGGCCGTACCTGAAGGCCTCCAAGGGCGCCGTGCTCTTCATGTCCGGCGTGGCGGCCGAGGCCCCGAAAGCAGGCAACGCGGCGGTGTCGGTCGTCAACTCCGCAGTCAATGCCCTGTCCAAGGCGTTTGCCGACCGCGGACTCGAAGACGGCGTGCAGGTCAACACCATACTGCCAGGCCCCGTCGAGACCGAGCGCCTGGTCACCATGGCCACGGAATTTGCTCGCTCCAAGGACATCCCCCTGGAAGAGGCCCAGGCGAACTTGCTCAAGTCTATGGGTATCCCGCGGTTCGGGAAGCCCGAGGAAATCGCGGAGCTCGTCGCCTATTTGCTGTCGCCAGCGGCGCGTTGGATGACGGGCTCTGCAGTTAGGATGGATGGCGGTGTTGTTAAGAGCATATGAGACGTGTACCAGCACCTCTCCACCTTCGGTCCTTTCTCTTTGGGAGTCGCTTGACTCCTGATATTGCCTCCAAAGGTTTAGGGCCTGCTATAGCGCTCTTTTAATGGCGTATTCGCACTGCCTCGATGGCGATCCTCGAGTAGTCTTGTCCGCGAGCATCTATTACTTCGTAGTGTGGCTTACGGCCTTGCCATAGAGAGGTTACCCGTCCACGGCATCGGGGTGCAGATAGCAGAAGCTACTTTATCCTCTTTGGTTATATACCTATATTTTCTATTAGATTGGCGTAGGAGCGCTATCCTTTCGAAGATCCGTCAAAGACCAAGTCGTGTCTGTTGATTATCCAGGTCTCGAAACAAAGCCTCCCACTGCAGATTGTACGTCGGGTCCAAGTCTGCGTCAAAGTGTGGGAACCACAGATCCGAGACAGGTGGTGGACAACACGCGGATCCTAGCCCGGCTTCCACCTCAAGCCCGTCCTGATGTATTATGTCGGATCCGATGTAGCGCGGAGGAGTGGTCGTGTCGAGGGACGACCAAGTGGATCGGTCCGAGACTAGGTTTGGAATATCATTGTTGATATTTGGTGCCTCTGGAATTCCTACAAGGTAAGGCTCGCGCGTTGTTGTCGCGGTAGGCGGTCTTGTCATAGATGTTGAGCCAGCCATTGTCGTTCTTTTGCTGTTCCGGCTCGGACCTGTTGAATGGTTTTGGTCTTGAGATTGAGACTGCCGATGCATTTCTGTCCTGGGTCGGGATTCGCTCGACGTCACAAGAGACACCTCATCTGGGATCCTCCTCGGCATCGAGGTATATAGCGCTGAGTCACTCCTCATCCTCCACTCATTGGTAATACGCTTGAGCGTGGCCAATCCGTCCTTGACTTCCGGATCTCGTTCTTCGCCCTCCTCGAGGATCCTATAGCAATTGAGAATTTCCTGCTTTCTTTCACTTGCAGCTTGTGGGTCATCATCCCTTTGGCAGGCGTAGTCCATCACCAGCGTGGTGGTCGCCACGAAAACATGGTACATGACGACCCACATGCGTCCGGAACTGACTTGCCGCATAGCCTTGTGCAGGTCGATCACGATCCGTGCCGACCGCAGACAAACCATCCGGCTGTAACGGTACCGTGGCTCCTTGTAGGACCGGGTCAGGAAAGGACGATGGAGCAGCGAGAGCCGGATGTAGAGTCCAAACAATAGAAAATTTCGCTGTCGCCCGAGATATGGGCGAGCATTGTAAATCTCCTGGACGTACGGTCGACTGGCATCTTCGTAGCGGAAATATGGTGGCAACGAGTCATACACGTCGTTCAACTTCTTGTCGAAAACGAGGATCTGTTCATAGTCGAGCTCGTCGACGGCCACCTTGGTTTTGTTTGCCGTGTCTATGAGTTCGCGGATCACGGTGCTGACGCGAATCTTCGCGATGGTGAAGGTCATTTCGGTAGGCGAGCCCAGGACGGGTTCGTCATAGGTCCCGTCGGCCGTAATGTCTTTGTCGTCGACATTACTCGGGAACTCGACATTCATTTGATCGGGGTGTATTATGTAAGTGCCTTGCTGAGGCCCGGTCATGAAAGACAACATCCTAGGCATTATCAGTCAAAAACACCCTCCAGAAAGGCCATGGCGCTTTGTCTCATGAGGAAGAGGTTGTCATATGTACCAGTCGCCTGCCACGATGTTCCACCAAACTCTTCGCTTGACCTCGAGCTCTATCAGGTCCTGAGTATCATTCCCACGGAGTGCACGCTCACGAGGGGAGTCGACGAGATGAATCTGGAGCATGTGCGCCGCATTTACTAGTTGGGTTTGTTGGCTTCTGCGTCCCGTAGTTTGCGGAAAGACCGGCAGAAAGTGCGTGAGAAGCATTTTTGCTTGAAGTGTTTCGAGCGTGGGGAAGCTCAGGTGGTTTGACTCCACAAGAACATGTTGAATCAGTATAATCCACTTGCGGCAACAAGTCTTCGGATCTTCTAACGCTGGTTCTGATAGCGGAGGATCTGGCCAAAAATAGGCCGCAACTGCAAATATTGCTGCAATGAGAGCTAACCGGCAGCCCTCCGGTTTCACCCCCTCAGAAAGTTGGTCGTAGATGAGTTCTAGGTCGTGGGATGTGGTAGGGACATGAACAATGTGTTGATCCCAATTTATATTTTCCATGTAGAATCCGAATAGCCTTCTCGCATTGGTGCGATTGGGCAAAACTTGAACAAGCTCTGCGATAGATAATGGTTTGCATTGAGGAGCTGAGCCCAGAAGTAAATATTCGTTCTATAGTCGGTGATAAGCGAATCAGCGATGTGGAATTGTTACCGTGTACAATGATGAGAAGATTATACCGTGTTGATCACCAACTCTTGCGCCTGAAGTCTGACCTCTGTGCCAGGCGCAGGATTTGCAACGCTCTCCTGGCTTTGCGAAACGTCAGCATCATGACCCGATTCGCCTTGCGCTCGAACGGCAGTCCGGTCGTCGGAGATTGATATCTCCCAGTCGCTTTGTTGATCCGTCGTGTCGCGATGGTGCTGCCCTTGGTCTCCTTTTGCAAGCAGGGCTTGCTCGAGCCTCCGCACGCGCTCAGCAAGATCAGGTTCACTGCTATCGGATAGTTAGCAAAAATCCTGTCTCCGGCGCACAAGAACAACATACGTTGGATTCAAAGTATTAGCATCCAAGGACTCTCTCTGGATCGTACTATCTGATTGTGTCACTGTACGAAGGGAGCCTAATTGATCGACGATATGTCAGCTTCCAAGTGGATAAAGGGTGTTGGAAGGAAAGTGCGCTCGCACCAGGCTACAGTCTGAAAAGAGTCACTCAGGAAGCAGCCCCCATGGACTGCTGTGAGGGCCAGAACTGTAGTGAGGGGCTGCTCATGCATTCCTCAACGGCCAACATGACAATATCCTGGAGTGGTGATATAATGTCAATGCTTAGGGACTTTTACTGACTCTCGACAGCTGAGACACAACGGATGTGCCTCGAGGAACAATTCGAGCACGGCGCTAGTCGATCACATCTCAACTTTTTGCTCCGACAAAACTGGCATGAAACTGGCTCTTGTCGACGAGGAGCTCTCGGTCTCGGATTGCCAGAAGCCTCCCACGTCCTCTTCATTGTGTCGCATGAAGAACGACTGAGGTGGGTATCACTTCTTCGATCACGCAAAACTAAGGCTCGAATCTGGAAGGAAGCCCTGCTGCAGAGAGTAGCCGCTGCCTGTGACGAGCTATCTACCTAGGTACGTACGGGGCAGAGAGGGCGGGGTAGACGGTCTTTTAGGCGAGACATAACGATGAGCGCGGGGAGGCCCACCAGTACTCCACATAGTGGAGATTTGGTGAGTGCTAGCCCTATTAGGCAGTCCTGAAGTAGCCAAGCGGAGATACTGTACCTCGTTCTCAGAGAGGTGAAGTGAAGAAAGCTTCCTGATCACTGCAGCAAATTTGCTGCACTTTCCCTCTTCTGCTGGCTGACTCAGAACACCCAAATACGATGACAGAACGGATCTTCACTCACTAACTTCCGGTGCGGAGGAGAGGTAGCTTGAACCTAAAATTCGAGACGTCCCGCGGATAGTCCGCGGAGCGATTGACAAGACATCGAAAGAATTCTCAGCGCTCCTATTTGCTCACTAGGGCCTTCCTCGATCCCGAATCAAGGATGTCGTGTCTTCGACCTACAGCCCTTCCGGCGACTCGCCCCGAGTAGATGCAGGGCCCATACATTGTTCCCTCGAGCGCAGAGCGTCCGTTGATACACCCTCCGGCCATCCCTGCTACTTCTCCTGCAGCGTATAGTCCAGATATGGGCCTATTCGTCGACCGATTCAGCACTCGGCACTCCAGATCCGTGCGAACACCACCAAAGGTCTTTTGGGCCATCGGAAAAAGCTGGATAGCTGCAAGATCTTTGGTCAAAGGCACATGACCAGCAAGAGGGCGGCCAAACTGTGAGTCATGCGACAGACCTGCAATGATATCGGCATTGAACGCATCAATGGTTTGGCGCACATTATTGCTAGGAAGCCCAATGGCCTGGGACAACTCATTGATATCCTTGGCTAGCCAGGCATGTGCTGAGTCCTTCCAGAAATTCTTTACCGCTGCGGGAGTGTGCCCAGCAGGCGGAGGTGGGAAGAAGTCAGGATTGTTGATTATTTCTAGGTCGTCAATGTCAGACTGAGGGAAGACCGCCCAAAATGTCTGACCGGGCTGGGATGATAGAGCTGGGGTTCCAGAGTGAGGACCCTTGAGTTGTTCGTTGTGGAATCGCCTCCCTTCGCTGTTCAGCCAAATCTCCCTGCGAAAGGCTCGCACTCCCAAGCCTCTTTTGCCTTCAGGATCGGTGGGGTCTGGTGTACCTGCAGGATACACCCAGATATGGTCCAAGCAAATAAGATCGGCTCCAGTATCTCTGAGGAGCATATCATGCCCTAACCCTTTAGCTGTGACTGAGCCTCCGCTGAGAACCCGTGAGAAATTGCGCAAGTAGGGTGCCCAATCCATGACTTTGTCGATGTTCCCAGAGAAGCCTCCTGTGCTTATAATGACATTTGCCGCGAGGAGCGTGTGCACAGCATCGCGGAAAACAACGTCGACCCCCTTCACGTTCTCGTTTTCAATGATAAGTCGTTCCACGCAAGCGTGGGTCTTGAAACTGACGCCTAGAGTCCTTGCCTTCTCGATCAATCTCGACATGATTGCCTGACCCCAACCCTCAGGGAGATGCCATCGTGGCACGCTGTTGCCTTCAGGCTGCATCAGAGTTGCCCAGCGGACACCCATGTCCTCTAGCCATTCGCACACGTCGACGCGGCTGTTTTCGAGGTATTTGCGTGCCCATGCCACGTCCGCGGTCGGGCCACCAAACTTGATCCAGTCTGCAAGTGCCAGCTCGACGGAATCTAGGACTTTGTGTTCCTGTTGTAGCGAGGTGCCAACAAAACAGCAAGCTCCTCCGCTGATGATAGAAGCCCCACCTAGAGTGCTTTCAGCTTCAAGAACCACCACCTCTAACCCTCTGGCTGCTGCCTCGATGGCCGCCGAGACACCAGCAACCCCGGATCCAACAACAATGACATCTAACAGCTTGCTGAAATCCTCGACCGGTGATACCATTTTCAAAGAGGTTCTCATTTCAATGTCCTAAATCCTTTAAATAGTGCGTCTCTTTTGCACGGTAGCAGATATTCAGTCGTGCGGCCGTCGAAAAGTGTAGGATTCCAAGGACGACATTGCAAGGGAATCGGGATACTATTGGTTCGACTTATTGTCAGTCATCCGTTTCACAACTTCAACTGGAGTTGCCATGGGTTGTCTAGAACAAAGTATGCCATTTCCCAAGCTTGTGTTCCTCCGCGGTAATCGGAACGGCTGCAGAGAATTGATACTCCGCTGTCTGATACAAAGACGGAATTTGGGGAATTAGAGAGCATATTGCCCAATCGTTTACAACTTGTCCGCGGATGATGTGTGGAAATAGTTCCGGATCTTGAAACTCAATCCTCTCAAGATCCTCGGACTGGGATGCAACACTGACGCGCCGTCATTAACGTTGGAAGTTGGGAGGTGCATCTTTCGCTAGGCACAACAAGCGGCTCATGGTTACCATTAAGCGGAATGTGCTGGATAGCAATTGCCCCCAGCTCTGAATTGCACAATGTAAAATCCGAACAACTTTTTAGGAATTAAAGGCCATTCCCTCTTCAAGAATCCTTCCGTATCACACTAACTTTGAACATCATTGCACAAGTCTTTACATAAGAAACGAAGAATGCCAGTGGAAGTACCTTGGTCGCGGCTGGTGCGGTTTATCAGCGCCGAAGACGATGGCATCCATTTCGGTGACGCGGTGGTTCCTTCAGCGGATTTCGACATTGGAGACCCCAAAAATGCCAATAGTCTGGCAGCAAAGCTCATCGAGGGAAATCCATTGTCCCTCGACTGCAAAGTCACTGACCAAGTTGTCAGAGTAAAGCAGCTACTGGGCCCATTGACAAGGGACATGGTGCCAGCGTTGAGGTGCATCGGAGGCAATTACAGATCACACCGTAAGAAAAAAGAGCTTCTTCACTCGGTTTTTCTCTTTCTCTTTGATATCTCAGACCGCAGCATACCCTTTTTTTCCTTCTCTCGCGCTGACCAATTGTGTTGGAATGTCCCAAAGTCAAGGAAATGAAAATGGAAATCCCCAGAAACCCTCTACTTTTCGCCAAATTTCCTAACGCCGTCGCCGGCTACGGCGACAACATCCCCATTCCGAAGTTGATTCAAGATGGGCAAGCCGACTACGAGGGGGAACTGGCCATTGTGATTGGCAAAGAGGGCAAGGACATCAGAGTCGAGGACGCTATGGACCATGTCCTTGGCTACACGGCTGCAGACGACATGTCGGCAAGGTGAGCCCTGGAGAATAAAGAAATCATCTCCTCAGAACAGTTCCATGAAGTAATACTAACGTCTGCTGTAAAGGAAATGGCAATCAGATCCTGATTTGGTGGGGACGTGGCCACCGCCGCAGATGACCTTTGCGAAGAGCTTCGATGGGTTTTGTCCCATGGGTCCATGTATCGCTTCGACCAAGGTGGTTCCCGATCCCCACGTGCTGCCTCTCAAAACGTTCGTGAACGGCGAGCTGCGCCAGAACGGCAACACCGACGACTTTGTCTTCGGCGTCCCGCAGCTCATTGCCTTCCTGAGCCAAGGCAACACTCTACAGGTGGGGAGCATCATCCTGACCGGGACTTGTTCAGGCGTCGGTTTCGCAATGAAGCCACCACAGCATTTGAAGACCGGAGACAAAATTGAGATTTCGTTCGGCCCGATCGGGACGTTGGTCCACGGTATCAAATACGAGTGAAACGTAGACTTGCACAATGGAAAGTATACTGAGGAGCAAAGCACGGGCTTTTAAGAAGGGACGAGGCTCAAAAAGTCAGTCATACGAACTATTACAGGAGGATGCAACTTAGGAAATTGAGATGGCTCTCTTTTCTCTTGACACGTACCCTAATGCTTGGCCTTCAGGCCATTTGTGCTAGATCCAGGGGCACACAACTATCAAAACCTCTTTGAGCGTACCTAGGTACTTCCACCAGAGTGTTCAGAGCCAGCGTCAGGGGGTTGCACTAACAAAAATTTCCAGATTTTTGCACGTAAGCCATAGTATTAACTGCTATCCACTATGTTGGATAACTCCAGCGGTTTATTATGTTCATAGATTTGTAAGAACTGCTTCCTCCCAATCTTATATAAAATCGAGCTTGACGTACCAGCATCTCCTGCACGTCTTCAACATAACGCGGCAGATAGTCATCTTATGGTCTTGCAATCCCAGTCACTTGGAGATTTTCCATTTTCTATTTCCGCCTCAAAGCCCAAGCTTCCACCCGGCGAATCTTTCCGCTGCAAGAAGCAATACGAATCTAGTGCTTCTTGTATCTTCCCCAGATCTGAAGAGCCACGAGCGGAAGCATGGCGAAAGCAACGGTGACTCCCGTGACGACACCCGCAGATCCTTTCAGACCGACGGATTCGATCATAACAGGGTACCAGAAGGGGCTTGCCTGCGTACTGCGAGTCAGCTTCCATCGTCGAGCGTAGCAAGGTCCCATATGGTGAACTTACAAACCCCCAGACCAATTTTGTGAAATTGATCACTACCCCCAATGAGGCGGATTCATGTCGGGGCAAACTATCAGAACAATCTATCGTCGATGTCAGCAGCGCCAGACCCAATGGTGGACGTCTAATCTTACATGTAACGAGGACGGTGGCGACGATTTGGACTCCGAAAGCAGCAATGCCAACTCCAATATCGGGCCTGATGTTCCAGTGGCCAGAAGCATTGGCGATCTCCACAAAAAACACAACGATGCCAACAATGATCAGTTGGATGCCCAAGTGAGAGACCCAGAGTCTGTCTTCAGGGATGTTCCGCTTGGTTCGTTTGATCTGACGGTTGCGCAACCAGTCACTGAAAGGCCCTCCTAGCTGTTCACCAAGTAGCGAGCTGTCACAGTGAGAACATTAGCATAAGCACGGGCTTTTGAAGTGTGGTTTTCCTCACCCAACCAGCAATGCGAAGTAGTTCAATCCGGCTTGTTGCGGGCCGAGATTGAAGAGTGGCTCATACAAGGTGGACATTTCCACGAGTAGCAGGGTCAGGACGAAGTTGTGAGCCACGGAATATGCGATGTTGACCACCAGGATATTCCAGTGCCTCAAAAGCCAAAGCGGCTCGATGAAATCAAACATTCGGAGAGGAGTAGGGTCGATTCGTCTTGCAAATCTCAGCCACCAATTTCGCTGCGGTGGTCGGGAGTTGCTTTCATCCTCATTATTTTCTTGGTTGCTGGTATTGGGGCGGTAAAGCGTCTCTGGACTGAAGAGGTAATAGAGGACGAAAAGGACAAACTCCAACTGGTATCGCGGCAGGCTGTTAGTTGTTGACTCTTTTTTATCATGGACAGGACTCTGGACTTGTCGAACGTACAATTGCGAATACCCGGTAGACCCATCTCCAGCCCTTGGCTTTGATGAGAAAGCCCATCAGTGCGGGACCTATTGAAGCGCTACAAGAATAGTCAGCAATCGAGAACACATTCCTAGGTCATAAGAGACCCTAAGCTTACCCTGAGTTCGCAAAGAGCACCCAGACTCCCTTTAAGGCAACACGTATCTCAGCATCGCCACACCGTCCATGAAGGAGTTATCGATTTACTTACCATTTTTTGAGCTCGTTCCTTTGCAAAGAACATCTCCACTACAACACCCTGAGGCACTGTGATACCGGGTGAAATGAAGAAACCAACCAGAATCCGGTAGACCATATGAGACGCATAGCTGCCGCTCTGAGCACATGCTATGTTGAACATGGACGACCCAAGGGCAGACACCAAGAAGACTGGCACGCGACCCCATCGGTTGACGATTGGGATCCAGACCAGGGGAGCAACGGCAAGAGCAATCAACTAGTTGGACCACTTGTCAGAACAGGCTGTCTCGGCATTGATAAACAAACAATATCAAAGCTCTATTTGATACAAAAAGACAATCATTGCTTACCTGGCTAGTGGCAATGTAAACGGAGGCAGAAATGCTAACGTCATAGAGCGTGGCCCATTCAGCGACCGCAGTCACCACCGAGCCGGCATTTGAGGTACAGAACAGGCCATGAAACGCCATGAGGATGAGGTGGACATGTTTCTAGATTCACTCGGTTAACCCGTTGGAAAGTTCTTTAATCGGAAATGACATACCCTCCAAGATGGAAGATTCAAAGGGTCATTGGGGTCCGCAGAGGGGAGCGGATCCAGTTCGCACGTTCCATGCCGTTCGATAAGATATTCCTCATGGACCACGGATGAAGGAGCCTTGTGGGCCACCTCGGTGTCAGCCTCGCACTCAGTGCTGATGTGCTGCGCATCCTTGTCTGAAAGAGCCATCGTGAGCTTGGCCAAGAAGAATGGATGTAAAACGATTTTTAATATGCTGGAACTTGGCAACAAGAAAAGCAGGAAACATGTCTGGAAAATGAAGGCACAGCGTCCTCAACATATACCAAATGAATCCAGCAGCGCTATTAACCAAAGCTCGCTTGCTTTTCGGAAATGCTCATGGAGAATGCTTGAGTCTGGCGGGGCCCCGGAATCAGCTAAAGGGCTAATGCGCCAAGCTATTGCAAGATGCCGTTGGTAACCAGAGTTCGAGGGTGGTCGACATGAGCCGTCTGCACTACACCGACAGTAGAGCATGGCTTCTGGACCTGCGTCGACTCGAACTTTAGAGGGTCCGCGGGAGATGGAGGCCAAAGCCATGCAGGGGAAGTAACAGCCATATCTGACCCTCAATAACCGGCCCCAGACCGGGGTCGACCCTCGTTTCTGACCTCCATGCTCCGCGGATCCTCGGAGCATGAATTCGGCGTTGGAACATTCTCCTTGAGGACGATCTCCAGCGACAATGAGTCGTCTTGGGGATGCACAACCATTTCACCTCGATCTCGAGCATTACAAAGACGAGACAGAAAAGTCGAGGATGGACGCCAGTGAAGACAAACTCAACTGAGGAGGAATAGGATATCGCTCAGAAATATTCTTGGAACCATGGCTATCAAGTATCCCAACGTTGTGACGAATGTCCTTCCTAAGCTCCCGGGCTCACTTCCCTTGGGAAATGTCCCAGAAGATGTCAACGCTTTGTTGGTGGCGACAACATGTTTGAAGCACTTGGCTGGGCTCAGAGCCGAGCATCTGACTCCGGATGCTCTGTGGCGCGACATGCTCGCCCTCACAGGCAGTTTGAGAACGATCTTCTCCGCTAAGGCCGTCGAGGAAGCTTGGGAAAATACGACCACCTCCCGGAAAGCACGCGATTTCGCGCTTGTCGCAGACTCGGCTCGTGTCGTCCAGCTTGATCCGCAAACGTCTTGGGTCGAGGCACGGTTCACCTTCAACAACTACGGCACACCAGCAACATCATGCTCAGGCTTCATATCTCTGGTGCACGACAAAGAGTCGGGTTGGAGAATCTGGGTCTTACGAACAATCCTCGAGCAACTTAGCGGGCACGGAAACGTCGATAAAGCGCCTCAGAGCCGCATTTGTGGTATCGACGGTAGCAACTGTGTCAGCCACAACGACTTCGACTGTCTCATCGTAGGTGGAGGACAATCCGGGCTCTCTACGGCCGGCCGGCTCCAAGCTCTGGGAGTGAACTACCTTGTCGTTGAAAAGCACCAGAACGTGGGGGATAGCTGGATGACTCGCTACGACGCAGTGAAGCGTAAGTTGTGAAAAGATTGCTCAAGATTCTGGGAGACAGCTTCTAACATATTGATTTAGTCCACAACACGAAGCACTACCGTATACAACCCTCCCTTTTGTCATCATCTGAAGATATATACTCACTCCATACTACAGTTCACCTTCCATTCGAACGAACATTCGATGAGACTTACCCACTATACCTCACCAAGTTTGATCTCGCTAGAGGATATCAGCAGTGGGTTTCGAAATATGGCATTGTGAGTTGATACAATTACTCGTCCTGTTTCGTACTGTTCGAAAGCACGCTGACCGTGATCAACCCGGAAAACTTATGCAGAACATTTGGCTTTCAACAAAGATGCATTCTGGCTCATGGGACGCCGCAAAGAGCAAATGGAGAATTAAGCTGCTCAGAAATGGCACAGAAGTCGAGATCACAGCGAGCCACATTATCTTTGCGGTTGGCGCAGGAGGCCAAGTGCCATCCATGCCACGCTATCCAGGTCTTGTACGTTGCTCATTGTAGTTTCCGTGGTAGTCTCTCGGAAGGTATCCAGATATTGACTCTTTCATTGCAGGAAAACTACAGGGGACACGTCGTACATTCATCGGAATACACATCGGCTGCTGCTTGGGCAGGAAGGAGAGGAATAGTTGTGGGAACGGCAAACACAGGTGCGTGTCCAAGCCCCTTGGTGCCATGAAGATACCGAGCTAACATTATGGACTTTTGAAAAGCGCATGATATGGCCGAAGACATGCTTGCTCATAATCTATCTGTGACAATGGTCCAGCGCAGTCGAACTTGTGAGTACCTATTGCATCTCCTGCAATGCTTTGCCGACAATTTCACCCTTCTTGCGGTGACTGTTACTGACGGAAGTACCGTGAAGTTGTATTCCCGGCCGAATATTTCAAATTCATCCAAGATAGTGAGTTTCCCAAGACACCTATGAGGTCGCAACGCTAGTATATCGCAAAGGTCGAAAAGCTAATATACTTCAAAGGACTCTACAACGAGACCTTCGACATTGATCTGGCAGACAGGATGCAGTTCTCCAACCCACTGTCGGTCGCTCGCCAGATAGCCCAAAGGACACTACACCCCCTGGCCGCGGCGGAGCCTGAACGATTTGATGCGCTGGAGCGTGTAGGGTTCAAGGTCGAACGCTTCGGCGATATGCACCATCATCTGAACGAGAGGCAAGGCGGCCACTACGTCGACGTAGGAGCCTCTGCCAAAATTGCCAATGGTCTGGTAAGTCACCTCCCATTCTCTCGTTCACATGCTGGTTCCCGGGCACCCATTGACAAATAGTGCCCGAGCCAAAACAGATCAAGATCAAGTCCGACGCGCTACCTACACGCTATACCGAGGACGGTCTCCAGTTCAGCGACGGGACGGAGATCCAAGCCGACGTGATCGTCTACGCGACCGGTTTTGTGGGGAACATCCGGCAGACCGTCTACGAGACCCTGGGCGACGACGTCGCCACACAAGTCGAGGACTTTTGGGGTTTGAACCACGAAGGGGAGCTTCTGGGAGCATTTAAGCCTTCTGGGCGTGAGTACTTTTCTTTCCGCGTCATTCCAGTATCGCAATTTTTCCTCTCTCTGGCTGACTCGAAATCTGGTTTTTGCCCCTTAGATCCACGACTTTGGTATATCGGTGGCGGATGTGGCCACTCCAGACACTATTCACGATTCGTCGCTCTTCAAGTTAAGGCCTCAGTCCTTGGGACGCCGTTGCCCATATACAAGGACAACTCTTGCTGAACATGCTGCGGGTTAATGCGGGTCTGTATGTGTCTCATCCTCGAAGAACCCACACCGCTCTGTGGTCTCGTTGGTGCGATTGGTGCGACGCTCAAGGGGGTACTCGGATACACTGTGGCTTACTGCTTCTTTCAAAAGGCCGGAGTTGAAGGTCGTTAGAATACCAAAAGAATACAAATGAATACAAACTCCCTGCCAATCTATGAAACCCTGGTACTCCTATTCCACGGAGGGAGTGGAAATGCTACTATGCACCCAGGGTGCTAGACCCTTGCTTAGAGACCCGGCGTTGTCCAACGCAGCTGTCGCCAGATTTGTTTTGGTCTCCCCGTGGTGCAGACGGTCTAACCTACTTGAGATGCCCGCGTCAAATAACCTGGCCGGATACCATTCGATGCTTTTTGTTAGCTCATCGAATGCTCACTACTTCCTTTGACTCTTGGATGCTATGAAAATATACCAGCCATCTGCAATTGGGCGCGACCACGACGACAACCATGCCAAGACAAGACTCTTTAGGACTTCTCTGGCTCCAAAGACGAGTAAGCGCTTATCGTTGTCCTCCATCCCAAAAAGCTATTAATTTTCATAAGGCAAGCCGGCCTCCAGTCGCGCAGCGCCGTACACTCCGGCCATCGCCCCGTCGTCCCCTTTGTGTTGCAAGACGGCTCCGACATAATGCTGGGCGACTTCGAGAGTGCGGAGGCGGACACCGGCCTCGCTGGCCAGGCTCTGGGCGTACTGGGCGTCCTTTTTGGCCAGAAGGGCTGGACCCTGGGGCTTTTGTTGGCGGTGGTAGCTGCCGCTGAGCATGGCGTGGGAGTACGCAGCGCTAGGACCGGGAAACAGCGTCTGGACGAATTGGTGGAACTGGTCGGATCCAAGGCCGGCTTTTTCCGCCAGCACATGCGCCTCGGCCAGCGCGGTCGCGATGTTGAGCGCGAACATGTTGCCGATGATCTTGAGCAGCAGCGGACCCCGCGCCGCAGTAGTAGCAGCAGCAGCAGCGTCGCCGTCGCCCCGACCACCGCTGCAGACGTCGATCACGTCGCGCGCCATGACGCCTTTGCACAGGGGCATGACCTTGTCCGCGGCTGCGGGGGTGTCACTCGCCAGAACGGCAACGATCTGGCCGGCTTCGGCCATCTGGGCACTGCCAAACACGGGGCATGCGACGAAGCTTCCCCCGGCAGCGGTCACGGCCCCGGCCTCTTGAGCACTTGTATCGGGATGCACGGTGCTGCAATTGACCACCACTTTGCCCGCGACGCCGGCTGCCAGAATCTGGTCCATCACCGCCCGGACGGCTTCATCGTTGGGTACCGAGAAAAAGATGACGTCCGCCTTGGAGGTGGCTTCGCCAATTGACTGCGCGATGATCATGCGCTGTGGCCCTAGACTTTCATGAATGGCTCGTGTCCGCTCCTCCAGTATGTCGTATATCAAAACAGGGTGTGGCAGATTGGCCTTTTTGACAATGTTCTTACACATCCCCTTAGAGCAATCACTTAAATTAGTGCCCTGTTCATCGTACCCGTACAGTAGAGAGGGGTGATTCTGCTAACCGCGCCCATGTTTCCCAGGCCAATCCAGGCTACGATTGTCGACGACGCCATCTTGCTAGCCAAGCAAGGTATATGAAAGTCTCTAAGTGTTACGATGGTTGAACATACAGCAAGTACAGAGCTGATAAGTCGGCGGCATCGGTGGCGCATGGGATGCCATACACGACATTGTTGCACACTAGTCGAGCCGTCTTCCTGAATGGCCTCGAGGAAGACTTGCAGCAATCACGGAGCGATCAAAACACCGACTCATTCTTCTGGCGGTTATGCTGTGCTTAGCAAGGTCCCCACCTCCGCGGAGCCTCCAGGGAGGATAACGGAAAGGAATCGGATGGCTGGAAGAGGTCGGATAGGTCAAAAAAACCGGATAGCTCACTATGTGGCAACCCGGAGGTTCATTTTGGCGAAGGCTTTCTGGCCCTAAGGCTAATGAGAGCCTAGAGCCCATCTTCCTCAGGCTTAGGGCGGATGAGGGAAAAACCCGCTTTGATACTGGAAGTATTTGCTTCCACTGCCACGTAAACTCAGACAACTGATCGAAGTTGCTTCACCATTACAAGGTTTCGCGGAGCAAGAATGACACCTCACGAGCCGTTGGTCTCCGTCTCTATCGGTGGCAATGGCACCCTCTTCCCATGGGATCACCGATCAAGGGCAGGTTTATCAAGCTTTATGGCCCCAGCTGCTTGTTTGTGCATCTCCCCAAAACTGGTCACTTGGGCTCTCAAGTGGACGACGAACAAGAGCACAGCCTCATATAAAAAGTGGTGATCACTTTGCACGGAAGGACGACAATCTCAGAAGAAAAAAAAACAATACACGGCCAATATGACAGTCGACAATCGCCTGGAGGATCGACTTGCACTGATCACAGGCGCTTCTGGGGGGTTAGCTCAGCCTTGCCCCTTGCATTTTTTCTCCATCAAACATACCAGTTGACTGAAGATTTAATGTGTTGACAGGATCGGTTCGAGCTGTGCACGCACACTCTGGGCCCGCGGGATGGCTCTCGCTCTGACATTCTCAACGGGGAAAGCCCAATTGGATGAATTGATTCGGGAGCTGGAATCACTGGACCTTGGAGGACGAGGACGACGACAGATCTCTGCGCATCAGGCCAACTTGGAATCCACGGGCGACATCGACAGGCTCTTCGGAGAGGTCCAGCAAGCCCACGGCAAGCGGCCAGACGTCCTCGTCGCCAATGCAGGGTATGCAAAGGTGATACCGGACATCGCGGACATCTCGCTGGAAGAATTCGACCGGACCATGGCCGTCAACTTGCGAGCGACATTCCTCTTGGTCAAGTTGGCTCTACCGGCGATGATGGACCAAGGTTGGGGCCGGATCGTCTTTATTTCGAGCATTGCCGCCGAAGGCGGGGGCATCAATGGATGTCATTACGCGGCATCCAAGGCCGGCATGAACGGCATGATGAGAAATCTAGCGACCAAGCTGGCCAGACACGGTATCACTGTTAATAGCCTTGCTCCTGCCCTGATCGGTGCAACTGGACTCATCCCAGATGAAAGCATGTTGAAAGGCACGCTTGGCGACGTGAGGAACATTCCCGTGGGGAGGTTGGGCACGCCGCAAGAATGTGCCAACGTGGTCGAGATGATTTGTACAACTGGCTACTTGACGGGACAAAATATTCTGCTCACTGGGGGCCTCAAGTAGAAACAAGTTAAGCAGACCATGTCAGGATGTGTTAGTTGTTTCCGGTCGGTACTTCGGTACCTAATGATTGTGTCGAGGCACAGCAAAGTGATCCGCTATTCTCTGATAGTTGACGGCGCTCTTGAGGACCATGCCATCACTCAACTGCCCTACCTCATGCCGAAAGATATCCTGCCAAGGGGTCTGACTGGGAGCAGTCAGTTCCGCCGTCTTGCCTGCGATTGTGGCTCTTCTGCTCCGGATCTCTTCGTCGGAGAGCATCAGGTCAACCCGCCGGGACTCAAGGTCGATACGTAACGTGTCACCTGTGCGAAGGATCGCCAGGTTGCCTCCAACAGCCGCCTCGGGGGAGGCGTGTAGAATGGACGGAGAACCCGAAGTCCCTGATTGCCTCCCATCGCCAATACACGGCAGAAACCGCACCCCGGACTGCAATAGCCGGCCTGGGGCGTGCATATTGACCACTTCGGGCGCGCCAGGATAGCCAATCGGGCCTGTTCCGCGCATGACGAGCACAGTCCGATCATCCATGGGGACATCGTCGTCCAAGTGCTCGTTGTAGTCCTCAGGCCCATCAAATACTCTCGCTTTACATTCAAACGCAGCAAATTTTCCAGGTCGTGAGGGATTGCGGAGGAATCTAGCCTCGAATTCCTCCGAAATCACCGAAGTCTTCATAATTGCCGAGTCAAAGAGTGTTCCTGTCAGGTGGAGGAAGCCGGCGTTCTCCTTCAACGGCTTGCTGTACGGTCGAATAGTCCTCCGATCCCAGGAGAATTTCCCTTTCACAATTTCTCCCACCAATCGACCAGTACAGTTCAATGCGTTGGCGTGGAGTTTTCCACCTTCCAACAATTCAGCCATAACCGCAGGGAGTCCCCCAGCGTGGTGATATTCCTCACACAGCAACTCTCCCGCTGGCTGGACATTGACGAGAAGAGGGATACAGTAGCCTAAACGGTCCCAGTCATCCAGATCAAGACTTATACCCATATGTCGGGCAATAGCGATCAGATGGATAGGGCAATTGGAACTCCCACCTATCGCGCTATTGACAACGATCGCGTTTTCAAATGCCTCGCGTGTCATAATATCACTTGGCTTGCGGTTTGAACGGACCATTTCGACGATCTGCCGGCCTGTCTTGTACGCACATTGCAGTCTCTCTCGGTAGACCGCTGGGATGGATGCTGACCCTGGCAACGCCATTCCAAGAGCCTCGGCCAGGGCGTTCATAGACGAAGCTGTGCCCATTGTGTTGCAATGTCCTGCAGATGGAGTTCTGGCGAGTTCATTAGCGAGGTTTCTCCCCTGTTAATTTGACAGGCTCACCCTGAGGTTACCATGTCGAAGAATTCCGTATCGTCAATTCTGCCCTCGGCTTTCAGCTCCCTCGCCCGCCATAGAACTGTTCCAGTCCCGATGAGATCCATATTCCTCCTTCCATTGAGCATTGGCCCGACATTCAGGCAGATGGCAGGAATGTTCTAGCGGAGGGATGGGTTAGAGTTGTACATTTTGCTGGAACGTCTGGAACCCACCACAGTTGCAGCAGCCATTAAGCAAGCAGGCGTGGTTTTATCACAACCAGTCAACAGGACGACACCGTCCAGAGGGTACGAATGGAGAATTTCCACGAGCACAAGATACGCTAGATTCCTGTCCAGCGTCGCCGTAGGCCTTCTTGAGCTTTCCTGGATAGGGTGGGTCGGAAACTCGAGTGGGATGGCTCCCGCGGCTATGATGCCTTCACGCACCCTCTTGGCCGTCTGTGTATGATACCGATTGCAAGGCGACAAGTCAGATCCCGACTGCGCGATTCCAATGACAGGTTTCCTAGACATCAACTCCTCAGTGGTTAATCCGAAGTTCAGATATCGGTCTGCATAAAGAGTGCTGAGGGCTGGCTCTCTGCCGTTGGAGAACCAGTTTTCGGACCGCAATGTTCGAGAGGAGGGAGTGCTCGGAGTATGGGAAAGACTCGAGAGTTTTCGTGCCAATTCTTCATTTTGTTGTTTCAGTGAATTGATCTCTGTGCGGAAATCTTCAATATCCGGCGTATCATTTTGTTCGCTACAGGGCTGGTTGCACCCTTTCCTGCAAGACTCCGTCATTTCCTCAGTGCCAGACAAGCTTGACACAAAGGGTCAATGTGCTGGTGTAAGCACATATGCTCTCTTTCCGCGACCATGTCCTTGTGCGTGAGCTTTAAACCTCGAGAAAAACCCGTGTTTGGCCGTGCGCAGCCGGCGGGGAGCTCCTGCTGGCCGCCAAAGAAGATGGCACCCGATCCATGGACCCCGGAGCTCGCCTTCCTATGTGCACGGAGAGGGCCGGGGACAGGTCCGAAGCTTGAGAAAGCTGGACTGTACCACATGGAGGATGAAGGCTTCGACACATTGTATTCTGTGCTAGGGTGTCGTTCAGTCTTGTCTGAAGGTCCAGCTGGCGGTATGTGCGGTGCGATGGTCGAGGCCCTCGAGAATGTAGACAGTCATCTCACTTCTGATGAAATGTGGCATAGTTGTGTTTCGTTAGGGACAACAGCGCTCCGGTAAGGATATCTGCCCACCTCGAATTATCAAATTGTGAAGGTGTAGGCACTATATCTACCTACTTACCTACCTAGTACGTGGGTAGGTAGTTATTACATGACTCGATAGGTGATGGGCTGGCGGCAAGGCTGTGGTCCATGCGCAAGGCTTCCGGCGAGCATAGGGCGGCATCACCCTCGTCCCAAAGCGGGGTGCAATTCTTGGCATCAGGAAATCAATTTTGTTCTGCATTTCTCGTCCTCGCCGTCACCCCGCAGCCTCAACTGAGTCATACCATTCGCCTCCAGATACATCCTTCAAACATAGGAGACTCCCTCAGACCGCAGATATTTAATTCGGTTTCCTCCCGACAAGACTTTAGCTCACCGATACCGACCGAAATTCTGAGATCTGCACTGCTTTTACACCAACCGCAATCATGGCTACGAACGGCGACTTGCCATCCGATGACGAGTTTTCTCAACCTGGCACTCCCCCTGGCGATGAGAATGATGTCGACGACATTGAGGAAACCAATCAGCCACCCAAATCCGCGCTGAAAAAGAGCACATCCGCAGCAATTCCCGAACCACAAGTCCCACGCCCCGTCCTACCTGAACAACCCGACCCTAAAGACCTCGATGTCTCGAAACTTACTCCCTTATCACCTGAGATCATTGCAAGGCAAGCTACGATCAATATCGGCACAATAGGCCATGTGGCTCACGGAAAATCAACCGTCGTCAAGGCCATCTCTGGCGTCCAAACTGTCCGATTCAAAAACGAATTAGAACGAAACATCACCATCAAATTGGGATATGCCAATGCTAAAATCTACAAGTGCGACAACCCCGAGTGCCCCAGACCTACGTGCTACAAATCCTACAAGTCCGAAAAGGAGGTCGACCCTCCGTGTGAAAGAGAAGGTTGCGGTGGCACATACCGACTTCTCCGTCATGTTTCTTTTGTCGATTGTCCCGGACACGATATTCTAATGAGTACTATGTTATCTGGCGCGGCAGTCATGGATGCTGCATTGCTTCTGATAGCAGGAAATGAAAGCTGTCCGCAGCCACAAACCTCAGAGCATCTTGCTGCCATCGAGATCATGAAACTCAACCACATCATCATCCTTCAGAATAAGGTCGACCTGATGCGAGAAGAGGGGGCACAAGCACATTACGAGTCGATTCTGAAATTTATCAAAGGCACCGTTGCGGACGGATCACCGATCATCCCAATCTCTGCACAGTTGAAATACAACATCGACGCCATCAACGAGTACCTAGTCACCAAAATCCCCGTACCCGTGCGAAACTTCAGCGCCGCACCACACATGATCGTCATTCGATCGTTTGACGTGAACAAGCCCGGAGCTGAGATCGAGGATTTGAAGGGCGGTGTTGCGGGTGGTTCTATCCTCACGGGCGTTCTGAAACTCGGCGACGAAATCGAGATCCGCCCAGGGATTATTACGAAAGATGCAACAGGTCAGACCGTCTGCCGCCCCATCATGTCCCGCGTGGTCAGCTTATTCGCCGAACACAACGATCTAAAATTCGCCGTGCCTGGAGGCCTCATTGGTGTGGGCACGCGTGTTGACCCAACACTTTGCCGAGCAGACCGTCTTGTCGGCCACGTACTGGGTCTGAAGGGCCAGCTCCCAGAGATCTACATGGAGCTTGAGGTTAACTACTTCTTGCTCCGGCGTCTGTTGGGTGTCAAGACTGCGGACGGCAAGCAAGCCAAAGTGGCTAAACTGGCAAAGAACGAAGTGTTGATGGTGAACATCGGGTCTACGGCGACGGGTGCCAAGGTGATGGGCGTCAAGGCTGATGCGGCCAAGCTGACACTGACAAACCCAGCCTGCACGGCGATTGGGGAGAAGATTGCACTGAGTCGGAGAATCGAGAAGCACTGGCGACTGATTGGGTGGGCAAACATTGTGGCAGGAAATACCATCGAACCGGAGTCTTCTTAGGATGAGACCCTTGGGCGAGACTGTCTTCCTCTTAGAGTGGGAGACGCGCTGAGAAGGCTAAGAGCAGACGAAGAGGAGGAAGGTCTGGGGGGAGACGGAGAAGTCTCGAAAGCTGGCAAAAGGAGCCAGACTGCAGCGTCCGAGGCTTGAGTCCAGGCTGGACAAATTGAGGATTGACATGATGATGGATGGCGATGGGCTGTGATATGACTGATATGGAACGTCATGACGCCTGCCCGAGCACGATGAACCCCAAGCGACACACCCGCCAGGAGCGGAGGATTGTCTTTCTGGAGACGTTGAACTATCATGTCCTCTCGCCTCAACGACACGGGTCTGACGTCTTCTGGGATGAAACGAAAGGTTTATCTGAGCAGGATGGAAAGCCACGAAAGAACCCCCGTCTTAGACGCATGACGAAGAGACTCATTGAAAAGAACAACGGAGACAAAAAAACCCAGGTTATCATGGCATTCATTTTCAGCCACAAAAAAGTGCTCAATGTCCGGTTCCCCAATAACAACCCCCATCCCCCAGCAAAAAAATGTCCCTCTTGCTGGAACAAAAGATTGCAGCCCGCAAGGTGAAAAAAAGTCCTCCCCAAAGATCTGACTCCGATCCAATCAAAGGTCACCCACCATACCAGACTCTTCGACAAGCCAATTCTGGCTCGAGATCAACGCCCTTTTTTTAACCCCCCTGCATGAATCGGAGTAGGAGTGTGGCCAGCGAGCGGAATTTGGGTGGGTGGGGGGATCGGATCCGTATGATTGATTGTTGATCGGTGCTCAGGATTGGGCACTGATGAGGAATACCTACTACTAGGGAGGTAGGGACTGGGGGACTGGGAGAAACTCTCTCAAGCCTGGTCGGACAGCGGATGGGATTCGTTCGGTGCGAGTTACTAAAGGTACAGGTGTTGCGTACTTTACTTCAAGTTTAGACAGAAACAACAAAGAGAGAGAGAGAATACATTCACCGACCCTTCCGATCGGTCATTCCGTCATATTTCCAACGAAGCTACGTACCCGAGAAATTACTCTTCACGAGTCCAAGTCTTTATCCAGGAGTCTCCAATTTCACGACCAGGAACCTTGGGGCTCGTTGGGCCATGAACAACAAACAGCTCTATCCGTCACCAACACCATGCTGAAGCAGATGCGAGTCTACAGTTCATCACCCTCACCACTGTCTTCGTCGCTGGAACCGTTATCGTCGGAGGAGGAGGAGTCGTCATCATCTGATGCGCCGCGCTCATCCCGCGTCCTCGGAACAGGTCGAGCGGACGGTTTCCCTTTCGGTTGATTCGTTCTGTTTCCAGTCGGGTCCTTCTCCCCTACTTCCTCCGATGACGTTGACGAGGTCGACGAGTCATCATCATCGTCGTGCTTGTCATTGCTCCTCTTCTTGCTCTCGTCCTGACCACCTGCAGTCTTGCGAGTAGCCGGAAAGACCTTCTTCACCTCCCCTTCCTTATCGTCGTCCTCGCTATCGTCACTCTCCTCTTCCTCGTCGTCGTCATCATCATCGACAGTGAAGATAGACGGCTTCTGCTTCTGCTTGGCTGCGTTCAAACGAGAAAGCATGCTGTCCCCTACAGACTTGGCTGCTTTGTTTGCGCTGCGGACCACCTCGTGGAGATCGACGAGCCGCTTGGCCGTTTCTAGTGTGGGTTTTCTCGCTGGAAGAGGAGTTTTTGCTGGCGTCTTTCCTACTGCTTTCGACTCACCGGTCTTTGCGATCGGCGGTGCCGGTGTGGATGATCTCCCGGCCACAGAAGAGCTCGTCGCCCTCCCTCCTGTCGGTTGTGGGGGCACACTTGGTCTGGGCGTCTTGCTGACTGTGGACGACTTTACGGATGGGCTCTTCGTGGGTACTTTTGCGGGGGTCTTTGGCGGCACTTTGGAATCTGCGATTTGAGATTTCGAAACCGTCGTGCTGGACGACTCCCGTCTTACCGAGTTTGCTTTCGCTGAGCCTGAGCTAGTTGTCCCTTGTTTCGGTTCTTCGATATCATCAGTGGCGGCGGGTCTTGTTGTCTTGTTGGCTGGGATGGGTGAATCATTTTCAGTGGAATGACTTTTCGGCGTCTTGCTCTTCGTCAATGTTCCAGCAGGTTTCGGTTCAGAGGACTTGGAACGCTGCGGCTCTACGCTCTTGTCCACCCACGATCTGTCCGTGGTGGGCTTCTTTTTAGAAGCGGCTCCTTGCTTCTTTTGACCTTCGGCAATCTTTTTCGCCTCTAATTGTCGCCGCTTCTTCTCTGCCTCATATTGCTCTTTCGTCATGTCTTTGCGGCTTTCCAAGATCTTGATCTCTTCCGGGGTCAAGCCCAGATGAGCGGATGAGTTCTTTCCTGAGTCGACCTCTTTGGCAACTCCCTCTCCACCCACGACACTTCTTGAAGGGCTCCGTTTGTCAGCGGCAGCGTTTGCAGATCCCCAGTTCGGAAGAGGCTTCGTAAGTAAATTGGCATTCCCCTGGTCTTGCTGGGAGGCAGGAAGGACAATGGTGGGCGAAGGGCCGGCTGCAACCGTCCCTGGAGTCGCCGGTGCCACAGCTGGTTTCTCTAGCGATCGTTTGTTCTTGGTCCGCTCTGCAGGCGTAGTGGATGTCCCATCCTTTTTTGATGCTGTTGAACGTGACAATCCAGAACTTGGCCCCTCGGCAGCTTTGTCTGGCTGATTTGGCTTATTCTTTTTTGCCGGTGTTGTCAATGCAGATTTCTGCTGTACGCTTGCAAGTCTCTTGTTCACATCCTCGATGGGTAGTTGATTGCCCGTCGACTCCCAAAGATTCTGGGATAACTGCTCCCCTGGACTGTCAAGAGTGGACACCCTCTGTGATTCCTTAGTCTTCTTGCTAGATTTAGGGGCTTGCTTAGCTTTTTTGTCTGCACCAGCCTTGACAGACTTGTCCGGTCGCTGTACAGGTCCTTGCTGGCTGCCATCCGCGCTAAATGTGTCTGATTTGCGTTTCCGAACCCTCTTCGCCTCAGGTCGACTCTCACCAGCCTGGTCGTTCTTTGACAAGCTGGTGGATTTGGCAGTGTAAATATCGCCCGGTGTTCTTAATGCAGCGTTTTCAGCATGTGTGGCCTTCGCAACATCCTTGCGGGGTGTGGTAGATGTCGTAGCCGATGGTGCGTTTTCTTTGTCTTCCTCGTTTAACTGCTGAGGTTCTGCTGCCTTTTTACCCCCTGTGTCTTTGGACATGTTCGTATCTATCAGGCCCGAGTGTTGACCGTCTCCCATCTCAGCGTCTTCATAGATGCTGTTGTCAAACTCGTCAGGGGAGCCTGAATTCCTCTTGCCAGCGACGGGCTGAGCTGCTGGCAGAGAAGGAACGATAGAGCGGCTGTCCTCGAAGACGGACTCATCATCTAGAACATCAATAGCTTGACTGATGCTGAGCCCGTCGTCGCCTTCTCCGTGTTCCCGAGGAGATTGTAGGCTCTCAATATGCGATAATCTGCCCCTTGAGTCTCGGTTGCTCAGTTGTGCTTGTCGTGACCGCGGGGACATTTGCGAGTCATCAATATCCGATTCCGGATAGTCGTATATGTCCCGTCTCTTAAACTTGCTAGCCGATGTTGATGCCGACCGAGCAGTGGGTTTTGCGCCCTCTTCAACGCGTCGGCTCTGATGGTTCGCAGATGTTGAAAGCCTTCTTGACAATTCTGAGGGGGGAGTAATAGGTCCTTGCGAGCGCCTCTGCAGGCGTCCGAAGGAATCGATCGATGGTTGGAGCCCGTTTGGTTGATGCGATTGACGAGAATCACGGGGATATGCCGACCCATTCATCTGTCTCTTATTGGACCCAAAGGTTGGTGGGCGTTCTGCCAATTCCTCAAGCTCGTCAAGAGTCGCTGGAGCGACATTCTGCAGCAGCTTCCGTAGTTCAGGGGACTCTTGTTTAAGTTGGAGGAGTGACTGCCGTCCTCGCACACCCTGGTCCGGATTTGTAAACTGTGTGCCCTCCACTAGCTCGAGTGATCCTTGACCGTCCTCGTGTTCAATCGACGAGATTGGAGTCTGATCTTCTCTTTGTGTCTCTGGTATCTCGACTTGGCGGGGTCTCTTGCTCACAGTTGCTGTCGAAGCGTAATCATCATCGGCAGGAAATGGACGTTTGCCTAACGAGGAAGCCTGAGGAGGGAATTTGGGAACGGGCGGCCGCGAGCTCTGCTCGAGCTGGATTTGGTATACAGGGTGGTCCAACTGACTGCCAATTGCAACTGATCCTTCTCGCAGGGCCCGACCTTGCTCGAGGATGACCTTGATCGTGACGCGCTGATCTGAGGCATCGATTTGAGCTTTGCCTTCATCGAGGAGGAGATCCGACACGTATGCGCGAGGGTCCAGATCGCAGTCGTCTTCGTTGTCCTTAAGGTACTTGATGGTCGGGAGCTCACTGGTCTGGAGTCAGAATCTGCGGAACAACAATCCTGCAATTAAAAGGACTCACACTTGGTAACAACTTTGGTACGCTCTCTGCACCTCGAGAGCTAGAGTTCCGATCTGCCATTTGTACGGTTCTCGCACAACCACAACTAGCCGCTTCTCGCCTTTGACCGGTGAACTGGCGGATCCTTGAAGACTTCTGAGGTATTCGTCTTCAGAGATGATCCTCGCGGCGACACGCAACTTGACCATGGCGGCGACAATGCGCTGTCCGTGCGCATGGAAGCGAGTGGTGCTGGCGGAAAAAAATAAATGTGTCGCGATGTGAGGAGAGATTGAAAATGCGGAGAAGGCGACGTGAATGGCGCGAACAATAAGACGCGACGGGACGCACGGCGTTTAGGCAGCTGGAAGTCTTCACTAGGCGGCTAGGTGCCTAGGTATTCAATACAAGGCCAACGATGCTTCTCTTCTGCTACGTATCTGGTGGGACTAAGGGCTGACTTCACATTGCCGTCACACTGTATTCACTATCCTTCTCAACTGATTGAGATATTGACTATCTTAATGTCCTCCTCTGGCTTCTCCTTTCGTACCTTTGTGTTTTCAATTTGATGGATCACATCCAAACCTTTGTACGCACGTCCGAAGATGGTGTGCTTGTTGTCCAGCCAAGTTGTTTTCTCGGTGGTGATGAAGAATTGCGACCCATTTGTGTTTGGTCCTGCATTAGCCATACTCACGGTATACGGCTTGTCGTGCTTGAGATCAGAAAATTCGTCCTCGAATTCTTTCCCCCAGATGCTCTCGCCGCCAGTGCCATCGCCCAGCGGATCTCCGCCTTGGATCATGAATTTTCTGATCACGCGGTGGAAGATCGTGTTGTTGTAGTAGCCGTTCCTTGCGTGGGTGACGAAGTTTTCCACGGCCTTTGGTGCCTTGTCCGGAAACAGTCTGATATGGATATCGCCATAGGTGGTATGCAGGACGGCAGATGTGCCCGACTGAGCCTTCTTCTCTTCCTTTTTCTTTCCAGATATGACTCGTGGTTTCTCATTCTGCACATCTCGAGTGGATTTGCTAATCTCTTCGTCGTTGGTGAACATGTAGAATCGCACTTTGCCATATGCAGTCGCAAACAGCATGGGGTCTCTGGCCTCGGCTTCGTTGAGCAGGGGATTGGCACTAGCAGCCATCGACACTGTCACCACGTCTTTCTTCTGGGGAGCGCCCTGATACAAAGCCACGTTCAGAGCACGGAATGGTTCGTCCTTGCCATACGCTTTCATCACTCGATTAGTGAGGGTATTGATGACCTTGACTCCTAGTAGCGACCCGTACGCAATGAAGTGGCCTGATTCGTCAAACACAATGTTGATTCTCGACCTGACGGTTGGGCTATCGAGTTCGCGCTCAACCGCCATCCTCCGTCCAAACTCAACCTCATCGAGCTTCTGGAGTGCAGTCCCTGCTTGTTGCATCGAGGTTATTGTCTCGAGAGATTCATCGTATGAACGATAGAGCTTGCCGGAAGCAAAGTCGAAAACTCGAATCTTCCGGTCTGGAAATGATATCGTGGCAAACTGGTAGCCCGAGGGCGATATTGTGATACAGCAAGGGGCGGATTTTGCCTTTTTGAAGTCGAACAGATTTGTCATTGACTTCATCTTGAAAACGCTGTCCGGCTTTTCGTAGTTGTCGCCCGGTTGCCAGTATTCGATCATGCCGGTGGAGTCCGCCGACACGACGCAGTCAAAGGCTGGGTTGTACGCCATAGCAACCACCGGTGCTCTGTGAAGGGAAGACAAAGTTTGCACGGGCGTCTGTGAGTTACCGGGATCGTCGTAGATATGTATCTCTTTGCCTCTAGCGACCGCTAATATCGGCGAAGCTCCTCTCCGATGTACCCAACATATACAAGAAGCTGGGCTCTCAAGGTTCAAAATAGCCAGTAGATCGAAGGTAATGACGTCGAAAATCTTGATGGTGCTGTCGTCCTCGTCACCAGCTGTGGCGAAGAAAGCTCCGTCGACGCTGACTGAGGAGCTCACTATTCGTCCTTCATGTGCCCGATACTCTTTGGCGAACTCGATCCCAACGGCGATTTTCTTCCAGAATTTAACAACGCCATCGACGGAAGTGGTGATGACGAAATCAGCGGGCGACGGCGCAATCGTCACGGCGAGCAGCTGATCCTTGTGCATCAATGACTTGGAATACCTCAGCCCTTTTGGTAAGGCGTCCACGTACAGAGATTCATATGGGAGCTTGCGTTTCTTTTTCGGGGGGACTGAAGATGGCAAAGCCGGGCCAAAGTCATCGTCGGAGGACTCGCTCCCGGAGTTCGCGCCATCGGCAGACCTTGAGCGCTTGCGGGACTGAGTATCTGCCATGATTCGCCCCTTTGCTGGTGAGTTTTGTGTTATATCGTCGACGTGAAATGCGATGCTGAAAGATTCGCGACGTCGAGAACAAGAAAAACATGCTGGTCGGGTAAAGTTCGGGACCAGCCGCACGCTAACTCCGAAAGAGGTATGAACTTTAAGGGCGAATTATGATTGGTCGATTCCTCATCTTATTGACCTGGGCCGATTCCTCTATCCTCCTCCCCCATGGCCCAACCTGATTCCCAACCTGAATCTCAACTGCTGGCAAGACATTCATCCATTATTCTGTTTCTTCTCCCTGATTCCTCGAACCACTCGTAACTGAGCTTCCCAGTATCATACAGGGAAGTCCTGTCCAGTAAACGAGTGCGCATCCATTGTCGAAGCAATTCCACTTACTGACTGCTACGCTTTGAACGTGAACAACGACTTCGAAACCGCTGAACACTGTGACCCAATTGCTTAAGCTACCATTACCTTTCATTGCATTCACTGTGGTGTGGTATGGATGCAGGTGGTTTTGTCCATGGACGCTTTCAACAGATTCAGCTGCTTGTCAGACCGGTCTTTGTTCCTTTGTCTGGCCGTTTCATTGCTCGCGGTCTTTGGGATCTTTGCAATCGCCTAATGCGGCCTTACAGCGCCACAGTGGTTCTCAAACTGCTCTTGATGTCCAAGCTGCGTCGACAGCCCTCAAATACCTTCGCTCTTGCGTTGAGCAATGACTTTAAAGGCCCTTCTATGACCACACGATGCCTTCGACTCTTCGATTCCGCCCACCCTACCGCGGTGAGAAGGACGCTCTGGTCGTTCCGCGGACGCCCAAATCCCCTCGTGGGGAATACACTGGAGAGCCTGTACCGGCAGAAGACTCTACTTCTAAACGCCACCCACTAAAAGTTGTCTTCAGCGTCCTCCTCTTCGCGGGTGCCCTCTCCTGGTCTTTCTTCAGCTATCGACACCAGCTGGTCATCCCTGCCTTCCCGTCCGCGTACTGGAAGACCAACAGCACCGCACATACGGATCACCAACTCCAGACCTTCACGCCATCCTTCGGCGCAGCTCCTTCAGTATTTGCGGATAGATATGAGTTCCAGCTCCAAGGGTCCAGAGGCGATCGTGCGTGGCTGCGCATGTTTCCGAAGGGAGACGGAAGAGTATCTGTCCGCCACCCGAGGAAGTATGGACTGCCTCCCAGCGCTGCCGCGGTTGATGGAGATGGACAAGCGGTTTCTGATACCGAGATATACGATGTTGCGGTCGTGAGGCAATTGGAGTGCCTGGTAAGCTCTTCCTGACCCCGGAACCTCCCATTCCCGTCCCGGCCAACAACAGGCTGCACGATTGTATAGGATTGGATTTGTGACTGACCACGAGCTCGTTTCACGCCTAGGCGTTCATCCGCCAAATCCTAATCGACTACGACCACGAACAACACCCCCACGTTCACGAGAAAGCCCAAGTCTATCACTGCCTCGACCACGGTGAGTCAGATCTCCTCCCATATTCTTTCTTCTTGCTTCTCTCTTCTCTCTAGCGCTTGAACTGAACTAACCCCTGTCGTTTCATCAAAATTTAGTCCGACAAGCCCTTCTCTGCGCCGCTGACACGACGCTGGAACCGACGCGCGACGGCGGCGCGTTTTCGCCCCTTAACGTCAATGGTCCGCATCACTACGTCGGCCATCAGAAGACGGTGATGAGTGGATCCGCGAGCGCGTTGCATACGTGCAAGAACTGGACGGCGGTCAGGAGTTGGATTGAAGAGAACAGAGTGGCAGGAACTGAATGATGGAGAGGCTGTTATTCATAGCCTGGGATTAATTAGGGGAAGTGTAGTTAAGGGGGGCTTGTAGAGATATGGGTGAGCTGCATCATATAAAGAGAATTGATAGAGACAGATTGTCTTTCCACAGTGTACTTCGTCCCATCCTCTCCACAAGGACACCGTCCGCCTTAAGCAAATGCCGTCTGACTTGCACCTTCGTCACCATCTCCAGCATTCAGCAGTGCCCACAACTTCCCTCTCTTCCCGACCAACTCCGTAAAATCGCCCTGTTCAACCACGCTCCCCTCCTCCATGACGACGACATGGTCTGCAATCTCCATCATCTCCCGCGCGTGCGTGACCATCACAACAGTCAATTTGCCCCTTTTTCCCCGACTCAGCCTCTTGATGCTCTCTCGAATACTCGCCGCGCTTTCCCGGTCCAACGCGCTGGTCGCTTCGTCGAGGATGAGAATCTTGGGGTCGCGGATGAGCGCGCGGGCGATGACGATGCGCTGTGCTTGGCCGCCCGAGATACCGATGCCGCCGTCACCTATGATGGTTGCGTAGCCTTGCGGGAGGGATTGGATGAATTCGTGGATCTCGGCTGAGCGCGCGGCGGATTCGATGCGAGTTGCTGATCTCCAGGGGGAGTCGGGCGGGAGGCCGTACGTGATATTCTCGCGCACTGTTGCGGGGAGGAGCACGGGGATTTGTGGGACCGTGGCGATCAGAGAACGGAGAGAGGAGAGGTCCAGTGTTCGAATGTCGCGGCCGGACAAGGTGAGTGATGCCGGACCACATTCCCAGGGGTTCGAAGGGGAGAGTGCGAGGTGATCCGCCGTTGGGGCGTAGAGGCCTAGAAGCAGAGACACAATGGTTGACTTTCCAGAGCCCGAGGCTCCTACTATTGCGGTGGCTTTCCCAGGGAGTATGGTGAGATTCAGTCGTCGAAGCGCCGCTACCTCTGGTCGGGTCGGGTAGAAGAATGTCAGGTTGATAAAATGGATCGGCCCCGAGAGAGTGGCTGGATCAGCTTTGTCTAGCTGAACTTTCCCAACCTCTTCATGAGAGTCGACTTGCATGCGTGCAAGCCAAATCAGGCGACAGGCAGTATCCGCCGCAGAGCTGGTCTGAGGGATGTATGTAAGGACCGCATTCGCGTTGGCAGTACAAAACAACAGGAGCCCAAACACAGTAAATATAGAGTTGACCGGCCATTCCTGATCTTTTGCAAGGCGAGCGCCATACCAGAAAATCATAGGCGTGAAAAAAGCGATGGCGGAATCGGATAGGCCGAAGAAGAAACCGCAGTAAAAAGCTCGTCGGACGCCTGTGGAAAAGGTCTGACGGGTGGCATTGCGATACTTCTTGTGAAAGTAAGATTCTAAAGTCAGGGATCGAACTGTCTTGATGTCTGCGAAAGATTCGACGAATATTTCATTGACAACGTCACTGGCCGAGCTTGATCGAGATTCCCACACTGTAGAGACAGTTCCAAAACACTTTGCCAGAATATAGAGCACCGGAGAGGCTGCAAGACTGACCAGTGTGATCTTCCAACACAAGAACATCGACCATATTATGGCCACGGCCATCATAACAGCAATGACGAGGAGCTGGGCCGCAAACTTTTCCACAAGGTTCTTCACTTCTTCTGCATTCGTATCAAGCGAGGATATGAGAGCTGCGGGATTGTTATGTTCTTCATCGAACCAGGCCTTAGGTTGACGTAGAATACGCTGCAATGCTTGGATTCTGAGCGTGTCCACCCACGATTGACTTGCAGAGTCGAGAAGATATTGCATGAAGAAACACGCTAAACCATCGGCGAAGGCGATTCCAATCACGACCATTGAGTAGATCAAGGCTTTCCTCTGGTATCCTGTCGGCAAGTAATAGGTATCAAAGACTTGCACGAGCGCATACGAGAATGCGGCTGGCGATCCTGCGTGGACCAATGTTGCGAGCAATCCAAGAAGCAGTTTGCTTCGGTAAGCAATGTCAAGGTTAGGCCATATTGTAAGCAATATTGTGGGGAGTGAAGCTGCCGGTTGTAGTTGTTGGTTCGCTCTTTCACCAGGAAGTACGTCTGTGATATCGTGAGCTGCAATTTTGTTTCCACCACAAGAGTCGTACCTTAGAGGTGGTATGGGTAACGGTTTGTACCCGATCCTTGGGTTCCTCGGAACGGTCGGAACAAAAATGGATCTGCGAACAATGACGCCAGGACTAGCATACATTGTGGATGGCAACGTCGCTACGTGATGCTCAGATGTCCTGCTTTGATCGAGATTGTACATAGCTCTGGCACGAGCCATCGATTGTCGCTTGAGGAGACTCAGTGCAGCTCCACCGCTTGAAGATAGTCCCTTCCTTAGTCGATGTCCAAGTTGTACCCCTTGCTGAGAGCCCCGAACATCTTCGAAGTTGTGACCTTCTACACTTGCTGCTGTGTCGAAATCGAACGAGTCCTTCCTGGAGGGCAAAGATGGGATGACCGGTTTGGGCGAGTCCGCAAGGCCGCGGCGTGACATTGGTCGGTTACCATCAATGGAGCAATTGATTTGTCCGATTGTCAGCTCCTTTGCGCAGGCTCCCTGATCAGTGGCGGTACTTTTGAAGTCGGCAAGACTTCCACGCGGACCTTCCTGAATGACTCGACCGGTTTCAAGGACGTACACGAAATCATTGTCTTGTATTTGACTCAGATCATGTGTAATAACGATGGTCGTTTTTCCGCGTCGCCACTCTCGCATGGATCTCATGACGGCCATCTTGCTCGAGTTGTCAAGAGCACTTGTTGCTTCGTCCAGTATCAAGATCGGTGTATCTCTCAGACAAGCACGTGCAATGGCAATCCGCTGCTTTTGACCTCCTGAGAGAGATGAGCCACCTGTCCCAACTCTAGTGTGGATACGTTCTGGAAGTTGCTCAACAGTGCGTTCCAAAGCTGCCATCCCGAGACATTCGTTCACGCGAGCCTCAGTAACTCGATCGAATTCGCGTCGACCAAGAGCAACGTTTCTGAAAATCGTGTCATTGAAAAGTACACACTTTTGTTGCACCAGAGTGATATTGTTTCTGAGCCAGTTTGTATCAATATCTCCCAAAGCATTGTCGTCGATGAAAATTGCTCCACTCTTAGGGTGATAGAATCTCATCAGTATATTGCTGAGTGTGCTTTTCCCAGATCCGCTCCTACCCACGATAAATGTGGTCTCTCCCGCAGGAAAATATAATGTGCAGTTGTCCAGAGCGAGCGTGGTAGGTCTTGAAGGGTAAGCAAAGGAGACCTTTTCAGAGTTAGACAATCAACGTGCGACAAACACTTGAACACATACCCCCCGGATTTCGATGTTCCCTTCGCAAAATTGTGGCGATATTCCCCTTACCTGGCGCAATCGCAGCTGCCCGTCCATGACTTTGTCCACCATTGCCTCCAATGCTAGGGCTGACAATTGGCTCCGTTGGAGGATGATGCAATGTGGCAACATATCCTCAAACGCTTTCGTGGCTATGAGACAGGCCCAAAATGTCGTGACCACTTTGCCGGCAGTAGTTGCACCAGCATGAACTTGTGTTCCACCATACCAGAACCCTGCAAACATTCATGAGAGTCGATCTATGGGCAGGTGCGAGGAACTTGCCCTGGACGAACATTGCGGTTGTAGTAAAACGTACAAAACCGGACTGCAGCGCAGTAGAAAACGCCTGCTTCGAGGAGAACAAACCGGCTGCCCTGACCGCGGAAGAGTACTTCTCTCCTTCTTGGTCCTGGCTGTTGAAACACTTCACGGTCGCGATGTTTGTGACACAGTTGTTGGCTAAGCTGGTGGCAGTGTTCAAATTTTTGTTCTGCTGGTCGATGTTCGCCTGTAGATGTCGAGAAATAAGGGTGCTGCCAACGGCGATGATAGGTATATCTGAGAGCACAACCAAAGTCAACTTCCAGTTTGTGAGCATTGCGAGGCTAAGTCCAGCCAATGCTTGAACCAGGCACACAATTATGAGCCCAAGAGGTTGTGAGGTCCCTAACTGCAGTTCTCGGATCTGTCTGATATCATTAGAGAGAGGCCAAATCATGCTCGGCACGCCGTACCTCTGGAACCTGTTTAAGAGCGTCCCTACTCCGGTCGTTCGTGCCTCGTACCACTCTATTTCACGGTCGAGCAGAGATTGGAAGAGTAATTCACGAATTCTCCTTGCCTGCATCTCGCCGAACACTAGCCAGAGGCTAAAAAGGATGCCCTTGAAGAAAAAGGTGGCGGCTGCCACTCCCAAGAGCGCATAGAGACTACCCAGAGAGCGCTCCATGAAGGTCGAGCCGTCAGTCTTTCCAGCAGCAAAGTCTGAAAATGTGTCGAAGAATTTCCCAAAAAAGAATGCCATTGCTGGTTGTAAGCATCCTGCTGCGGATGAGAGGATGACGGCCGGCAATAATACGGACAGGTGTGCTTTTGCTGTGAAGTTGAAAATGCTTCTCCAGCGACCGAAGAAGACATGTTTCTGCGGCGCTTCGTTAGACTCATTTTGACGTTCATCTGGTGTACTTGTGGTCATGTCGCGAAGATGGAACCTTGACTAGACATTGTCGACAGGGTCCAACGTTTCAATGGCGCGAACCGATCGCAGGGGACGAGACATCAAGAATCAACAACTTGAACCATGCAAAGTCATTATTGAAAACAATGTTCATTCCTCGATTTGAATGTTGAATGCCAAGGCCGTCGACGGCACACCTTGATATTGTTCTTGTGGAATGTGCAGGTGTACCCAAGGGGCCCTGGCACTGAGACCTCTGGGACTCGGTGCGCTTCAAAAAGAGGCCTCTGGAGCCGTCTTGTTGCTGTTACCAACGGCTCGGCATTGTTTCTGGTGGTCCAATTTGCGGTTGGCGTGCTCCTCTCCATCTTTACGACTTCTCCTTCTGGGCGTTTTCGTATATCCAGTCGTTCAGCCCAGCCCTGTTCCTAGCAATTTCTATCGCATAAAACTGCACCCGGATTACGAAAATTGTTTCTTTTTCGCCATACTCGGTCTTGGGGCTCTTCCGCAACATGGTGCCGAAGTTGTAGTCCTCGATTTTCTTTTCGCCCTTTTCGTAGACCTTGGCAAATTCGCGCCACTTCTCTTTGCCCTCTTTGCTCTTCATGGCATCCTCATCAATCTCTTCAGCTGGGTCGAAGTCCGGAAATTCACGCTTGAAGTGCTCTAGAATCTCGTCGTCAAGTCGAGTCAAGCGAAGTTTTGAGCCGGGCAACTTTTCGAGGATACTCCAATAGACGGTCATTTGTTGCACTGCCTTCACCGCGAACTGCTTCTCCATGTCCTCATAATTCGGGGCGTTCTCCGCGTCGATGACGTTGGTAAGGGACATCTTAGCGGCCTTATGGTGTTGATCTCTGAAATTTTCGTACCCGGTAAGTTCGACTTTCGAAATCTGCGGATACGATTTATTCGATTATCCAGAGAATGTTTCTGGCTCAGATGCTTTGTGGATTTCCGGGATGGTTTTTCTTCAGCAAAGTCTGTCACAAAAATGAATCTTGAAACTCGACATCGACAATATGCCAAAACAGGTTAGCACATCTTGGCAAACACGTGACATTTATCCGGTGAAGCATTTTGACCAGGAAATGCAAGTGCCTCGAAGTTGGTGCCCAGGTGGTCAACGACCACGACTGTTCGATCGCTCCAACTGCTCTTCATAATCTGCTGCAACCTTGCTTCAGACAGACACGGGACTGGTCTCTCAGACAGCTCCATGAATTAGCCGTTGCCTTCAGTAAACCGGGCTTGGTCAGACATGCAGGGTGCCAGATCAATCGGCCCTCGTCGCGCGGCCCGCCTTGTCCGCCCACAAGGGGACGGCATATCGCTTGCCTCGGCAGGGTATCTAGCGGGATGGTGCTGGCGATTCTGTCCCGGGGGGGATTGAGATCATGTCCGGGGAGATATGGAGCCTGAGGAGCGTTCTATTTCTCCTATGTATTAGCCAGAATGCGCTGCCCACCCAAGGCCTTGATGGAGCAACCCTTTTCAAAACTTTCGGCAACCAAATAAACCATCACGATGAGGCAGTATCACAATAACCAGTCAGCCCCAGACCAAACATCTGCAACGCCGCAACGATCACCCCTCTTCGTCGCCCAGTTACCTTCCAGCAGCCATGGCAGAAGGCAGATTCAGAGGGTGCTGATTGCGAATAGAGGCGAAATCGCTTGTCGAATCATTGCAACATGTCGGAAACTAGATCTAACTTCGATTGCCATTTATGCACAAGAAGACTCGTCTTCGCGCCATGTTGCTGAGGCAGATGAAGCTGTCAATTTAGGAAGCATCAATCAACCCGGAGGAAACCCATTTCTGAACATCCAGCTTCTTGTTGATGTTGCACGATCGAGGGGCGTTGATGCCATCCATCCGGGCTATGGCTATCTCAGCGAAAACGAAAAGTTTGCGGACGCTGTACGCCAAGCAGGACTGATCTTTATTGGACCAAGTTCCCAAGCCATGTCAACGTTGGGCGACAAGCGGAATTCAAAGGACTACCTGAGGAAACATGCGCCAAGTGTTCCGCTCATTCCAGGATTCACAGGCTCAAGCCAGAATGTCGAAGAGTTGGAATCCGCAGCAGAAAATGTAGGGTTTCCGGTGATGCTAAAAGCGTCTGCTGGAGGCGGCGGTCGCGGGATGCGGATTGTTCGAGAGCGCTCGCAACTTGCGGGCGAGCTTGCTCGCGCACAATCCGAGGCTCAGCGTTCCTTTGGATCGAGCGATTGTATTCTGGAGAAGTACATCGAAGCGGCCAAACACGTCGAAGTCCAGATCATTGGTGATAGCCATGGCAAAGTCTTCTCATTGTGGGAGAGAGAATGCTCAGTTCAGCGACGGCACCAGAAGATTATCGAGGAGACACCGTCCCCATTTCTATCACCCGAACAGAGGCAAAGAATGTGTGCAGTTGCTGTTCAAATAGGCGAGCTCATTGGCTATGAGGGTGCCGGCACTGTCGAGTTTGTCGTTGACGCCAGGGACGGAAGTTTCTATTTTCTCGAAGTCAACACGCGCCTGCAAGTCGAGCACCCCATCACGGAAGAAGTTACGGGCCTAGACATTGTCTCTCTGCAATTGTTTGTGGCCGCCGGAGGATCACTAGCCAGTCTCGCCGTCCTACAGCGCATTCCACAAAAGGGCCATGCTATCGAGTGCCGCCTCTGCGCCGAAGATCCCAGTAGTGACTTTATGCCACAGAATGGCACCATTCAACTGTGGCGCGAGTCAGACCAGTACCCGGGGTCAAGAGACGTACGATACGAGACCTCTGTACAAACTGGATCCAGCATATCCATCTACTTTGATTCGATGATCGCGAAAATTGTGGTATGGGCGCCAACAAGAGCCATGGCAATCTCGAAAATGGTCAAGGTGTTGGCAAACACGGTATGCGCAGGCGTGAAAACCAACCAACTTTTCCTGCAGGCCTGCCTTTTACACCACAGTTTTCATGATCCGGCATACACGACCTCGCTCATCCCGACACATGTGCAAAGTCTGCTGAAGAATCCCTACACCGAATCTGCCCAAGACATGATATCTATGCTCTCACTTGTTCCGGGTCTGGTGCTGAGGAACGAAGCATCTCGGTTGATGACCGACGCAAGACCTTTTAGGCACGTCACTCGAGGGTTCAGGAATCAATACTTTGATCCCGTCAATCGCAGCACAACTATAATTGTCCCTTCAGAGCCGTCATCCGCCCAAACGCCGATCTTGTCGATTTGGACTGCCCTGTCCCGAGGCGAGAGTGGCCACTCAAAATACCAGGCTACATTAGTCCCCATTCCGTCCGGCGAAGACGACAGTGCCTCATCAGACACTACCGCAAGCCGCAACAATTCTGAGGCCTACCAAATATCTCGGCAATATCATGCCATCAGCCACAAGCTCAGAGATACCTCTCTGGCCCAGGCTCCACAGTACACGGTAGAATTCACAAAGTGGAGAGATATACAACATACCAATACCACGGGCGACAACGCCGCCGCATGGAGAACGGTATCAGTAGCCATCTCAATCAACCAATCCATAATCCACGCCCACATCGCTACAGACACACCTTCCAACCCTGCCTCATCCACCGGCTCGTACCAGACGGTCTTGTGCCACTTCCCAGGGCTAGGGACCTGGGTGGAATACAAATGCTACAGCACCCTCAATTACATGGAGAGTCTACGACAAGGCGGCGTCTCGGCGGCGTCTTCGACATCCAAAGTGATCAAGTCGCCCATGCCGTGCAAGGTCCTCTCGGTGCTCAAGTCCCAAGGCGATCATGTCAAGGCTGGGGAAGTGGTCATGGTCATTGAGAGCATGAAGATGGAGACAAACATCTGCATCAATGTGGATGGCAAGTTCATGACTGGCGTCAAGAATGGGGATGCCGTCAATGACGGGGCGGTGTTGTGCTGGGTTGAATAGAGGCAGTGGCGTGCAGTGGCAGTAATTTTTATACAGTAAAATACGAATGACTATGTATATAGAGAAAATCTCAATTTTTCTTCAGCGAGATCCGATGCGGTTGAGGACTCGATATGGCGAATGTGCACAGATAGTCCATTGTCGTTCTCTCACGGCAAGCATCTCATGCGTAGCAGCTTGTAAGACTGTCTAAAGCTGACAGTACAAACACTGCCCGCCAGACGCCCGCTCTCTCTCTCTATACACAAGTTGACGTGCCCGCCAACCAAGACCCCGGCGACCCACTTACCACAGTGTACGGCATTCTTCCCACCTGGTACCACCAAGCTTCATAATCTACGAGGATGATGCCGAGGAGTATGCGCCACTCAGAGACGAGTCTACGAGTATCTATCCATCCTTTCCTTCCGTGCATCTGTCCACGTAGCCGACTAATCCCAACCCGGCCCGCCCACGGCCAAGACCAAGACCGATGCGGAACCCGGAAACCGGGTGGTTCGCCCCGCCAGGCTCCACGAGGTCCATCCGCCCCAGATCAGCCCGAAGCAATTCGATCGTTACGGAGTACGGAGTGCGCAGTGCCTCGGCCTAGGTGCATATGTAGGAGAAATGCAGCATGCACCGCGTAGATCACACGCCAGGTGGGCAGGTAGGAATAGTACGAGCAGCCTGCATGCGTCTTCATGCGCAAGAAAGCAGGGACGTTGGTCCACCCAGCGTGACAGTCGTCAAAATATCTCCCCCCACAACTCCGCCTCGGCTGAGGCGAACGTGTGAGGCCCATGCCATTGCAGGGGTTTGGGTGGGTTCAAATGGCCGAGCAGTGAAATAGGTTTGATAAAAAGGGTTTCTTCCAGCACAACTCACGTAGAAGAAGAGAATAAACATCCCTCTCTGTTCTTGTATTTTGACCTTTGATCGTTTGAAAGTTTGGTGCTTCTTCCCACAATGGCTCCCTCCATCTCCCCAGCACCCTACGCAGATCCGCCCTGGCTCTCTCGCGATGTGAGTCCCTACTACACCGCGAGCCACCGGCGCCTCCAGGCCGAAGCGCGCGAATACGTCACCACTCACATCACGCCGTTCTGTGAGGACTGGGAACGACAGGGCTCCGTTCCCAAGGATGTCATACTCAACCACGCGCGGTTGGGATATATGGCCGTCTCCATCTATCCGCTTGCCGTGGCGCAGATAAAGGCCCTGGGCCAGAGACTGCCTGGAGACATCGACCCGGAAGAGTGGGATGGGTTCCACGACCTGATCGTGATCGACGAGATTGCCAGGTGTGGCTACCTGGGCGTGATCTGGGCGTTGAGTTGCGGCAATTCCATCGGCGCTCCGCCTCTGATAAATTTCGGAAGTGAAGAGCAGAAGGCGAGATTCTTGCCGGACGTAATCGCTGGTAGATCGCGGTTTTGTCTTGGTGTCACTGAGCCAGACGGTAATTCCCCACCCAACTCTCTTTTGATTCTGTACCATGGTCCTAACTCGATATAGCCGGGTCTGACGTGGCGGGTATCACAACGACGGCAGAGCGTCGTGGCGATGTATATATCGTGAACGGAGCGAAGAAGTGGATCACGAACGCCATATTCGCTGACTATTGCACCGCCGCGGTACGCACAGGTGAACCAGGCCGATCGGGAGTGTCTGCCCTGATAATACCGCTCAGTGCTCCCGGTGTCAAATGCAGCAAAATCGAAAACTCTGGGGTCAATGCCAGCGGCTCCACATATATCGAGTTTGACGACGTTGCGGTACCTGTGTCAAATCTCCTAGGCACAGAAAACCGTGGGTTCGATATCATCATGTCGAACTTCAACCATGAAAGACTTTGGCTGGCTTGCACATCTCTTCGCATGGCGCGTGTCTGCATCGAAGACGCTCATGCCCATGCGCTCAGAAGAGAAACTTTCGGCAAGCCCCTGATTGCGAACCAGGTGATCTCGGCTAAGTTTGCGGACTTTGCGCGTGATGTCGAACCCGTTTATGCGTACCTGGAATCAATTGTGTACTTGACGGAGCACGAGCGAAAGAGAAAGGCTCAAGGTCGCCGCGCGGGTAACCTGGCCGCATCCCAGGGGGACCTCAATCTTGGAGGAATGATCGCCACCCTGAAGACCAGCGCCGGCCGGGTACTTGAGCGTGTCAACCGAGATGCGCAGCAGATCATGGGCGGAGCAGGCTATTCGAGGACGGGAAAGGGTGCCAGAATCGAGCAAATCAGTCGAGATGTACGGGTCATGGTTGTGGGCGGAGGCAGTGATGAGATATTGAGCGACCTTGCAGTCAAGCTAGAGACAAAGGAGTTGCAAAGGCTGACTCGTCCATCGAGCAAGTTGTGACATTAAAGATCCACGGGGTATCAAAAAGCAGCCGAAGATCTGTTGGAAAACGTGGGTTGTGTAAATCCCTGCATGCCGTTATCTCCCATGGCTTCTGACAAAATTTCCCCCATGTCTTCACCCAGCATACGGGCGTACGTTGGAGGCAATACACCACTTCCGTTGAATTGGCTTCCCGGAATATTCGTGCTGTCGGAAGCCACCGACTCGGTAATGTTTGGACGCAAGTGTCCTGTTCCGGGTAGTAGATCTGCCGGAGACGTACTCTCACCGGGCCGCATGTTACGGGGTAACCAAGCATAATCAAGGAGCTGCCATAGCATATTTCCAAGTGGAACAGTCACTTTCTGTGCCAGGCTCACAGGGTTTGTGAGAACCCTTGCAACCCCGGGATCCAGCTTGAATGAGCGGAGAAGGGTACCCTTGAAATTCGATTAGCGCACATTCTTCAATTTGTTTGGCCTATCATGGCACTATCATCGTGTAGTATAGTGGGATGGCATGCAAGGCGATCGATGCATGCAGGAGGTCCTTATCACTTACCATGTAGCTCACATGACCCCATCGCACCGGTTCACGTTGTAGAAATTTCAGCGCAGCCTGGACGTGTTTCCTCGAATTCTGCGCGACTTCTGCGTCATCGCTTTTCTCATATATGCTATGTATCACCCCTGCCGCCATTGCACAATACCCATAAAAGCTGGGATGGCTAAGGGGGCCATACGTTTCCAGATCGTCGAGAAGCTCAAGGAGGTTTGTGGCGTGCTTTTGGCATCTTTGTAGCGCTTCTTGCACGAAACTTAGAGGGACGGGTAATGTATAAGCCTGGAAGAAGCGGTATAATATGAATGGGTGGTTGAGAAGACAGTTGTTGAGGTGATAGAGGGCATGAGCGTAGACAATGTGACTGACTTGTGACGGTGATGCGGATTCGGTGAACGAAGGCTGTCGATTTAGCGCCTCGGAAATGGTGCTAAAGGCACATGGCGAGTGGCTTTCGTAGAACAATAAGATGCTCTGTACTTCATAATATTTTGACCGTGGATCCCAGAGGACGTGCGTCGTGTTCAAAGTGCGCTTCAAGCTAAACCGTATAAATCGGCCCAGTGCCGACGCCATGATTATGGTCATGGCAAAGGGATCCAGGTTCTGGTGGTTGGAACCTGACGGGTTTTCAACAACAGCGGTCAAAATTGGCACAGGGCCGCCATCAAGCCCATCTCTGAAAAGACCTTCATGGCATGGAAGACGGACGGTGCAGTCTTCATCGAGAAGTGAGGGAGGCCGGTTGGGCCCGACTGACATGATGATATCGAGTAGATAGACGGACCAGAATATTCGACGCCGCTCTTCTTGTTCGTGGACGGGAAGTTGTTGGTCGGGCTCTTCGTTCAGACGCAGGGCTTGTGCGAACCGACACGATAGAGCCAGTTTCACCCAGCCGATCTTTGGACGTCCGGCTGCAGTCGATGCTGAGTCAACCTTTGCATACCTGGAAGAAAGCGTCTCGCCAAACTCACCTGCGAAATCAACAATCGCCAACATGGCCAAAGCTACCACCATCCATGGCTCTAAGCTCTCGGCGTCTGAGAATGAGTGCTCGAATATCTGCCCAAAGGACGCCTGGGCGTAGGCATCTATAGCCTCGCCACGACGTTGTTGATAGAATTCATGGTCGGAGAAGCGGCAGGCAGCAGCAGCAAAAGCATAGAGTAGATATTCTGGCAATGCTCCGGATTCATAGTCATGGCGAAACATGTCTTCATGGAAAAATGCGTAAGGCTGGTTGTGACAACGATCAAAGTAGATTTGAACAAGAGATCTAAAGATTGCGGGATCTGGGAGGAAGGCGAAATCGCTATTCGTCCGGACGATCTCGTCGACAACAGGAGGCTGGTCGGCTGACTGATTGATTGTCGTCTGTGGCGACACGGAAGCGAACAGATTGAAAGCATTGTCCGCGTCCAGAAAGCTCAGCCGAGACTCGAGCAAAGCGACTCTTGCAGCGAGACTTGCATTGTGAGCGGCTGTACTTGACGAGGATGGGGCTCGGCCCGTGTCCACGAGTCGCTCAGGCGAGGCATCTTCGTCGCCATCCCACGTACAGCGCTGATTCAGGCGCGCACAAAAGGCACACACTGGCTTCTCCCCCGAGCAGCGCGTCTTCTTTCTGCCAATCACTATCAGCCCATGTTGATAAGTGCTCGAGGTGCGATGTCGAAAGCATTGTCTGAAGACCGCGTCTCCGTTGCCCACAGGATCGACTCACCTTCTGCAGTTGAGACACGCCTGGCGGGCTCTTTTAGCCTCGCGCCTGTCATCCATGAAGGCTGATAGATATGCAAAGCTCAAAGACGGGATTTACACAGGGAAGCGGCATCTCCAGAGGGCTGATGCAGAAGTACCAGGTAAGTGGCAAGTAAAGCCAAGGTAAGCGAGAAGAAGTGGTGTGCGCCCCGGTGGTGTCTATTAGCCTACATCGGGTGCTTTGTCTGACAGGACGAAGCCCCGCCCTCGTTATGACAGACTGCATCTACGCAGGGAGAAATCTATCTGTCAGACTGAATTGATTTTAAGTACAGCTCTCGAGCTCTTCGACCTCGCTCCGCCCACACTCCCCAAGACTCCTCGTCTCGTCTGCCAATTTTATTCTCGTTTGCCGTATCGCATCATATCCTTGCCAACGCCCGGTGTCCTGCGCTTCCTTGCACTCCTGGTATTTGCACGATTTCTAGACACATTGCAAGCACATCGCGAGTGTCTCGAGGATCAATCACTCCGTCATCGAGCATGTACGCGCTTGTCCGGTACGCACTGCTATCTCTCTGGACCTCCTTCTGCAGACGCTGCACTCTCGCTTCCACTTCCTCGGGTTTGAGAATCACTCCTTTGCTTCGGGCACTGTTGGCTTCAACCTGAGCCATGACCCCGGACAGCTGCTCTGGTCCCATAACGCTGCACCGTCCGGTTGGCCAGGTGAATAGAAAGCGTGGCCGATATGACCTTCCACACATGGCATAGTTGCCTGCTCCATATGATGCCCCTAAGATGACGGAAATATGTGGCACCTTTGAGCAACTGACCGCGGATACAAACTGCGCCCCCTTTTTGATGATTGCGGCATGCTCAGCCTTCGAGCCGACCATGAACCCCGTCACGTTGTGAAGAAAGACGATCGGTGTGTTCTGTTGGTTGCACAGGCGAATGAATTGCGTGCCCTTTGACGCCTCGTCCGGGTTGATAATGGGTGTCTGGTTTGCAATTATCCCAACACGCATCCCTACTTCAAATCAGTACTTGTTTCTCGTCACAATTCAGCTCAGAACTTACCCATGATATAGGCCCACCCTGTTAACAAATTGCTGCCGTATTCTGGTTTGAACAAGGCCAAACGTGACTCGTCAACCAACCGAAGAACTACCTCCTTCATATCGAAAGGTTTCCGGACGTCAGGATTGACTATGGAAAATATGTCCTCAATTGGATAACGAGGTGCAAGTGGCGGACGCATAGGCTGCACTGGTCGATTCCGGGGCGACAGAGTGCTGACCCATTCGCGAGCCTTCCGGACTGCATCAAACTCGTCAAAGGCAATCTGATCCGCGAGGCCGGTAACAGTCCCGTGAACTCGAGCCCCTCCCAGCTCTTCTGCGCCGATGTTTTCGCCGGTAGCCATTTTGACCAGAGGAGGACCGGCGAGGAATACTTGCGCTTGATTTTCCACGAAAATGGTATAATCTGACAGCCCAGGGTGGTAGGCGCCACCAGCTGTTGAAGAGCCGAAAACAATGGCACAGGAAGCCTGTCCATTCTGGGTTCGCACAGCGAGATCACGAAAAATCTGTCCACCCTTGTGGAACACACGAAATTGCTGCGGAAGAAAGACTCCTGCCGACTGCACAAGGGCAACGATTGGTAGGTCATTCTCATTGGCGATCTCCGTCACTCTGTTTTGTTTGATCACCGTCAACTCGTTCCATGCGCCGCCACTTTGTGTTGCGATGTGTGCAAGTATGAGGCAGATGCGGCCGCTGATGCTTCCGATACCAGCCAAGAGGCTTGCACAGGGGCTGGAGTCTGGCAAGTCGAACCCGGTAAACGAGCCCAGTTCAAGAAATGACGAGTCGGGGTCCAACAGCAAGGATATCCTGTCTCTTGCCAACAATTGTCCCCTCATCTCATGTTTGTTGATGGACTGATGGTTCCCTTCGGATGTGGTCCTTCTCAGATTTGTGGAGAACTCCTCCATCACCGGCTGCCATGCTTCTCGATTCGATTTATACGGCTCTCTGGTCACATCGAGATGCGACTCAACCACGGGGAAAGAAGTAGCGTGCGACATATTGAAATGGGGTTTGAGGTAGAGCAAAGTTGACCTAGAGACAAACCTGGTGAAACGAGCTTCAGGATTCAATGTGATATGGGAGTCCGCCATCTCGACCCCAGTGCCTGAGTATGGCGATGGACGGCTGGGCCGAGGCTGCCCCGGGTTCGACGGTGTTTCGGAATCCCAGCGCCCACCCCTGCAAGGCGGGCCGCCATAGCGGAACCGGCTCCACATCCACCATGAGTCGCAGCAGAGGTCAAGGCATGTATACCTTTATGCCGACTATGCTCAAGTCTATAGTTCCGCTCTTGGCCACCAATTTTGGGGTTCTCACACGTCTACTGTGTCTGCAGCAGCATCACTAGGACTATCGCTGAGACTCTGAGGACGTGCATACATTACGAAGTATACTATGACAAGCATTGATCTTGCCCGCCGTTCAACGGGACCAACGACAACAATGTCGTCCGCTTCTTCTTTTGTTTCAGGCCCCCGAACGCCGCCCTTATTCGAGGAGCCTCTGGGAGAACTCGTGCATCGACAGGCTGCTCGATATGGAGACCACCCGGCAGCCACCTTCTCCTGGCAACGTCACACGCTCTCATACAACGATCTCGCAAGTCGAAGTGAAGCAATTGCAAAGTCGATGTTGGCCAGAGGGTTGAGGCATGGAGATAATATTGCAATCATGGCCGGGAATTGCTATCAGTACCTCGAAACGTTCATTGCTGCTGCCCGGATAGGCTGCCCGTTCGTCGTCCTAAATAACACTTATACCCCGAAAGAGCTGGTCTCTGCGCTGAGCGTAACCTGCAAGTTTCCCTACTTTCGTCTCCACGAATCTCGTCTGATTAGAATTACAGCATGCAAACTTCTCTTTATCGCTGCAAAAATCCGACTGAAAGACCTGTCTACGCACATTGAAGCGGTGGCCAAGGATCTGAGCAGTCTGCCCTGTGTTTCCCTGGCAGCAGATGACAACGCAACGCACAAGTCATTGGGGTTGTGCACCTATTCGTCTTTCGTGTCTGAGGGAAGGAACATCGACCAGGCAACACTAAAGCGAGCAGAGAGCCGTGTTAGGTGTGAAGATGTTGTTAACCTCCAATTTACTTCCGGTATGTCAAATTGTCCTATGCACGCTTTCAAAGCCCCGACTGACAGGAATAGGAACCACTGGCGCTCCGAAAGCAGCCATGCTGACTCACAGGTTATCAGAGCCCCCATCCGGTTGAGATCAAGTTACCATGCTAACCAGCTGTTCAGGAATCTAATCAACAATGGCCGCTATATCGGAATGATCATGCACTTGAACTCCTCTGACATCATATGTTGTCCACCTCCCCTGTTCCACTGCTTCGGTCTTGTGATAGGCTTCCTGTCGTCATTCACCCATGGCAGCAGAATTGTGTTCCCCTGCGATCAATTCGATGCTGACTCGGTCCTCGACGCATTGGAAGAAGAGAAATGTACTGCGCTCCTCGGCGTGCCGACTATGTTCATTGCAGAAATTGAAGCCAACAAAGCCAAAAAGTACAAAATCTCGTCCGTCAAGACGGGGCTCGTTGCAGGGGCATCGGTTCCGCCAGCATTGGTGAAGCAATTAGACCAGGAGTTCGGCATCAAAGGAATGCTTATCCCGTATGGAATGACCGAGACCAGTCCAGTGACGTTCATGACTTCGTTTGACGACACGGAAGAAAAAAGAACCAAGACCGTTGGGAGAGTGCTACCACATACGATGGCTAAGATTGTCGACCGCGCTGGGAACATAGTCCCACGCGGAGTGCGAGGAGAGCTCTGCGTAAGCGGATATTCTGTGCAGAAAGGATACTACAAGAATCCAGCAAAGACGGATGAAGCAATGAAGAGGGATGAAAATGGTATACTGTGGATGTATACTGGTGATGAATGTGTCATTGACGAAGATGGTTACTGCTCTGTGACTGGACGGATCAAGGATATTATTATTCGCGGTAAGTCAACAAGTCTAACACTCCCGTTGACTTTCCTTCTGTGGCTTTGACCCCTTGCGTGATCATCACTGACGTCCGAGGGCATGACTAGGTGGTGAAAACATCTTCCCTGTCGAGATTGAAAATTGCCTGGCCGAGCATCCCTCCATCGCCGAGGCCAGCTGCGTTGCCATCAAAGACGCCAGGTATGGCGAAGTTGTTGGTGCGTTTCTCCGTGCGCAAGCACGACCTGGCTGCCTCGACCTCGACCTCAAGGACGAGGGAAACAGAACGCGGCTCATGAGGCCGAGCTGGAATGAAGTCAACAATTGGGTGCGCAAGTCGCTGGGCAGCCACAAAGCGCCGAGGTATGTTTTCTGGATCGGCGATGACGGCGTAGGCAACGAGTTTCCCAAGACCGGCAGTGGGAAGATCATGAAGCATATCCTTCGTGACGTCGGGGAGAGGCTGGTGCAGATGGGTAGAGGGACGGAAGAGAAGGGAGGGGCAGTGAGAGCCAGGCTGTGAGGGTTCTTGCAGATCTCAAAACCAGCGGTAGGTGTTACGAGGTATAGAGGCTATAATCGTAGACCATACAGGAGGAACTCCGTCTTGTTTGTGCTGCCTACCTACAACACAGGTATAATAACCACCTACTTTCCCCTTAGTGAATAGCTGCCCAGGAGTTAGTTACATTGGTCCCATAGCGTACCTACTTAGGTAGGTAACATCTCCCATGTTTACCTACTGCTTCCACCACCTGAAGATACATCCCAAGAACTCCATACGACGGATATGATGTGACATCATACACGGATACCACAAACCGTTCTGCGTTATAGGTAGCGAGGTCCTCATACCCAGTAGGCATCAATACCTACCTACCTAGGTAGGTAGGTACTCGTAGAGGTTGGGGTGAGAGCCTCGGGCCCCCACTCCCGGCTCGATCCGTGTGGTGATTGGGCACGGGTTCCATGCCGGGCCCACAACTCGACAAGGAGCCACCACCGGCGCCACCTGCATGTTTGCACGTCTGCAACCCGGCCCTGGGGTAAAATTCTGAGCAAGGCTCCGAGGTTATTTTTGAGATCGGACTTTGAGGGGGTGGAGTGAGAAGAGAGTCACGGCCTTGTCAACCAACGCATCGATTTCGCGCGATTCGGCACCAGATTCGCTCCCGTTTGCGGGATTTCCAGATACCGTTCCACGTACACGTCAAAGGGATAATAAGACTACGGTACGGTAGGTGACGGGCGGACTTTTACTTTCAAATGAGTCTTCTGCAGGTGTTTTGGCCCGGTTCTTCTCGTTGTCGTCTATTCTCCGGGCTTGCCGGGGATTACAGACTGTCGGGCTCGATACATTCCGTTTATTTTGGTTATTACTACAAGAGTGTCTCGAAATGGAGGTTTGCACCTGCACATAGTTCGCTCAAGGGGAATATATTTACAAGCAGCGTGAGCATGGCTCGAGGCATTGCCAGTAGCAGCATGAATCGGACGCTGATGAGGGACGTGCGCATCGTCGAGGTCGGGCCCCGCGACGGGTTGCAGAATGTCAAGACAGCGATCCCGACATCCACAAAATTGGAGCTCATCGCGCGTCTGCGCGCCACAGGTCTAAACACGATCGAGATCACGTCCGTGGTCTCGCCGCGCGCCATCCCGCAGCTGGCTGACTGTCGAGAGGTGCTCGCCGACCCGACCATCAAGACGTTGTTACCGGATGGCAGTCTCCGTCTGCCCGTCTTGATCCCCAACCTCAAGGGCTTGCAGATTGCCATGGAGAACTCGGTCCGCGAGGTCGCCGTGTTTGTGAGTGCCAGCGAGGGGTTCAGCAAGGCCAACATCAACGCGACGGTTGACGAGGGTCTGGGCCGGGCGAGGCAAGTGGCTGAAAAGGCCACCGCTGCCGGTCTGGCGGTCAGAGGATACATCTCGTGCATATTTGCGGATCCGTTTGATGGGCCTACTCCGCACGCGGCTGTGCTCAAAGCTGTCCGCGAACTGCTGGATATGGGCTGCTACGAAGTCAGTCTGGGCGATACGCTGGGCATCGGCACGGCGGCCGACGTCAAGAGCTTGCTGTTGTATCTGGAGAGTAACGGAGTTTCACCGTCACAGCTTGCGGGACATTTCCACGACACGTACGGTCAGGCAGTCAGTAACGTCTGGCAGGCTTATCAGTGCGGTCTCCGTGTTTTTGATAGCAGTGTCGGCGGATTGGGAGGGTGTCCATTTGCGCCTGGAGCAAAGGGGAATGCCGCCACGGAAGATCTGGTGTTTTTGTTCCAGCAGGCTGGGGTCAAGACCGGGGTTGACCTTTCGAAGCTGGTCGAGGTTGGGAGCTGGATATCTGATCAGCTTAAAAAGCCAAACGAAAGCCGTGCCGGTGTTGCTCTACTGGCCAAACGAGCGCTTCTTCAGTCCAAAGATACAGTACAGCAAAAGAGTCAAAATGACCCCAAATCGACTTGGGTATTGGTCACTGAGACGGAGGGAATCAGACTATACCGTTCCGGAGTCAACCTCAAAGTGGTTCTCAATCAGCCAAAGAAGGGCAACGCTCTGACCACTGCAATGATTGGTGATCTAACCGACGTATTCCGTCGGGCGCGAGACGACCGCACCATCTCTCGAATAGTCATAACCGCTGAGGGTAAATACTTCTGTGCCGGCATGGACCTGGGGAAGGGTACTTCGCCGGTTGCGCAATCGCGTGAAGTCAGCGACGCACAATATGAGCGCCTCACACAGCTCTTTGAAGCCATTGACAAGGCACCTCAAGTGACGATAGCCGGGATCAATGGACCTGCATTTGGTGGTGGTGTTGGACTGGCCTTTGCGTGCGACATCAGGATTGCCGCAAAATCTGCCACGTTTACCTTGAGCGAAGCGAAACTAGGGTTGTGTCCAGCAACGATCTCGACATATGTGATCAGAGAATGCGGATTCGCTTTCACCCGAGAGGCCATGCTCTCTGCCCGTCCGGTCTCGATGGATGAGCTGCGTTCCCTAGGCTTGGTCGCCAAAGTTGTGGACGAGCCTGGACAGCTGCCGGCAGAGGTGGATCAGTACCTTGCTCGCCTGAAGGTGGCTGGGCCAGAAGCATCAACCATGTGCAAGGACTTGATCAGGCTGGGCTGGGCCCATGCTGGAAGCGAGCAGCAAGCAAAGGGCGTCAAGCAATTGTTCGATAAGATGATGCGCCCTGATGGCGAAGCAGCCATTGGGTTGAGAGCGTTTCAAGCCACCAAGAAGCCACTGGACTGGGATGAGATCATCTTGGCGAGCTCCGCAGCTGCTCTGAAGCCCAAGTTATAGATTGGGGGTCACAAATGATGTTAAATGAACATCCATCCATCCAAAGCGAGGAAGGCATGAAGGGAAGGACGCCTCGGAGGGTGGTTTAAAACTGCATATTACTTCGCAGTACCTGTACAGTGGACCATTTAACATTTTTGACGCAACTCCGCATTGCCAGAGGCTGGTAGAGAGACGCGTGAGGTGACTGAGGTCAGCAATAAATTGGTGGCTCTGGGTGGCCCTCAGTGGGTGCCTAAACCCCCAACTCACCCACTTCGGTATGGTGTCGGTGGTCTGGTGTTTTTTGTTGCAGCGTTGCGTGACCCTTGGGCGAACCTCCGATGTCGACGTGCATACGAACATGTGAAAGAAGAAAACACTGAACCTTTTCCCTACCATCATCCCAGCTCATTTTGCATGTGTGCTGTCACAACAGCGGACCTGACCCCTCCGCTACACCCCATCTACTCGGGTCTACTCATTCTATCTCGCCTTGGCTGAGGCTGACATCTTCTCCTTCACCATCATGATTGAATTATAATACTTCGACTCTCTCATTTCCATTGACAGTAGCACGAGTCACACTGAAGCTGAACTGCTACCTGTACTTGCCCTCAGTTCGTATTCGTCATTGGTGCCACGATCTTCCGACGCACAAGACCTCCGTCCTGCCATTATGGAGATGCCTCAGGTCTACCGACCAATTCCTCGCCGAGCTTTTGAGCTCACACCTGCCTCGACCGACTCATCTCACCCTCCTTCGCCCGCCGAGGCTACGAGCCCTGAATCGCTCAATGCCCAGAAGCCTGACCTCCCCCCAAGTCGCACGCGATCAATCCTCAACCTGACTTCTTCCACTCTGCTTGGGATCTACTCCCCTCTCACATCAGAAGGGACGCGGGATGAAACATCGACACCTTGGGGCACAGGTGCACAGACACCCAGTAAAAGACCGAGCGTAGACGACTACAACTACGAATCACCTGTGGTCCCAGCGAATTGGAAAGGCGAGACCACAAAACCTCGGTTAAAGGTGAAGAGAAAAGGCTTTCGCGGCTACCTCGTGCCTTTGCTTTTGCAGACCTCACTCTTGTTCGGATGTGGTATTGGCTATGGGACCATCATCACACATCTGCACAAGACTCAACGTATAACGCCGGTGCCAGTGCCTGACATCGATCGGAGTTCCGTGTACTATCAGGTCTCTTGGGGTATATTTGGCATCCTGCTCGGGAATGCGTTACCTCTCGTCGATTCTTTCTGGCAAAGATTCGTGTCGTCTCAGGCAGAGTCGGCTAAGAGGACGGCTCTTCAGCCTGAAACTGCCAGTTCTGCCTCGTCCTCTGACAGTACATTGGGCCCTCTGTGGTATTCTGCCGTTCGCAGCATGGGGGCGTTCGTTGGTATTGCGTTTGCAGTGGTGAGCCATTATGTCCTTTCTTCCATATTCTCACCACACATTGACTGACTGTATCAGCGCCGGATTCCCTGGCAATCGACGCTGCAAGTAGCTTTGACGTTGGCCCTGGCCAACCCTGTCCTGTGGTATCTTATCGACCGATCCTTGCCTGGCTTCGCTTTTTCAGCAGCCGTAAGCACCATCGGCACTTTGGTCATGTTAGTGGTGGACCCCAATTTTGTGCCAGTTCCAGCGATTCACCAGCCAATGGCGTCTGAAAAGTTTGGTGTATATACTTGGTTGGCTAGCATACTCTTCTGCACGAGCCTCTGCTTTGGAGCGATTGGAAGGAGGCTACGATTGTGACCATCGGCGGCCCGCAACACTACTTTTTATTTCAAGAATGTACCTAGAATATTTAATGCTCTTCAGAATGCTCGATTGACGCCCGTCCATTCGGGGTTCTCAAGATGTGACTTGTAGAGGTTGTTCGGCCAGGAAGCTGCAGGAGCCTTTGCAGGATTCTGGAGGGCTTGTTGAACGACAGCGTCCCCCAAGATCTTCTCAATATCTAGCCGTGGAAGTTTGGCCTCGATGGATTTTGCATATGCCTCTGCATCCAGGGCCGCCCGGGTTGCCGGACGAAAATCAATGAGGACGCCCAACCTCACCAGCCTAGCCAATGGTGTGATGCGTTCTGCTATGCCAGGCGAGGTATGTAGAGCGATCGCCGTCCAGACTTCGTGCGCCTCTGCTTCCGACCTCGATTGCCCACGTAGGAAGTTTGCGGCAGCATCGGCGCCCTCGACCTCGAATCGCTGTGGGCCGTTGTGCACCTGGGCGGCACCTATATCATGACATATACATGCCACGAACAAGAGGTCACTGTCTGCCCACTCACTCTTCTCGCGCTGAGCCAACCAGTTCGCAAGCAAGTAGACCCGCAGCGAGTGATGCACGATTGTCAGCGGCAGGGCGGCGGACATCACCAGGTCGAAGGCAGCGGCGCAGAGCGCGGAAGCGGGGACGAAAGCTCGCAACGACTGTGATCCGGTTGCGGCATCGCTATCAGAGGAATGCGAGTGTGAGAGGGTGGTTTCAGGTTTCACGGCCAGGGAGGGCTCTGCGCCGGGCGCTGCGGAACGGCCACACATTGGCTACTTTTGGGTGAAGGGGGTGGTACGAGGGCGCACGATCTGCACGAACTGACAGTGAGAATGTTGCGTGTTGACGTAGCCAGTGTTTACCACAGACCTCTTCGACACCTTCAGATGTTTGTTATGGGGTATGCAAACTTCCTGATGGGATGGTGCACCACAATCAGGTTTTTTGGTTGGATGTGCGAGTGAGCCCCAGGTGTTCGTGTGAACCATCAGGCGTTCCCATGACATGATTTGCAGCAGTCAGACCAGATGACCACTGGACGCGCCTGCGCGGAACATGAATGGTCAGGCGCGACGCGGTTTGGGGGATGAGGGAGCGAGGGGGGATGTTTGGAGGTCTCAAACATGGGCTTGCCGGTGATTTAGGTGCTCGGGTTCCCCTGGTTTAAATCATCATGGGGCGTCTGATAGGCGTCGGCAGGGCGGGCAATGGTGTGGAACTAACAGTAAAGCGGTAAGGCGGGCACCTAGGGCGGCCACTAGACCTGCTTCAGGTGACGAATGTTGGCTCCAATTGCCTCCAAATATAAAAAAATATGTGCCAAGCGAAGGGGGCCGCCCATCAACACAGACGGGAATCCATGGCTGCGAACACCCTGCTTTTGGCGCAACAGCGACGCCCTCACGCATATTCTGCCCCTCTGACACCAGATCAGCACTCCCTCCTGACCATTATTTGACGCCCTTAGACACTCTTTTCGCCCATTCCCGCTCGAGAGCTGGCTCTTGTGCGACCCTCGACCTGTTGCTGCCCAACCGGCCCGCTCCTTTCACAAGTCTTTTTTTCTGTTTCGTTGCCTCGCAAGTCTTGAACTTGAGGGACTCGCCTCACCACTCACGCAAAAACACGCAAGATGGTATCTTTTCAATGCGAGGTCAGCACTATGCGCCGCGGATCATCACCCTCAGCGGTTCTAACAATCCCGTCTACAGGCCTGTGGCGACGTCTTGACCAAGAAGAAGCTCGATCCACATCGCAACCAATGTCGGGGCGCGGTGTTTACCTGTATTGACTGCATGACGACTTTTCAAGGCACAAGCTATAGAGCACATACAGTATGTGAACCCACCGACGCACTCTCCCTTGAGCAGGGGACTACCTTCGACATACTGCGCCCGACTACGCAGAGGGTTTTTGGCACTGACGGGCGGAAAACAGTCATGCATCACGGAAGATCAGAAATATCAGGGCGCTTTATATCGCGAGAAGCCTTCCAAGGCCGCGAAGAGAAAATCTGTCTCCATTGTCGAGCCAGAGAACGAAAAAGCTCTAGTCCCTCGTCAAGCATACGTTGAAGACGACCCGGACGCAGATGCCCCTCCACACGTCCCTACTCCTCCCCCCGCGGTCCCGGATTCGTCGAATCGTGACAGTGTCTTTGATTATATGGTCGATGAAGGCAGCCAGACAGGCACACCCCAGATAAGTTTTACAAAGGACAAGGAAGAAATGTCTATGAAGCAGACTGCTCCGTCAATCTTCTCCAGCAGTCGGCCATCCAGCCAAAATGGGTATCATAATGCAGATGAGGAGGAGCAGCATAGCAAGGAGTACGAAGAGAATGGCTATACTTGGGGTGCAGCACCGGTCAAGCCTCGAGGAGCGTTAGACATGAACAACAGTACCTTGTCGCTCGAATTTATGACTCCAGCAGCAAAGGAGGTCAAATCCAAGTTAGACAAAAAAGAGAGACCACGCGCACATAGTCGGACGAACAGCGGCAGTGAAAAGAAACGGAAACGAGCCACGGATGATCAATCCCATGAACTGGAAGGGGACACCTTGATGGCGGACGCGGTAAAGGTGGACACGCCGGTTATTGTGCACTCAGGGCTCACGGGTGGGCTAAGCCGAATGATGTCCAAAGATGATTCGTACCCCTTCCGGCGGTCTCCCGATCCCAACGACAAACGCGTGGTTGTCCAGAAGGAGCGCCCGGCTCGTCGAAGTTTGAAACCGGAAGACCCCACCTCTCCGTTAAAACGTACTCGACACACAAAAGAAGATTCCAATGGGCTTGGCATCTCGATCAAAGGTCGAGCAGTTAAAGCGCTTTCGATGGTGGGTGGAGCACTTCTTCCTGGTCAGGTCGAGAGCCAAATGGCCAATACCAAAACGCGGAGGAGAGCCAGCTCGTCGGACCAGGGCAACAGCCTTTCTCGAATCCGAGACGGCGAGAAACGAGAGAGGAAGAAGCATAAGGTTCATCGACACAATGGTACTTCGTCCGCCAATATTCGGCATGAGCACCGTTCGCGTCGCCGGTACAGCGACGATTCGCCCTCACGATCCCCAGCCGAAGGTACTACGCGCAAACTCAAAGCTATTGAGTACCACAAGCACGACGACTCGGCCTCTGACACAGACTCGGACCCCATGCAGCAGCATAGCAATGGTGCAAGCAAGCGCAAAAGCGCCAACGGTGCAATGGTCGTGTTCGGCGCAGAGGAAAAGACGAAGCGTGCTTGCCGCAGTTTCCTCGCCAATGCACCGGGACTAGACTCGGACAAAGGCTACTCCATTCACAAGATGCTCAAGCGATGGCACAAGCATAATGACGTCCGAAGCAGCACTTCGAAAATGGATGAGGAGCAGGACCTGTGGCGGGCTTTGAGAATAAAACGAAATGAGAAGGGCGAGTATGTGGTCTTTTTCTGAGCGCGATGGAGCACTCTTCTTTCTTGGATGTCTTGCTATTTGACGGGATACATGATGTATTAATGGGTCGGGTGCTCACACTTACACTCTTCTCCTGTGTTACCACCGACATCCCACGCCGAAGATGGGAAGGGAGATTGGGATTTAATGACTGTACAAAATGGCACAATGGAGAAGCCGTGCTTGTTGTCACTTTCAGCGGCTGGTCGGAACGACAGCATAGAATGAGAACAGCGTATCGAGACTGATATTTCTCCTACAACAATAAGACTGTCGGGAGTACGTGGTGAGGGATAGTGTTGGTTATCGAATATTAGGTCCGCGGTCTGTGACCACGGTATGTAAGGGAGGAACAAACCATAAGATGATCTTCGATGATGCGAGCACTGCAGCTATCCCGACCTCAGTCACCACTCCGACTTGTCACCGTCAATCATATGCGGTCTTCAGGAGAAGCAGCAAAGGGTTTTGTACATTATTCGTTGTGTTCAACATTTGATGGGGAAAAGGCTTCAGCCTGAAACACAGGTTTAGGCTCCCTTGAGGCCGTTTCGGGCTTAGATCGTCTGTGGAACGGGGCGCAGAGCGAAAGCCAGAGAATTCAATGGTTCGTTGGCCACAAGTCAGGGGGAGGATTCGGTGAGGGCGTCCGGGGCTGGATAAGGGCCGGGCATTGAACCGGAGGGCTAATTACTAGGTAGGTAGTGGGCATTGGCTGGTGACCTTCTAGGCCCTTCACTGGCACCCAACTGGGCCTATGGGGGACAACGGGGCCACAGGAGCGTAACTTTACAAGGGCAATAAGGGAAGCAAGGGCAGCACTCACGCCATGCAAGTGGCTGTCTGCCCAGTGCCCACTGAGTGCTGGCACCTCGCCTTTGTTATGCTAACTTGTCACGCTTGTACATCCGTAAGCTGACCGAAACCTCCCACTTCTCAAAAACTCATTCGCACCACTGCCAACCCTCGTTTCTCCTTATATTTCATCTCCATATCAGACAGTCAGACATCATGTCGTCCATCATATAAATCTAATACACCGTCGTCTACCATAACTCTGGAGTCCCTCATCGTTTACCATGGCCAAACCTCCACTTCGGCCTCCAAAGGGCCGACGTGGAGGATCGAAACCGAAAACCATGTTGACTTGGGCCATTTTCCTCCTCCTCATAGCTGCAGCTCATCCTCAGTCCCTCCCTCCGTCCGATGCCCCTCCGAGACTGGTGGCCTCGACGCAGAGCCTGCGCTCAGAGTCGAGTCGACCGTCCGCTCCGGCTGGCCGCAGTCCAGCAGAGATTCCGCTGCTCAAAAACGACATCACCACTGTCAAATTTCGAAGCACCGATGAAAACCCCGAAACACACAAGCTCCGTGCCTTGGCTCCAGCCCACGACTCCTTGAGTGGTGGTGCTGTCAGAGCACCTCTTGCACAGTCTGACGAGTCCCTGTCCCAGGGACTCTCTGCGCTTTCAGCGCGGCTGCTGCAAGATTGGGAGGTGGAGAATATTGTCCTACTAGCCACCATTGATGGCACCATACATGCCCGTGACAGGAAGACCGGCAATGAGAGGTGGTCTCTGGGTATCCCGGACAGTCCCATGATCCAGACCATCCACCACAAGTTGAATCGGAGTGACGCCGAGGTGGACGGCTCTCAATACGAGGACGACTACATGTTCATCGTCGAGCCTAGTAAAGATGGCAACCTCTACATTCAACATCGAGACCCCAGAATAGGTCTACAACGACTGGGCATCACCGTCAGATCCCTTGCAGCAGAAACGCCGCAGTTTGTTGACGATCCACCACTTGTGACTATCTCCTCTCAGGAGACAACCGCATACGTTGTAGATGCAGCCACTGGCCATATCCTACAACAATTTGACAAATACCGGGGCTTCTCCAATGACGACCAAGGCCGCAGCTGCCGGCGACTCAGTGGTTTTGAACTAGATGACCCTGCGTGCGATCCGATTGGAACTATCAATTTGGGAAGAGTCGAGTACACCATCGAAATATCTCATAAGATCACAACTCAGCCACTTTGCACGATCAAGTTCGCTGAATGGGTTCCCAACAAGGGGGACAGCGATCTCCAAGACCAATATGTCGCTCCCTTGGACAACTACCAGATTCAGAGCTATTACAATGGCCGAATCATTGGTATCGACAGCACCGCCGACTCTGGCAAGGTTCCGAGATTCACCCACATGTTCGACACTCCGGTAGCCCGAGTATTTGATGTCGTTCGGCCCCTAGATAATCGAGATGAATCTGCCAAGCTAGTTTTACTAGCACGACCCACAGACTCTCCTCTTCTTTCTTCTCCGGAGATTTGGAGGAACGAAATGCAGCGAGCTGAGAGGGTATTCGTTAACAAAACCGAGTCCGGGATGTGGTATGCCATGTCCGAGTTGTCATATCCAGGCGTAACCAGCGGTGCATCGCCTGCAAGCTCAAACTGGAACTATGACAGTCAGCCTTTGGACTTTGACGGCAACCTGGAAGAAATCGTCGGTGTTCACATGCTTTCCCCGGAACAGAACCTCACTCCCCTCAGGTTGACGATTTCCGGCCCTCCCCCAGTGACGGATTTGGCTGAGGAAGCAGAGAAGGCAATGGCAGCACTGGAGGCCAAGCTTCCCCCGTCTTTGGTACCTGTGATCAACCATCCCTTGCTTTCCGTCTTCAACATCATCTGCGCCAGCATCATCTTATTTGTGGTTGGTTTGCAGATGAGGATACCAATCATGTTGAAGATGCAAAGCTTCCTTCGAAAGGCCGGCGTAGAGGTCGCTGTGGAGAAAACTCGGGTTCCAGCGACCTCAACTCCTGCTCCTGCTTCAGATACCACGGACAAGCCAGAAGACCTTGTAGCTGAGGTTACCGGGGACAAGGACGCCGCTGAAGTTGTCTCTGAAATACTGGAGGATGTAATCAAAACTCCTACCAGGAGCCGGGCTCAAAGTGCAGCCGTCTCCGTTGCCAGCCCTGCAAAAAACGTCAAAATGTTTGAGCCGTATGATGAAAGTTCAGAAGGCGAGTCAGAAGACGAGAAGAACAAGGAAGAGTCCAACCCTAACGAAAACGCCGAGAATGGTGCACAGCCTCGCCGTCGACATGCCAAAAGAGGAAAGCGAGGTGGCAAAAGGAACAAAAAGGGCAAGAAGACAATGGACCCGGAGGTCATGGATGAGAAAGAACAACTCGTTGCTGAAGTTCCCACAAAGGACGGCCTTCTTCAGGTTGGCAAGCTCAGAATCGACACCAGGGAAGATCGATGCCTGGGCCGTGGAAGCAACGGTACAGCAGTGTTTCCTGGCTCACTGGACGGCAGAGAAGTCGCAGTCAAGCGTTTGATTCGTTCCTCGAATAGCCTGGCTGCCAAAGAGATCAAGCATCTGCTGTCTAGCGACGAGAACCCGCACGTCATCCGGTACTTTGGAAAGGAAGAGTCACAGCACTTCACCTACATTGCGCTCGAACGCTTTACTACCTCTTTGGATCAGTTCATTGAGCGTCCCCTTCAATACCCCGATTTGGTGAAGCTGCCTGAAGGGTTTGATGTCAAGGACACCCTACGCCAAATCACGGACGGTGTCCAGCACCTGCATTCACTCAAGTTGGTACATCGAGACATCAAGCCTCAGAATGTCCTGGTGAAGGCTGTTAAAAGCAATCGTCCTAGCAATGGAATGCCGAAACTACAGTTTGTCATTTCCGATTTTGGCTTATGCAAACCTCTCGAGGAAGGCCCAGAATCAACCTTCGCTCCAACTGCGAATCATACAGCCGCGGGCACTACAGGCTGGAGAGCGCCAGAGTTGCTGGTCGGGTCCAGGTCGGCTGTTGCGCCGAATTCTAGCTCGACCACCACTTCCAAGTCTACCACTCATTCGAGCGAAGGCACTGTCATTGACCGTCCATCAGGCCGTCGTGCAACCAAGGCGATAGATATCTTCTCCTTAGGGTGTGTCTTCTACTACGTCATGACCCAGGGTCGTCATCCCTTTGATGTTGGAGGTACCAGCCTCGGTCGAGACCTGAACATCAAAGAGAACAAGTTCAGCACAGAAGACTTACGCCTGTATGAGTACCAATTCGATGCGGACGACCTTGTTATGCAAATGCTCAAACATGAACCCAAGGAGCGGCCTGACACGGGACAAATACTTCGTCATCCCTACTTCTGGGACGTGGCCGATAAGCTGGAGTTCCTCTGCGACGTGTCGGATTGCTACGAGCGGGAGAAGAATTCAATTACCAACATCTTCGACGAGAACGCGATCCGCACACCCGCGGAGAAGCAAGCTCTTGCCGAACTCGCCGCTCTGGAGTCTCTTGCGCCCAACGTCATCGGCCCTTCCAAGGACTGGCTTCGTGCTCTTCCCAAAACCTTCCTCACGGAAATGGGCAAACAGCGCAAATATAGTGGTAACAAAATGATTGACCTGTTGAGGGTGATCCGCAACAAGAAGAACCACTTCCACGATTTGCCGCAGGACGTGAAGGAGCAGATGCTGGGCGGCAGTGCGAAGGGATACTACGAGTTCTGGGCAAAGAGGTTCCCGAGCCTGTTGATTAATTGCCACTGTCTGATTTTGGAGCGCGGGTTGGTGGAGCGGTTCAGGATGGAGAGATGGTTCGTCGAGTAGAGTGAGTGGGTGAGAGAGTGAGGGAACATGTTTGTTGGGAAGGGATGTTTTAAGACACAAAATGCGAAAATTTTCAAATATCGACTATACTTGGAGTCTTGTTCGATTTTCTGGATTTCATCTTCTCATTTCTATCTGAGGTCCCTCTACCGAGTAGTTATCAATCGTTCTCTGAATTGGCCACTCGGACCTAGTGGCATGCACGCTCCATGGGTATCTACCAGGTATCTATCTACCCAGCACAGAGCCTACCTCGAGACGTACCTAGGTACCTATGTAAGGGTGGAGGGGGCCAAGCGGCAACCCATCATGCATGTTGCCTTCTCCATGCCGGGGCATATTTAGTTGAGCATCTCGCCTAAGTGGCACTTCTTCAGACCCGGGCTGTTCTGGGGACCGACCACCTGCATCCAGCGACTGAGACGGATCCTGTCGACACCAAGCAGGGGGAAAAATGTTCTCGAGATGGATCTTTGTCCAAGTTCGTTTCTTGTATGAGGTGGTCGATTGGTTGTCACTCCCGTCGCGTCCAGAGCACATTACATACCGTTGATCGGTACACATTTTATGGGGATATGGTTTGATAAAGTGTGGAGTAGAGTGCAGTACACACGGCAATCCCCTGGCAACACCATGGCGTGGGTGTTTGGCGTGATCGGATCAGAGCACCAGTGGTATTGAATGGGACCGTATATGTCCAGCCAGCAAGCTAGCCAGCCAGTCAATGCTCGACCGGTTCATTCTTTCGCTGGTTCCGTTCGTCGGTTGGATGGATTGAAGAAAAGGGGGTTTGTGGACGAGCGGATAGGCAGGCAGATGGATGGACGGATGGGCGAAAGTGGCTTGCGTGGGTTCGATCGTTGCATGTTATTGATGGCTTGCATCCACCATATGGTTGGCTGTTTCCTGCCATCGTGGTCAAGACGATCCAGATTCGCGTGGCAATGACTGGCCATGTAGTTTCCAATTTCCTTCTGGGAGAGCGTGGTCGACACACAGACTGAGGCGTACCGCGCAGAAGCCCAGAGGAACCCCATCAATCCCCCTTCCCTTCGTCATCTGCCACTTACAGCACTCACTCGTCCTCACATCCGCTCCCTCCTCCTGGGAGCTGCCCGAATGATATCATCCACTCGAAGCAACAACTCTGCTGCCTCGCTCGCGCTCCCCACCACCGCTTTCTTCAACTTGTAGCTCTCAATCACGCCCAGCTCCCGCATATCGGCGATGCCGCCCCCGGGAGTCAAAAGATCCAAGCCTGAACTCGTCATACCTCTGTACACCTCGCTTCTCAACTCCGACACCAAGGCAGAAGAGTCGAGACCGGCATTGTCTGCGAGGATGGTAGGAAGTTGGCGTAGGGCAGTCGAGAATGAATCGACAGCCAAGCGCTTTTTGCCGGGGATCTTCTGCGCAAGAGAGTCCACTGCCTTTGCCATCACCATTTCAGAACAGCCGCCCCCGAGGACGACGCGGGGTTCTTTGATAGTTTGCGACAGGACCGCAAGAGCGTCGTGCAGGCTTCGCTCCGCTTCGTCCAGTAGTTGTTCCGTCGCACCCCTTAGCACGATGGTACAGGCCTGGCCCGCTGCCACGCCGGAGAATTTGATCAACGTGTCTTCGCCAATGATGATCTCCTCGATCAAGTCGCAGTGTCCGAGCTTGACGGATTCCGGGTGGTCGAAAGTGCTTGCGATCTCACCACCCGTGACCAAGGCGAGACGTTCCACGCCGTCGAAATCGGCATGTTCGATGGACATGATTCCCGCTTCTGTAAACAGTTGCTCTGGCCAGTTATAGATCAGTTGTCTGTTGATGAAGCAGTTGATCCCGTGTGCTTTGATCCGTTCGACCTTCGCACGCATTCTCTCTCGCTCAGCCTTTTCCAACTCTGCCAGTTCTTTCGTTGAACCGACTTTCATGCGAGCGGCCCAGATTTTCACTTTATCCGTGTCCATTGCAGTATTCGCCACGAGTATTTTTGCATTTTCCAATCTCTTCGGTTGGTTCACGCCGATGCGCTTGTCAAGGATGAATCCTTCGTCGAGATAAGAGTCGGACAGCTTCCCTCCAGATTTCTTGATGATTTGGATGTGGTTCAGGTCGACAGACCCTTTTAGCCGGAGGACGGCGTCGACTGCCAAACTGGCGAACTGGTCACGATCCTGGGAAAGGACCTTCGAGGATAGTGTTGTGCGGGCGATGGCCAGGAGGTCTTTTCGGAAATACTCGGGGGTTTTCGAATTGTCAACTGCGGATTTTTCCAGTGCTTGTAAAGCGGCTTGTGATGCAAGACGGTAGCCTTCAATGATGGTTTGGGGGTGGATGTGACGATTGACAAGTTGTTCTGCCTCTCGCAACAGCTCTGCTGCCAGTACAGTCACCGATGTGGTACCGTCTCCCACCTCATCGTCTTGGACTTTGGAGATATTGACGAGGACTTTTGCGGCGGCGTTGTCGAGGGCGATGGATTTGAGAATCGTGGCACCGTCATTGGTTACCATTATCTCTCCTGTTGAAGCCGACTGAAGAATCTTGTCCATACCCTTAGGGCCAAGTGTTGATTTCACAAGGTCCCCGACTGCGATGGCTCCAACAAAGGCGGACAGACGTGCATTTTCGCCTTTTTCTTCTTGCACGTCTTCGGCAAAGATTTGGGTTGGATTCGAATATGCTGCCATGGTGTCTTTGCCTGGTATCCTCCTCTTCTTCTGCTACTGCTGCGGAGGGGAACTGGTGTGACAGAGAAAGTGTAATTCTGTGTAGTCAAGGCAGATGCAGCGAGCCCAAATTTTGAAAGACTGCGGGGAGAATCAGGCCATGGAATGACAAGGCTGCGGCTTGGCAAGGCTGGAAGTTGCTTCCCGCCTCTCACGATTATGTTGACTTTGGGCATCTAGCTTACTTGCCACCATCATCTTTGCTTACCCCTTTCTCGTATATCGGTGCGCAAGGGCCCTGGTGCTATTGCAGCTTCGGTCCGATACACAAGAATGTCAGCACTACAAATATACGTTGCACAGTGTCGCTGGCGTGTAACAAGGGCTACCCGCATCTCAACATGAAATAATCTTACAATTGACTCGCCTCTCCCCGAGTCCCCAAGCCTGTAACAGAAACATCTCATTCCCACACCGGCTCGGCCGTAAAGCCTGCCGACAGCTCGTTGCGACGACATAGAAAAGCAACAGACGCACACCATTTCTCTGGGCCTCGATCGGTGCCCAGTCCATACCATTCGTTTCCGTCTTCTATCCTTGGTCAACGCCCAGTTGCACCTCCCCTTTCTTAGCCGACAGACCTCTTATGTTTCTGTCCTCAATTTTCTGGTCGAACGCATCAGGCTTCAATACCTTCCAGACATGGGTAATTGCATGTCACTTGGTCCGAACGAGGAAGATGTCCGGATAGCACGGTGTTACGCACACGCTCAGAGATATCAACAACCCTTCCACTTCAGCCACGGTCCGGCCGTGATGAGCGAAACTTCGCATCACTCTCTCGACCCATATGCTACATTCTCCAAGACCGAGGATTCTCGGCGACGGAGTCGGAAAGCCCCGCCGCAACGACGCCGTTAGTCCTGGTGCTGCGGAGCCATGGGTGCCGCGTCGGAAGATGGGCCGCCTCAAACTTGGAACGCTCAGGACCTGGCGCCTAAATTCAAGTCGCGACGAGTACCCGCAGGAGATGGTACAGATCCTCGGGACTGATCCACCACCACACAAGCACAACGAAGCAAATATACCTTCAACAGACTATCTTCAGCTGGTCTCACTATTATAGGCTCTTCTCTACAGAGTCTCTCCAGAGTCTCTATCCTGGTGAGAGATAGCAAATGGTATCGGGCATGACTGTCAGAAGGATGAATAGTGTCCACGTGGCCTGCATTGCACTTTGGCGAAGATCGCCCATACATTTCTGCTTTCTACGGTACAAAGGTCAGTTTTCTCATTCACTCAGCTTATTCCCTTTTATTTGAAAGTCTTGTAACGCTCAGCAAGATGCCAAGCTGATAAGTTTTTTGGTTCCTCTCGAAATAGACGTCGTGTTCGGAGAGGGGATGCGGTCTATCATTAGGGCCTTTATGTCACGACATGAACTCCCAGTCTGCTCTTGGCTGAGCCTTCAAATGAAGGTCCTGAATTACAAGTTTCGTGTCTCAATAATATGAGGGTCTGACACGAGGCCAGTGGCAAGAAGGACGGTTTTCACAGGATGAAGAAGGCTCACTCGCAGGTCTATTCAACTGAATTCGTTCCTTTTATCCGTTATTGTTGGCCATAACTTGCATTACGACGCGTCAAGGTCAGTGCAAGCTATTTGTTACGGCTTGAACGGAGCGCTACGGCTCTGGTATTATGAGACCATGACGAGCACGAGGAACGTATGCTGCACCTGGACGAACGCAGTGTGAACCTATAAGATCGAGAGAGAGAGAGAGAGAGAGAGAGAGAGAGAGAGATGTTTATCAAGCACTTAATGCAGAGAAGAATGTTTCAACGTAAAGGCTTTCCGAGGCCCTTCACATAAATCCCGACCTGATGCGTCTTTGCGCTGCAGTAGAAAAAGGGGTCGAGGCCAAAGCAGCGTGGAATCTCTTCCCAATGGAGGCTAAAGTTGACGCCAATTTACCATGACTTGCTTGGCGCATCGTGCCTCCTTTCAGCCTTTCGCCGTCTTTCCTTCCCTGAACCATGTCCAGCCGCGACTGTTCAGAGTCCAATTTGAAGTTGGAAGGGTGTCGCTCTAGAAACTGTGCCTTTGGCTGTCTTCAATGGGTCCCCCAACATAACTCCGGGGGAAGACGATGTTTGAACATTCCTCCCTACGATCACAACCACTGACGACTAATGCATTTCATCCCCGTGCTCTTGTTCATGTTCAAAAGACCGGATCAAGCCAGCTGCGGCAATGGGTCGACAGTCGCATATTGCGCGTCTAGCTTTGGTAAGGGATAATCTTTCACAAGCTCTGAATTGATGAAGAATTTCTTTATCTCAACACTTGGACCACTTTTCGTACTCGGGAAACCAAGCTGCTGCATCGACTCAAAGTAACTGACAGTTGAATTTAGGGAAGGTCTCCATTTGGTCCTCCACTAGAAGACGAGAAGGGAGACTTTATCATTGGACCAAATGCGCAACGTCAGACAGACCATGACTATATCCAGCAGTTCGACGATCGAGGCCATCCAAGAAATCTTGCTTCGGAGACATTGAGGAGGCGACTGCTTCGAGCTCAAAATGAGGCTCTGTCAACAGTCGGTGTCGTTGTTCGCAAAGCACAAATGCAACGGTCCTGGTGGCAATCCATGAGTGACATGCAAAGATACCGACTTCTTTTGGACGAACATGCCACTGGTGCTTACTGCGAGATTGTCGAGACTATTGCCCAAAATGTCGCTACTCACTGGATAATCAACTTCCGCCGACGGCTCCTTGTAAGTAAGAGAAGAAATTGCCCTCGAGGCAGTAGCTGACGTGCCCAGACCTTCAAATCTTACTTGGGATTGCCAATTCCTCAGATGCTATTCTCTGAGTGGAACATTATGGGCCCGAGTGCTTTCCTGTTTGCCGGCTTCTTCCCTGGTACAATTGCGCGTGTCAGCCAATTGCTCAGAGTCGCAATACTAGAAGACGAAAGAATCAGGATTTCGAAGTCAATGCGCCCTTCTAGGTTTTTCAGTCTATCGAATATTGGCAGGTTACTTCGCTGGTCAAGGTGAGCAAACCTGCGAGTCTGACGACATCTCACTAACTCTAAGCAGCCTGCAAGTCCTATGGTTTGCTTTCGAATACCCGTTCCACGCCTATTCCGTCCTACAATCGCTATACCTCATCCCGCTGCATCCGGCGCCCTCCTGGTCAGCCATGATACCCTTCAGCAGCCATTCCCCCATTCGGATGTCTCTGGACGCATCAGACTTGTTTTTGGGGTCCTCTACCCAATTACTAGTGAAGACAATTTCCAGTCCCTTCGTCTTGGCCCTCGTCAGAGACCTGATTGGCAACTATCTCTTCAAAAAGGTCTACGTTATTGTCCGTCAAATGGTGGCCAAACCCGACCGGCCAGATCGAATATCGCTACAAAGTGCCAGAAATTTGAACCTTGAGACCGCATCTGTCGAATTGGAAGAGGCTATTTTCGGCGACTCGGGTGAAATGGGCCCACGGTCTATGAGAGAAACTATTCAGGCAATAATTCCAGCCTCGTTATGGTTTTGGGTTCGGGTCATTCAAACACAAAGAGTTCCATTGGCCGTCGAGCTAAGCCCGAATATTGAAATAGAGCTGCTGGGACGGAGCGCTATGCATTACCGAGCACTATATCGACAGAATCGCGAGCTTGATCTCAGACGTGCGCCGAGGACCCTTCGAGTCATGGCTATCCGTGCCGCCTTTCACGATTTCAATTTGGATCCGGACCACTCGATGATTGACATATTTGAATTGGCGGATGATGTAAGCTTTTTGGCGTCGAGTTCGGTGTCTACTTCGACACCGGAGCCAGAAAACCTTACGCTCTTTACAGAAGCGGTAACCGGCCCCGGCACTGCGAGCGAGGCTCGAGGTGACACCGAACCTGAGATTGCGCAGGGAGAGCGCCAATCTGGGAATAACCAAACTGTAGACAATGCGAACGCTGAGAATCTCCTTGTCTGGAGCGACACGCACGAAGAAACCGACGACCCTGACAGGCCCCTCCCGTTCTCAGGCGGTCCGACTGTGGATGGAGAAAGTGTTCAGCCCACCGTTCCGCTGGAGACCCTTCTTGAGCCGGTCCTGCATGATACCGCGGACTCAGGAGAATTACGACCAGCGAGCCCAGTCCCAGCTACGCCGGATCAGGGGTCTCCTGTCATTGAAATCCCATCCCAGGGCTCTCCTCTACAACGAACGCCATCCCCTATCTCCCCTATCCCGGGCATATCTCGTGCGGCAAGTTTACCCCACACAACACCAAGGCCTGTGCGCCGTCCGACAGTCATAGAACAGGATGCACCAGCAATGGGAGACGAGATGTTACAACGGCGTCAACCGCAGTCGAAGGATACACGCAAAGCAGATGAAAGTCTCTACCGTGTGACTGTTCTTTCAAACCACCCAGCTGAAGCATTCGCACATTATATGACCTCAATCATTGAGTCGATTGTCCTGCTCCCGCTTGACATTATGTTCTTAAGGTCATTAACTCGAGGATTTCTCACCCAGCAATCCGAAGATCAACACATGGCCAGGGCCTCTTCACTGCTTAGCGATGTATGGCCTCTCACGTCAGGACTGGGAGTGCGAGACCTTTCTATGGTGCAAAGACTGCAATTCTGGGGCAATTTCTTCCTCACGATTGGCATGCAAGGGTTGGTAAACTTTGTGATATGGTCAGTCGGTACACAGGCAACCGTGAGTCTGGGCGAGAGATTTGGCTGGGGGAACATCTGAGGTCTCACAGAATTGACCTGGTGGGAAGGGTGAAAAGTGTTTGACGCGATGTACCCTGTAATTCAAAAGATACCCAGCCGCTCGGTCATGCAAAAGTCAGTTTCACTTTTTCAGAGGACTAAAAAGAACTGATCCGCCGATGTCGTATTATTTACTCCTCTATGGGTTGCTTTGTTCTTGTCTTGGAAAAGTGTGAGGGAGCAGGAGCGCAAGGCGGCGAGGCTGAGATTCAGCCAATCAGCTCTTGGAAGGCTTTCTCCGCATCAAATTATTGCGCAGTTTGCAAAATCCAATCATTAGACCGACTGAAGCGTCGACGCTCTTCCTTTTTACGCGTTTACAATGTCGAAACGAAAGTCGGAAGAACCCTTGGAGGGTATCCTTACCAATGCATCCCCAGCAAGCAAGAAAGTGCGCATCGAAGATGTTCTTGAGGAAGAAACCCCCGTGCATGCTAGTCTCCATACTCCCCAAAGCCCAACTGTCCAGCCCACAAACGGCGCGAGTGTCTCCCAGAGTATGATGGAGGAGCAGGAAGAGGAGGAAGAAGTCGAATCAGACGTTGAAGACGACCGGCTACCAGCTGCACCACTGCGACAAAATGCGCCCACAGAAGGCTACGATGATCTTTATCTAGACACCATCAATCGATCCTTGCTGGATTTCGACTTCGAGAAACTCTGTTCCGTTACCCTCTCCAACATTAACGTCTATGCTTGTCTGGTCTGTGGGAAATACTTCCAAGGACGAGGCCCAAAGTCTCACGCATACCTCCACGCCCTCGAAGTTGATCATCATGTCTTCATCAACATGGAGACCAAGAGAGTCTATGTCCTACCCGAGGGTTATGAGGTGCACAACAAGAGTCTGGACGATATCAAGTATGTGGTGGATCCAAAATACACGGAAGAGGAGGTCAGACTGCTAGACAAGGATCCGAAGGAGTCGACAGACCTTGCCCACAAGCGATACAGGCCCGGGTTCATGGGCATGAACAACATTAAAGCCAACGACTACCTCAATGTGGTTGTGCAAGCATTGGCGCATATTTCGCCATTGAGAGATTTCTTCCTTCTACATGGCTTTCCTCACACGGCGTCGCAGTTGCCGGTGCGCTTCAGCACGCTGGTTCGCAAACTGTGGAACCCCAGAGCGTTCCGATCTCACGTCTCGCCGCATGAACTGTTGCAAGAGATTGCCCTGCGTTCGTCCAAGAGATTTACTTTGACACAACAATCGGATCCTGTGGACTTGCTCGCCTGGCTCCTCAACAACCTTCACAGCACGTTAGGAGGTTCACGCAAGGCGCTCTCGTCGCCCATATACAAGTGTTTCCAGGGGAAATTGCGGGTTGAATCACAAGAGATCACGGCAAAATCTGATGCGACGGGTGATCGACTCAGGTTCGAGGAGTCATCCAACATCAAGACGGACATGCACCCGTTCCTCATTTTGACGCTGGATCTCCCTCCAGTGCCTCTCTTTCGAGATGCGGTTGAATCCAAGAATATTATCCCTCAAGTTCCACTTATCAACCTATTACAAAAGTACAACGGGCTGAATGCTATGGAGAGAGCGGCTCATCGACTCCGACATCGACTCCTACACCCGCTCCCGCCCTACCTTTTATTTCATATCAAACGCTTCAGTCACAACAAATTCGTTTCCGAGAGGAATCCAACCATTGTGACATTTCCTTCTCCTCGAGGATTGGATATGTCACCCTACGTCGAACCTAATCCGGCAATCCACCCACCCGGGGAGCCAATCCTTTACGACATGGTTGCCAACATTATTTTGGATACAACCTCAATTTCTAGTGCTGGCGGCGAGGACACTAATGCCGCCGACGCCGCGAACAAAGCCGTTGGTGCGGAGGGCCAGAAAGTGGCTTGGAAGGTGCAACTCCGAGACAAGGCTGTTGCGTATGCCCAGCGCACTGATCTTCCGGAGTGGCTGGAGATACAAGACCTCTGGGTCGAACGAGCAGAATCCGAGACGCTTTTCACCAGGGAGGGCTATCTTATGGTGTGGGAGCGGCGAAGAGAAAAGAAAAAGGCCAAGCAGACCAACGGAGTAAGAACAGCGCAAGGCTGAAGTCTAGAAAGCCTCACCTTGAGATCGTATCAGCTCCGAATTTGATCTTGTCCATAGCAGACAGATATTCCAAAATCCAGCCGTTCCATGGTTTCTTGTTGGCATTACTTCGCCCAACAGGGGGATCCGCGCTTGGATGATCTGTAGTGGAGCTGTTGAAACGGAGATCCGCCTAGCTCTTTATCATGCCCGTATTCGAACTATCCCATCCCATCATTTGAAATCTCATCGACGCCTCCCGTGTGTTCACGATTGAAGCTATCGACGTGGTTGATAGGTAGTCATGAAGCTAGTCCAAAGCTTCGCCCTGGCATTGCTCTCAGTCTCTGCATTGCTCACGCACGCTTCCGTCACCGCGGGGCGCAATGAAAAGCTTCAAGTTGCGCAACCTCAGCAACATGCCATACAGCAGCAGCAGCAGCAGCATCTAGCTGTCGGACCGCACGACGTTCTCGAACATGGAAAAAAGCTCTCCGATGTGATCGCTGCTTCGCCCTTGTTGTCGCTGCATCGTGCCATTTGCGAAGTCGAATCCATTACCGATAACGAAGCCGCGGTGGGGAAGCTGCTCGTCTCGATTCTCGAGGCGCATAATTTCACAGTGGTTACGCAGAGTGTCCCGCCGCCGCCAAAGGCAGCGCAATCGACAAGCACCAGTGCGAAGAAGGAGAGATTCAATATCTATGCGTACCCGGACGTTTCGAAGTATGGAGGGGGCTTTACTGCGTCGGATGCGAAGCCGAAAGTACTACTGACCTCGCACATTGACACGGTCCCACCACATATCCCGTACTCGCTGTCTCTTCCCAGCAAGGGAGACGAATTGGGTGGTGGTGGTGCTGCTACGACGTCGTCGTTTTCGCGCAAGGACATACTCATTTCCGGCCGGGGCACGGTCGACGACAAAGCTTGCGTGGCGGTCCAAGTCCAGACAGCATTGGACCTGCTCTCCGACCCCGCGGCTTTTACCAGTGTCTCCCCTTCGGACATTGCGCTGCTGTTTGTGGTGGGCGAGGAGAAGAGGGGCGATGGGATGCGCCACTTTTCCTCGTCGCACATCTACAACCACACCCGCGATCACTACAAGGCCATCCTCTTCGGCGAACCCACAGAAGGTAAACTGGCCGCCGGCCACAAGGGGATCGAGATGCTCTCGCTCCGCGCCCGTGGCAAGGCGGCGCACAGCGGCTACCCCTGGCTGGGGAGGAGTGCGAATAGCATGATCCTGCCGGCGCTTGTGGTTCTGGATAAATTGGGCGACACGCCCGAGGAAGAAGGTGGACTGCCCGGGAGCGACAAGTACGGGAAATCTACGGTGAACGTTGGGATCATGCAAGGTGGCGTGGCGGCCAATGTCGTCCCCGAGTTCGCCATGGCCGACGTGACGTTCAGGCTTGCTGGGGGAACCGTCGCAGAGGTTCGCAAGATTGTCACGGACGCGGTACGCAAAGTCGACCCGGAGGAGCTGTTGGATTTGTCCTTCTCGCAAGGCTACGGGCCCGTACCCTTGGATGCAGATGTGGATGGCTTTGAGACCATCACTGTCAACTATGGCACGGATGTGCCGAATCTGGATGTCGTGGATGGAGTCAAGAAATATCTGTATGGGCCGGGGAGTATTCTGGTCGCTCATGGTAAGGATGAGGGCCTTACGGTGGGGGATATGGAGGAGGCCTTGGAAGGGTACAAGAAGTTAGTGATGCATGCGTTGAAATTGTAGCTCTATACAACGGGTATTTTGAGAGATCTTGGGTTCAGCCTTTCAATATGACCTTGTGAATCGACATAATAGAGATCCAAAGGGTCTTGGGACCGTTTGAGGATGAAACTCGGGAGAGGACCGTGAAGCTCGAAATGCCAAGACCACAATGCGCCATTCCTAATTCGGAGCCCACACATTCGGCAAACTTTCCGCCACCTCTGGATGCGAAAAGTTGCAACTGCGCTCCAGGACACCAGATCAATTTGCACACCCACGAACTTCCACCGCCTCAGTTTCACCTTCGCCATTTCTCCAGACCGTTCAAGATGGCGAAAGAACGCACTGAGAAGTCCGGCATCATTGTCGGCTTGAACAAGGGCCATGTGAGTTATCTCTCCGCCGAACCTTTCATTCAGCTGCCCCCCCTCCAATCGAGAAAAACTGTGGCACATGGTGGTTTTCAAAACGGATTACAAGGACGAGGCCAATTGAGGGAAGGGCGGACAGAATCATAGCCCTTTCCCCCCTTATCCTCCCTCCAATTCCGGCCCTTTCATCCCGAACGAAGGAAGGAAACTAACAGACCACTTTTCGCGGGTTTTCTAGAAAGTCACACCCATCACCACCAAGCCCCGAGTCTCCCGGCGCAAGGGCGCGCTCAGCAAACGCACCGCCTTCGTCCGCGAAATCGTCAAGGAAGTCGCCGGCCTGGCACCCTACGAGCGCCGCGTGATTGAACTGTTGAGGAACAGCAAGGACAAGCGTGCGAGGAAGTTGGCCAAGAAGAGGGTACGTATTCCGAGACACCGTACCACAAAACAAACTTGGAAGGTTATCAGAGCAGAAGAAACTAACGTATCTTGTGTCGTCGAATAGCTCGGTACATTCGGCCGTGCGAAGAGAAAGGTCGACGAGTTGCAGCGTGTCATCGCCGAGGCCAGAAGAACCGGCGCCCACTAGAGAAACCCCGCCTTTCTACCCTGGTTTTACTATTGCGCACCAATATGCTCCTTGACGACGACAAATGGAGACGAGAGAGGAGTTGTAAAGTGAATGGAGTGGAGCTGAATGGGGACGGGGTTTGAGGCAAGAGGCATTCGAACCTGGAGCGGGGAGACTGTGGTGGCTTTTTTTTCCCTTCCTTCCCAGCCCCTCAAGTTTGAAGCGAACAATGATATTGGGGAGTGGTGGGCAAGCAAAAGAGAGAAAAAAGCATCTGACGGCGCTGCGCTGTTGAAATCGTGGAAAACTGTCCCTCAAGGCTCCCTGGCTAGTCAAGGTCAAGGGTGCAAAGGCCGGGAACGAACGACTGCAGATGGAACGACGCCTTGAGCTTGGAGCAGGAACGGACCAAAAGAAAGAGAACTTACTCCCCGGTTGATCGACAGGGAACCAAGTCATCCTGGCAGCGAATGTACCGACCAGTGAGAACAATGAACCAGTGAAACTGAACCACCCTGCAAAGCAAAGCTCTTTACTCGTCCTTGTTGTGAACACCGCTGGCCTGCTGGCTTGCCGGCTTATTCTTGATACCTGCATGCATAGAAGAGCGTACCTAGGTACTTAGCTAGGCGCTCCAACTCCGCCCCGTGTGACGCACTCATATCATATATATTCTCATCATATTCCCTCCCCCTTGTATACCTAAAACAGCCACTCCCACTCCCCACAGTCGATGCTTTTCTCGAGGTCCCCCTTCATCGAATACTAACCTCGACCTCATCCTCGTCCTCAAAGCCGACTTCCTCGACCGTGCTCTCGGCGTCGAGCCTCTCGCCGTCAAAGATCAGCCACGGCGTCTTCGAGTCGTCGACTTTCCTCATCGCCGCGTACCCGCGCATGATCTTGCCGATCTTCGTGTGCGGCCTCACCCGCAGGGGCATGGGTTCCAGGTTTTTGGAAACCAGGCGGATCACGATGGCGCCTTTGTCTCTGTCCTCAATGGCTGGCGCCGTGGCGGCGTTTGCGGAAGAGCCCCTTTTTTCTTCGTCCTGGTCTGACGGGCCTTCATTTTCGTCGTCTTGGTCTTCGATTTGCGAGCGTTGTCGTTCTTGACGACGCTCTCTGTCGCGCTGTTTCTGCTCGTAGATTTCCGGCGTCATGGCTTCGAGCATGACGTTCCCTCCGCTCGGATCCTTGGTGCTGCTAGAGTCGTACCCATCATCATCATTACCACCACCGTCCTCATCCCCGCCCTCGCCCTCGTCATCATCAATGCCCAGGCTTAAACTCCGCCGTTGCTGGTGTTGGCGCTGGCGATGATGATGATCCTTCTTCAATCCACGGATGATCCCACGCATTGTCGTCGAGTCGAACAGTCTGGTCCCTTTCCAGGTGAAAAACACTTGCCTCCTAACAGACTCTTCGAGCTCGAATCTCTGGCACCAAAACTCCTTCACTTGTTTCAGGGACTGCGATGCCTTCCGCTTGACGATGAGGGATTTGGTACCGGCGATCTCGGACTGGATTAGGATCTTGACTTCTGGGTCGTTTTCTTGTTGCTCGAGGTTGGGTGTGCTGCGTCTGCCGGCTGATGCGGCGCCAAAGTCTTGGATAGAGTTGGACGATGCTGGCCGACTGTCATGCTGTGATTGCACGAAGGAAGGTGATCTTGGATCGGCGGCGTTCTCGAGGGTTGCCGAAGACCCTCTGTCGGGCGGTATACTGGGTGTCCGGACAGGTTGGCTGCCCTGGCGCTGCAGTCGAGCCTTCTCGCGGGCCTTCTGCTTCAGCAGGCGTAGGTATTCATCCTCCTCTTCTTCCGAGTCCCTCTCATCCAGAAAACTATCCACTTTTGATTTTTGGAGACTCGCTTTAGGCTTTGCGGGAGTGAGCACGATCAGATCATCGTCCTCACCCTCATCCTCGTCCCCGCTATCGAGAGTGATGGCTGTGCTGTTCACATCTGCCTTGCGGCGTGGAGACCGCTGTGTTTTCGGGGATGAATCCAGCCCATCACTCAGAGTCTTTCGTTTCGTGGGCGTGCTGCGCGTCACAGGTCTTTCTCGCGCCTTCTCCTTCGTCTCTTTCTTTTTGTTCCTATTGTTGTGTTCCACCTCACTGGCCGAGCCGCTCTCAATGTCCTGCTCTTCTTCTGTTGATATCCTCCGTCTCTTCGTGTCTGAACCCTCACTTCGTTCCTTGCCAGCGCCACGGGCTTTGGCCTTTGCGGCTTTCTTCTCGCGCTCGGCTCTTTCCGCGCGGACAATGTCCTCGTACTTGACATTGCGGCCGAAGATTGACCCGCTGTCCGGGGTCACAGCCGTGGGTGCAATCCACGCCGATTTGCTGAATAGGGGTCGTTTCACGCCGCCACTAGCCATGGTCAGGGGGAGGAGGTATGGGGGGAATGGGAGGAGGAGGAGAGATCCAGCGAGAACACCGTTATGCTCGTCTCTTCGCGCGAACGCGACGGTGGGAAAACTAAGATACTCGATGCAGGTTAGGCGCACTTTGGGGTCGCGGGGCAGCCTTGCCTGGTAGGTAACAGTAAACGCTCGGAAGCTTAACTGTATCAGGCAAAGCCCAGCCTCGCTGGTGCTTCACACCCATAGCCCGCGCTGTCTCAAAGGAAGGAGAATAGCCAGCTCGAATGCGAACCATACCGCAGATCCTCTGTTGCCGGCAGGAAGGAGACAACGCGGATGATGCTGAAATTTGCAAACCAGCTTCGATCTGAGGGGGAGGATCTCCGGGTTCACACCAGCCTAGTAGGGGACCTTGCCAGCTCGTCTTCTTCTACTTTTCGAGTCGGCTGGTGGTCGAGTAAGCGTACGACACAAAGAGCAATTCTCTGGCTCATTCCGGGTCTTCTACATGTTGGTGGAAGTACTCATCATCCACGCCACGAGTTGTCAATGTGCTTGTACACTCCAACTTCCTCGTTCATATATGCCTCTTTAGCTTCATGAAAGCCTTCTCGCCAGTCACCAGCAGTGTCGAAGCGAGACACTTTGACATTGGCATTTTATTCCTCGTTGGGCTATAGGCGAGTTCGCTTGTTTCAAAGGTAGGCATGTCTCTTCAACCGATTTCGTACGAATGGTGAAAAAGATGGACAGGTGCGCGGCGGCCCTCAGGCATGCCCCTAGCTCTCGAGTTCCTCATACGATCATGCTTGCGGATGTCTCCAGAGCGAGGTCCATCACCAACTCAACGACATCACTGACATCTACTTCGTAGCCATTAGCAAAGGTCATCCTCTGTAACTTCGAATCTCTCCTCTTGTGCCAGGCGGCTGCTGAGTCAGGGCGCGACTTTGCGGCTTTTGTCTCATAAGCCCCGGTCAATCACCTAAAAAATGAGTCGCTGTAGTCCGCCTTCGCAGGCATGTTCCGAAGCGAGACGGGAGCAGCTCTCCATATCTTTGTCTACTTCGGACGCGGTTCAAGTTCGTCAAGGTTCATACCAAGCCTCCCCAAGGCTGAATTTGGGCATCTGTGAGGAATGACGTTTGCGGGGTTTATCGGTTGAATGCCATTCCACCGAGAGTCTTTTCTGGGGAAGCACTGATCGTGTTAATCAAACCCCAATCATACCTGCTCTTTCCCCAAGTCGGCTGCGTCTCCTCCACCAGTGTGCCCAATCTTCCCAGAGGATAATATGGCTCTCTCCAACGGGAAGCCTCCGTGGAGTGCCTGGAGGCGTAAGCTTCTCTGATTTCGATGGTCCCACTATATTTACATATATTCTGATGCCCGCTTCTCTTACGACACACTTCGAAGCTTTGCCAGTGGACAACGAACCCAATGGCAGGGTCACAGCCCAATGGCACGCCGGGCCCCGCGGCCCGCAGACCCAAACACATCATCATTGTAGGCGGTTCCCTTGGCGGACTCTTCACGGGCGTGGCGCTCAAGCAGCATGGTTACGACACGACGATCCTCGAACGCAACCCGACCAATCTGCTAGAAAATCAAGGCGCCGGTCTTGTCGCCGGCGGCGATACCATGGCCTTTTTCGAGCGGTATGACCGCTGCAAGCGGCCCGTCGCTGTAACGTCTCAGAAGCGAATGTACCTCGACCAGTCGGGCAAGGTTGTCCATGAGGAAGTCATGAAGCAGACCATGACAAGCTGGGACTTGTGCTATTACATGCTCCGCGCCAATTATGACCACCAAGAAAGTGGGTACTGCAATGTGCCCGGGCCCCAGCCTGGCGACGGGAAGATCGATTATAGATATGGCTGTACGGTGACGAGTTTCCAGGACGAAGGTGATCAAATAAGGGTGTTTTATGACAAGGCTGATGGCGGAAAAGAGTCGGTCGTGGGAGATATGCTTGTCGGCGCGGATGGGCCGAGCTCGACCGTCCGGAAGATCCTATGCCCGGAAGTCGAGAGAAAATATGCGGGCTATTGCGTGATAAGAGGCACGGTACCTGAGAATGAAGCGTCTGAGGAAGCCAGGAAGGCGTTTGTGGAGAGGTTCACCTTCTTCCATGCTCCGGGAATCCAAAATCTGACATACACCATCCCCGGGATCAACGGGGCAATAGAGCCAGGGAATCGACTGCTGAATTTTGTCTGGTACACGAACTTTCCTGAAGGCGAGGAGGAGCTCGAAAAGGTGATGACCGATAAGGATGGTAAGAGGAGGCGACTTACCATCCCGCCCGGGATGATGCGACCCGAGGCGTGGGAAATGGTCAAACAACGTGGTCGAGATCGTCTACCTCCACAGATGTCCGAGATGGTCCAGAAGACGAAGAACCCATTTGTGCAGTGTATTACTGATGTGATCACTCCAACCAATGACTTCTACGGCGGCAAAGTTGTGCTTATTGGGGATGCACTCGCCGGGTTTAGGCCGCACACTGTCGCTAGCACGAGTCAAGCTGCGTTCGACGTCCTCATGCTGGTCGAGTACCTTGAGACCGGCGATCACGCTGAGTTTGTGCGAAGGACCATGGAATATGCACGCTTGATCCAGAAAAGGGGCATATACATTGGGAACAGAAGCCAGTTTGAGAAGCTCCCGTTGAGGGAATACATCGACGATCGGAATATGATGTCGATAAAGAGAGAAGACCTGGAATTTCCAGAATGGACACAGGTTAGAGGATAGTACTGCTTAGAGGCAGGTGTTGAGCTTCGAGGGGGCATGTTGACGACTCACCGGAGAGTTGTGGTAGGTTGGGGGTTGAATTTTACCACCAAGAGGTCATTGATAAACAAAGAGGCCATCGAAGGTTCAACTCGCCACTGCTGAGCGGGCGGAGGTAATAGTCTCGTCAGGATATCATGTCTTGAAGGAATAGGCTGGAGATTCAACTTCGTGGCCGTAGCCCAGAACGTCGAGGCTGTCTAGGCTTGGTCGTTGGTAGAGACTGCGCGATTGGTAGATCTTCCATGGCCACTTTTTGCCTCGCCGTGGACTTCTTCTTGACCGTCTTCTTGACGGATTGTTTGTTCTTGGGCTGCGTTTGGGGCTTTGCCGTTCTACCGGGCACATTCCCACTCGCCAGCATCTGGACGATTGCTTCGATCCGCTTGACCCGATTTGAAGGTGAAGCTGTCTGTACGCGCCAGAGCACCGCATATCGCTCTGACTTGCTCAGACCTTCGAAGAACGAGGACGCCACAGGCACGGCAGCAAGAGCAGCAGCGAGATCGTCCGACAAAGCTATAGTCGCTGGGCCGTCGTAAGCACGAGCCCAACGGCCATCCGCTTTGGCAGCATCGACCGCGGCAATGCCTGCCGGGCGCATTTTGTCTTCGTGGACCAGTCTCGCGACCGCATTCACATTCTTTCGGGACCATATACTTTTGGACCGGCGTGGTGTGTATCTGACTAACCACCAGTTCTCATCGAAACGATTTGCTCGGCCGTCGATCCATCCAAAACATAGTGCGACCTCGACCGCCTCGGCAGACGAGATGGAAGGCACACCCGCCGCTTTCTTCGCGAGCTTAACATAGCACCCGGGGGCGGTTCTGTGCTCACGGTCGAGGAAAGCCTCAAAATCCTGTGCGGAGGGAAAGGTGTAAATGGGCAGGTCTGTGGGCAGCGGTTTAGATGACATGGTGGAATCCCAATGCTGCGGATCAATGGGGTTCTTTAAGGCCTTTTGGTTGCTGAGTGTCAAGGTCCCTCGAGAAGTGGAAACCGAGGGAAGGGATTGCGAGCATGTACCGACCCCTGGGACGCGTTTCCCACGGATTCAGCTCATCCTGACAGCTAAGAAAAGCATGGTCCACGAGAAACGACGCGTATTTTGCCTGACCACCTTCGATCACAAAATTAATTACCACGTATGTATCTGGACAACTGGTCATTGCTTTGAGTACCTAAACTGAGTACATAAACTGCTCGGCGCCAAGACCCGACGCCCTGCTCACCAACTTCAATTTGACAGGCGAAAGGAGGACGAGGCTGAGGTCCAAGGTTGCTACTCCTCACCACCATCATCTTCTCCATCCCCCATCTTTCCCACCATCTTGTTCAATGCTTAACTTTTACTTCAGACAAAAATATCCAAGTACGCATGTCAGAACCTACCTTATCTAAGTATACTAGCCGCCTTCTGTCTAAAAAGCGGGTAGCATTGCGATAGAGCCTGACTAAGGCGGGTAACGGGATACCCTTTGCCTTTTTCATCTGAGGCCTCTGGCGCAATGCTATTGAGTGAGACTGAAGCATCATCCATTGGGGACAGCCAAACGGGGCCAGATTTGTCCAAACATTGGGGGGACCTCTATTAATACGCTTAGGCGCATTCCCTGCTAGGCGGGATGGCTTGAGTCGGGAGTTTCCGATTGCTACACTCACAGCACGGCTGGAGGGGATGTGGTCAGCTCCTTTCTTTTCTTGTTTACGAGCCGCCAGAGCCACAAAGCTTTTTAAGTAAGCATCCAGAAATGATGCAGCTATGGAATGATTACAGCTGTGGTTCTCAAGGAGATATTGCGTGTAACGACCTTCCCCTCACGCATCTACGAAGAGAGGCGCAGCAACAGTGTACGTCTGGGGGAATACAAGCACCTGAATCTATAAAGAATGGCAAGGGGGATGGCCTTCTCAAACTCTCTGAGCTTTTCCTTTTCGTCAGATCTCTTCACTCGGCATATTCCTCTCTGGTTCGATTCATTTGGATCTTGTTCTTTGTCCGTGCTAACTCTCCGGACCGCCATTCACTTGGGTTTCTTCCTTTCCTCAGCCCTTCTATCTACCCAGCAGCGCAGCGAGCCAGCATGTCCTTCTTGAGGAAGAAAAAGCCATCCCAGCAATCAGCTGCTCCCAGTACACATCCGAGCATCCCAGCGAATGCGGTCCTCGGCCAGACGGCACCACGGAGGCAGGGCGTAACCCGCCAGCTCCACCCTCCGGCCCAGGACGCCCAGCCAGGTCATCCCGAACCATCAGATACAGCCACGCCAGGCCAACAGCAACAACCAGCAGCTCATCCCGGTCAAGAAATTCCAGACTATGAGGAAAACGAGCCGAATGCCGTCCTCGGCCAGGCGGCACCGCGGATGCAGGGCGTCACCCGCCAGCGCCACGCTACGGTCCAAGACGCCCAAGCTGCTCTGGACGACCACGCAAGCCTCGCCGCTGAGCATGAACATGGAGCTACAGACCAAGACGCCCACGCGCAGGCCGCCGGGCATGGAGATGAAGATAGTGAGGAGTGGGAAGAGGGAGAGGAAGAGGAAGAGGATCAAGATGATGATTGGCATGGCGAACTAGACTATCCCCCAGACGAGGAGGGGGAGTATGAACACTACCCTGAAGATGAAGGCGAAGGCGTCGGCATCGCATATTAGACCGGGCGAATCCAGCGGGTCAGCACTTCGCGCGGTCGGTTTCCCTGTAACGCGAACCAGCAGCGCACCGTTTGTTTACTCTCTTTCTCTCTTCTTTCCCTAGTTAGTTGACCAGTTCGGTCGATCGAGGCAGGGTATGCATGCAATCATTAAATAAGTATGACCTTTTCCCCCCTTTAGTCCCCTCATCTTCACAAAACATATTCTTTGCACGTGTCCGTGCACGGTACCAGGCACCCGCAGCGTGTGACGTCTACCAAAGCTTCACCACAAATCGCACTGCATTACCCACCCCCATATAATCAAACCTGCCGGGGTGATGCAACCAGCATCATATTCTCCTGCACCCAGATACCGTGGGCGATGGTCGTAGCGCCCTTGATTGGGTCCACGAGGGCCCAGTCGAAGTTGCGAAGAAGCTAGAATGCAAACTGGTTAGAGCAAAGCAAGCCCAGACACGTTGATGGCAGTGCCAACTCACCTCGACAAATGCCTTGTGCAACTCCATCATGGCAATGTTCTTGCCCAGGCACGCAAATCTTCCGCTCCCAAACATCAGCTCCGCCGTCCTCAAGTACTTCGCCCTGACTTCCGGATCAGGGTGCAACCATCTATCGGGCCGATACAGATCTGCGTCCGCTCCGAAGATGTCTGTTCTCCGCCCAAGACCTTCGCAGCAGAAGGCCACTTGAGTGCCTGGAGGGTAGAAGACTCCATTGATCGTCTCGCCCTCGGGAGGGGCGAGTTTGCTCTGGAGACCAAACAAAGGTGGGAACAGTCTGATGCCCTCCCAGATGCAAGCCGACAAATACTCGAGCTCGGCCGCCTCACTAAACCTGACAATCGGGTAGGAAATCTTGCCGTCCGCAACGGCCTTGTCGATTTCGGCGACGAGCTTTCGGTACGCCACTGGACTGCCGATCAACATCATCATTGTTATGCGCAGAGCAGAAGACGTCGAGTCGGAGCCGGCAATGATCTGTAGGTGCGACTCGGCCTCAGCCTGTGTCTGACTGAGGCCCTTTGCGATAAAGTGTCCAAGCATATCTCTTTTCACCTTGGCATCTGGGCGATAGCGTTCCGCGACTGCTTTTTGCGCGATGCCAATAACGCGGCCTTGACCAAATTCGTCTGTGCCTTTAGGGGCCAAGAGTTTCTGCATCGGCCTGCTTTGAATGAATCTGCGGAGGGTGTCATGGTTGACGATCAATTCTATAACCTTGAAGAATTGGTTTGCAATCTTGTTGAAATTGTAGAGGTCTTCATTGGCTGCGATGAAGCCAAAGGCATCCCCAAATGCGATTTGGCTCAGCACATCGAGGGTGAAAAACGACGCCAGAAGTGACATGTCCAGGGGCTTGCCGTTGTACTCTCGCTTGATCAGAGCCAGCAATCTCTGTAGGTTCTCGTCGATATCGGATTCCAGCGTGTCGACCTCTTTCCCAGAATACTTGACCGGTCAGCCAAAAAAGAACCCGGCATTCAAGGGTCCAGCGGTATGCGTCTAGCTCCGATGGACTTACTGCCCCGATCATTTTCGATCTCATCTCCGCGTGCCGTCGTTCATCGCGCTCAGAGAAGATGTTGTTTACTCTGGGATCCAGCTTCATGCCGTCGTACCACGAACTTCGCGTCCATTTGGACCTAGGAGCGCTCATATGTCTGAGAAGGTCAGGGTCATCGGTGACCAGCAAGCTGGGACCTATCCGTGCCGGTGATCCTGCGGGATGCAGGTTAGTCCCGACCTCCCTGCTGGTTCATGTCAACTGTGGTGATTCTCACCATATTTCTTCAGCGCCTCTTTTTGGGCCGTGGGCATGCGCGCATTGATCGCCTGCGAAGCGAGCCACAAGCTGGTGAAGGCAGCCAGAGGGGGACCTTTGAAGTGACTAAGCTTTTTATAAGTGCGATATACCCCCGCGAGATAGCTGAGCAAACAACCAACGACAACGAGTGTTAGAGCCACCGAGCTCTGGACTGCCGATGAGCTCAACATGGCGAGTGCTCCCGCTGTCAACAAACCGGGCTTGAAAGATAAATCGTGGGGAGCACCGATGGAGTTTGTCAACAACTAGAATGAAGCACGGACACAGAACCTGTTATAGACCAGTCGATAGTGACCACGTAAATCGATGCAGAGCTCGTTCAAAAGTAAGGTCGATGCACAAGGAGGAATGGTGCACAAGCTTGAGCAGCAAGGTTCATCCTGGTAGCCACTCGTTTCTGCGAACGGGTGCCGTCGATCGCCATTTCAGTGCCGCTGCAGAAGTGGGCGGCTTAGGGCGTTGTCCTTGATCGATAGGAGGTTGAAAGATGGTGGCCTAGAGCAGCTTTTGCAGCACTCGGCTACATTTACGCACCATTGGGGGCCTGGTGATTCGCCTCTGTCCACCAAGTTTCCTAGAGGATCTTGCTAGTCCCCCTGGGCCCGTCATTTAGAGATCGTTCAGGATGAGGGGCCACCAGGGCCACTTCAGCTGGTGCGCATCCGACCTATTTGATCATTTTGACACCAGCCGATCCAACTGAAGAGAAACAAACCGGTGAGTCGAGCCATGAGTAGGTAAGGCCAATTTCAGGCCTGTAGATGCGAGATACATACTTGTAGCATCTCCGTCTGCCCACCTAGCCTGCTCATGCGTGGGAGAGGAGGGGATAGAAATGCCACGCCGTTCCTCTTCGGGCGCTACTGGTGTTCCTAGGGCCCTTACCGAGGCCTAGAGGAACTTAGTCGGGGAGCTTCGGCGGCGCCGCACCAAGTTCCCTAAATCCCGTCACTCTCTAAGTGACTTTTTCGCTTTCGACTCATCCCTAGGTAGACAAGAGTTGCCAATCAGACCGATAGCGGGTGGAAGGGACTTGACCAAGCACCCCCACTGCTACTGCTGTTGCTGAAGACGGACCGATGGGGGGATGCGTCGAAGCCGATGGGTGTGGGCAACTTGGCAAAAAAGATGACGGCGCTTTAAATCCTGATGCTTCGTCATACAGAGCTTGGAAAGAAGTAATTGATTTTCCAGAAATGTCAGGAACTTGAAGGTCAAGGCGATCGATCATCTGCTGGGGTCGTGCTGAGGGTTTCGTCTTTGCTATACCCGTCCTAGTCGACCATGTTTCCTTGGTGGATGGCCTGAATACATAGTCCACCATGTCAGCCTCCAACAACAATCCGGGAAGTGGACAGACACCCCCAGAATCGGGAGCAACGGCTACGGTGCCTACTGCCCTGCCAATAGAATCGATCGAGCAATCGTTCAGTGACACCGACTCAGGATACGAAGAAGGCACCTTGTCGACGGCTTCGGTGACTTCCAGTATCTACGCATTTGAGCAGGAAAATGGCAGGACTTACCACTCGTACAAGGCTGACAAAAAGTTCGTCCTTCCCAACGATGAGGCTGAAAGAGAGCGCATGGACAGTAAGTCCTCCAGAGAGACGACCCAGTCGATTGATCCTCATTGACACTTCGGGCCAGTCCACTACCACAGCCTTCGCTACGCTATGAGAGATAAACTCTTCTATGCCCCGATAGAGCACCCGACCTCAGTCTTTGACGTGGGGACAGGCACTGGTATCTGGGCCATGGACGTGGCAGACGCATATCCGGGAGCGCAAGTACTGGGCATAGACTTGTCACCCATCCAGCCCACCTGGGTGGCTCCAAACCTCGAGTTCCAGGTGTTTGATCTGGAGGAGCCATGGGACATGCCTGGCCGGTTTGATCTGGTGCACAGCCGCGAGATGAATGGTTTCTCGATCAGGAACTGGCCCAAATTCTTCGAACAAGCGTTTGCGTCCTTGAAGCCTGGTGGATGGGTGGAGTGCCAGGAATTCGATCTGGATATCCGTTCCGACGACAACACCATCCCCGCAAACAGTGCTGTGATGAAGTGGCAAAGTCTGTGGGAAGAAGGTGTCCAAAGAGGTGGCATGACCGGTCGATGCTACCCAGATAAGATGGCGGAACAGATGCGAGAAGTAGGCTTCATCAACATCCAAATCTTACCATTTAAAATGCCAATTGGACCCTGGGCCAAAGATCCGATGCTGCGACAATCAGGACTATGTACACTTGTCGGCCTGTTGGACGGCGTGTTTGGGTTGAGTGTCAGAGTGTATACTCAGCTCCTTGGCTGGTCCGTCGAGGAGTTGGAAGCACTCCTGGTTCAGGTGCGCCAGGAATGGAGGAGCAAGAGGATTCACAGCTACTTCCCAATGTGAGTGATATGCTTGTCGACCGAGTACAGTGACTAACCAGGCCGCTGCAGATACGTTGTCTATGGCCAGAAACCGCCGTAAGGAGTGATGCAGATGCTGATATGACACAATGTACGGGGTGTTATTCTCGATCCCTACCTGGGGGTAACTGCAGGTGATGAACAGTGAGGAAGACGGCGGCTTTTGTATAAGGACCGTCATTTTTAACGACTTTTTACAGTAGGGACACATTTTGAGTGTCTCGCTGTGACAATATCCTCGACCACAGATTCAAAGGCGTCTGGATATGAGTGGATAGGTAAATGGAAGACGATCAAATGTAATACTAGTACCGAGTACTCTGTGTCGTGAGTGACACTTCCATTGCGCCAAGGAATTCGGTATGTTGTGAGCTCTTCCGCTCCTCCTCGTCTGGCGCCCTGCAAGGCTCAACCGCGCAGATCAAATCGAATTTCTCGCCCACCAACTCACTATTGATTCCCTTGACCCTTTTTGCGCAGACACTCGGACACAGCTCCTCCTAAGCTTTTACGCGCAGTGCAGCCATCTCTACCACCACCCTTGTCTCTCTTTCTCTCCCACCCTCCTCTCGTTCAACCACCTTCGATCCCTGTAGAAGATGGAAAACCACAACTCGCCCACCGGCGCACCGTCCAATTCGGACCCCAAAGACCCAGCCTCGTTCCTGTCCTCGATTATCGGCGTCCCCGTTACCGTCAAGCTCAACTCGGGGGTGGTTTACAAGGGCGAATTGCAGAGTGTGGACGGGTACATGAATATCGCGCTGGAGAAGTGCAGTGAATACGTGGACGGGAAAATGCGACGCAAGTATGGCGACGCCTTTGTCAGAGGGAACAACGGTACGTTTTCTTCTACTCGCTGCTCACTACTTCATGCCGGTTCAGAAGGGGGGAAGGGAAAGGAAGGCAATGGTTCTTCCGGCGAGAGAAACTGTAAATGAAGATGGAAGGTTGTGGGCCAAGGGAGGAGCCGTCAAGAAGAGGTCTTTCAAGAGGATTTTACTGACGCGGTGGTGTGATGATGCAGTGCTCTATATTTCCAGCGACTGATGGGATACGGAACTGGTTTGCTGAACGATCCATCAACTGCCTCAGCGCGCCAGATTAGGAGAAGAGGGAACAGTCACACACACGCCCATTTGATGTGCACGGTTGACAACCCCCGAAAAAAGAGTGCCCCGGATGATCACAGGACCTGAGACGGTGGTGCCTTGATCCATTTCTTGGATTGATACTCTAGGCTGTCAGTGGAACCCAACCGCTTTAGAATCTCAGGAGGGGAGTGATCATGCGCATGGAGAGAGCTACAGGATAAATCGCGTGCGCTGGACCGCACAAGACACAGCCTCAAGAAGCATTGGGAACGTATTCGGGGACGCCAGCAAGCCATCATCGAAAATATTGTGTTTGGTTTCCACAAATCTAGCCACTGCTCTTAAGCGGCTCAGCAGGGATTTTACTCGTCCAGAAGAATACAGTTCGGCCATGGACGGCCACCAAGCCGTCTTGATTGATTTCGGTCCCCTCCGACCTCAGACTGTCGTCGAATGTTTTTCTCACCTTGTCCAGTTCTTCACCCTCCAATATCGCAAGCTGACTCAACGTCCTCAGCCTACCCCAAATATCTTCCTTCGGCAGCCACGACGTGAACTCGACGCTCCCTTCACCCAAGGGCAACCCAAACAGTGGGTTGGCGAAACTCAGGCTCAATGGGTTACTCGCGGTCTGGTCCTCGAACACTTGTCGCCACTTCTCGTGTCGAAAGCGTGGCGACCCGTCCTCGAACGTCCAAATCACGTCGCGCATCGCTTGCTCCCAGCCACGATGGATTGTCCAGGATTTTGGCGAATTATCTGTGTCATGGCTGGTGAGCTTTCTGCCCTTCTTGGTTGCGGGGCACCAACTGTACAGTCATCAATGTTCCAAATCATTCCAAATACACCTGCTGGCCGCAGGGTCCGAGCAATCTCTTTCAACGCGTCCATGTTGGCAAACCTTGAGAAGCCATCAGATCATCAGAAGATACTTTGTGGAATGCTTGGACATACCAATGGAACGACTACGGGCGGATTAGAAAACCTCGCCCCCCGTCAATCACCCTCGGAACTCACCTGTGATGCTATGAGACATGCAAGAGATTCATCAGCAATGCCCGGCATGTTCTCGGCCGTGCCTTTCAAAACCCGCACATGGGGAAGAGCTTTGTGCTCCAGTTGCGCCCGCATGCCGTCGTGCGGCTCTACGGCAACGATATCATACTCTTCTGGTCTTCTTGCCAGAATCTCTGTGAATTTCCCCGTGCCGGCTGCGAGATCTGCAATCTTTGCACCTTTGACACCCGCAACTTCACAGGCTTCGAGGAGGCGTTGGACTGCATCTTCGGGATAGGATGGTCGATGAGCATCATAGGCAGCAGCTGGAGCGAAGCCACTCTGGGCAGGCTCAGCAATTTCTGACCCTTTCATGCTTGAATGTCGTGAGGAAAGGCAGATGTCAATGCCGAAAGGAACCGTTCCTTGTCGAAAACTTCCGGACAATTGCCAGTGGCAGAGGCACGTGGGCTAAACGCGGACGAGGGGTAACAATCGTCTCGACCCCGCAATGGCAATGGCGCGAGTTGAAAAAAAAGTTGGGTGGCGGCAAAGAGATGAAAACAATCCCAATACTAGTAGAGATAAATAACAACAACGAGCCTTCCTTTGTGACGGTCTTGATTCCCAAATCATCACTCGCTTTTCTAATCTGCGCTCAGTCATGGTGCTGCAAGCTATCCAGTATGAACCCGCTTCGGCCGACTCATCCCCATCCTTGCAAATTCTCGACCAGCTCGTCCTGCCGCACCGAACGGCTTATGTTCCGATCAGAAACTGCGAAGAGGCCCATGCTGCAATCAAACAGATGAAAGTTCGTGGGGCGCCAGCAATTGCCATTGTGGCGGCTCTGGCTCTTGCTGTCGAGGTGGGAGGCGAAGTCAAAACAGGGAAGCTTCCTGCAGCTCCTGAAGAGGTGAAGGATAGCATAGGTCAGCGGTTGGATTATCTCAAGACGAGCAGGCCGACGGCGGTCAATCTGGGAGATGCAGTCGGCAAGCTCAAGATCGTGGCCAAGAAGGCCACATTGCAGCCTGGGGCGTCTGCCGAGTCAGTTGCTCAAGCCTATATTGTTGCCGCCGAACGGATGCTGGTGGACGATGTCTCGGACAACAAGTCTATAGGGGAACATGGAGCCCGTTGGATCGAGGAGAACACCGTGGCGGGGAGGAAAAGAAAAGCAGATAAAGGTCAGGACATTGCAATCCTGACACATTGCAACACTGGGTAAGGGCAGGAACACAACCGTGCAAGACAGATTTCAGGGGAGCTGACGTCGGTACAGGTCTCTGGCAACTGCAGGGTATGGCACTGCGCTTGGTGTCATCAGGTCTTTGAGGGCCGCCGACATGCTCACCCGGGCGTACTGCTCGGAGACTCGGCCGTACAACCAAGGGTCCCGGTTGACCGCCTATGAACTTGTCCACGACGAGATCCCCGCCACACTCATAACGGACTCGATGGCTTGTGCTCTGATGGCAAGGGAAGGAGATCGCCTGGCGGCCATCGTGGTTGGAGCCGACCGAGTTGCGGCAAATGGTGACACGGCCAACAAAATCGGAACGCATTCTCTTGCTGTCCTTGCCCGCCATCATGGGGTGAAATTTTTGGTTGCCGCCCCTCGGACAACTATCGACCGAGACACGGCTTCGGGCAAGGACATTGTCATCGAGGAAAGAGCACCGGAAGAGGTGACGAGGATCAAGGGCCCCAGAGTTAAAGCGGACGGAAAGTTACTTCTGGACGAGGGGTCCGAGATGGTGAGCACCGCTGCAGTTGGAATTGATGTATGGAATCCTGCTTTTGATGTGACCCCGGCAGAGCTCATCGATGGAGTCATCACCGAGGTCGGAGTCGTCGAGAAGGTTGATGGGAAGTTCAATTTCGGTCCCATTTTTCCTCAACCCTGAGTCAGCAGGACCTGGTGGGATATACACGATTCTTGGGCTGAGGTTTGGAGCAACCTTCGTCGAGGATCACGATAATGAGCAGAAAATCCGAATGGAGGTATAGAAGCGACCTGCATTGGCGTTGATGGGCGTTGACCCGGGCTTCACCGCAGTTCGCGATTGGCTCCCAGGCGTCTGGACATGTGAACGTTGGGATAGGCCCACGTGTCTGACAATGAGACCCAGGCGGGCTAAACGCTACTTGGACTCGGACGAGCTTGATGAGGGATTCTGCGGATTGGACTGAGGAAGCTCCTCAAAGCTGGCCAGGAGCTGATCGAGATGTTTGTGGATGCCGTCGAGCTTGGCCTCAAGAGCTGAAGCCGTTGTCTCCGCCCTGCACAACTGTCAACGGGCGCCTTTGATGTGGGCTGTTTCAGAGTATGCCCACTGTGCAAGTTCTTGGAATGCCTTTTCTCCAACAGAGGTGGACGAAACGTCAGCGGAATTGACCGGAAATCGCACCAGGCTCGACAGCCGCCGGTCCTCATACCTTTGCCATCTCAGAATTCAACTGCTGAGGGCTGTCAATGTTCGGGCCATTGCCTGGTTGGGCCTGTTCCTCCACTTTGTGGGAGTTAGACTTCCGTTGTGCCATCTCGGATAGACCGGGGCTTTTTGAAGGTAAGCGTGCCAAAGGTCAGAGGGTGCTACTGGGGAGCACTTCGAAAAGAATCCGGATGTCGGTGAGAGCCCCGGCGCCTGGTGAGCCACTGCAGAGTGAGGTTGTGGGCGCAAGGGTCAAGCGGTTCGCTTGAGGTGCAGCTCGTATTGTTTCCGAAAGGACTCAGAGAGGGCGGGGTGGTTGGAGCTCAGGGGGAGGAGCCATGGAAGAGAGTAGATGACGATGGAAGCAGTTGTGCGTCCGGCGGGCGTGGAGAGGAAGAAATGAGTTTCCCGAAGCGAAGGAAAAGCGGGCCAAGCAACTAAGGGATGGTGGTGAAGGTGTACGGCGGCGCAGGCTGTTATCGATAACGCCCGGCGAGGCCGCATCGGGTTAATGGCATGTGTTAAGCACGCGACGAACATGACGCTGCCAAGAGCGTTACCCACTCGGCCCCACGCATCTATTTCCTCAGCTCTGACTAGGAGCACTTACTCGGTGCATACATACAGAGTTACTGACTTTGCTTTTGCTGCAGTTACCTAGGTATTTAGTCTGCGGAGGTCGGTACCGAGAGGATTCTTATCCAACAACCTCACCAGAGTTACTTCAGGTGCATGTTCTAGACCAGTGAAGCCCTTGGGCCGCAAGATCACCCCTCGCTGCACGACCTATCTACCTACCTACGTATATACTAGCTTGCCTCCACCCTACTTGAAGTCTATCCACGCTCGAGAGAAGCAGGTCCCATTGAAGCAGGTTCTTTTTCGAGGTCCCCCTCCGAGCGGACCCTCAAGGGGTTTGTCATGGGAGACGTAGCCCATTTAGACGTTGATCTACTGCAAATGAACCCATCAAAAGCCACAAGCAACCAATACGCTTGGAATGAACCAGAGTTTCCCATTATCTCATGTTTCGTATTTGCCGAAAAAATTTATATTATTCACTCCAAAGACCCTGATTCGTTACGGTACGTCAAAAAGGATTCTCAATCCCAGGCCCAGAGTCCTCGACGGTATGTTCCGTCAAACCAATGTCGGCTCCAAACTTAAATGATGCCGCGCTTATTGACGCCTGCCGAGTCCCGGCGTTTGGTCTCTGTTTGAAAATCAGCATCAATCATGGAATAAAGGACACAGCAGGTCTCGAATTCCGGAGGCAGTACCATCGGGAAATTGGGTGGGTGGGTGATCCAGCGCTTGTTTGGTACTTGTCTCGAGGGTACGAGGATACTTCCTGCGAGCCTAGTCGGTGTAAGTCGTTTTCGGCACCGGATATCCGAGCGATCATTACTGAATCTCGTCATTAACAAGTTTCCGGCTAGGCGCATGGCAGCCGCTACCCCTCAGCCGCAAGAATCAGACGAAGGGCGGCTCTAGGGGACCGCGGGCCAGTCATTTCTCAGATCCAAGACGCATCAAAACAGGAATTCAATCTTGTGTTCAGCACCAATCCGCCGTTGCAAATCCGGATGCAAAACGTTCAGGATTTTCGCCACACAGAATTTAGACGTGGAGGCCAGGGTACGCCGGAGCTTTGGATCAGATCCAAGCTAGGTTTAGGTCAACCAAGACTGTCGCTGCGAATCGAGCATTTGCCCGAGCATCTCACCAAACTGACACCTCCCCCCCCTGTTCTCGTCGATGGGGGCTCTGGGTATCCAGATCGCACTTTTCAACTACAATCGGACTTCTTGGACAACGGATGCGTGAACCTGCATCCACATCTGGGTTGCATCTGCTCGTACTTCCGTGGATTCTTTTCGTGACCCTGTCATGGCATCGTTGAAGCTGAAGTCCTACCTAGCTCCTGCCCTCAACAACCAACTTTAACTGAACGCCAGATCGACCGGCTGCATTCCTGTCACGTTCACCAGGCCTCCGCTTCCGTGCAGGTTGTCGATCTTCAGTAGACCTTATCGGCGCCATGTTCGCAAGCTTGTGGCCTGGGGGAGCCGACTCAGCATTGACAAGGAGCCTTGTACACCATCGAGACTGTTGACCCTAGCTGCGCTTTGCTCCAGAGCAAGGGCTTTTCGAACCATGCAAAGACCCTTGACCCATTTTGAGGCGGTGTGTCGAGAGCAACTCCTTCAGGAATTCACTGCGATCGAAGGAGTCAACTCAAACGGTGCAATTGAAGTCCTAATGCCTTGCACCGAATGATGCAGTGTGCTGGAAGAAACCACCTGTCCTTCAATAGAAGAACCCCGATCTTGATATATATGTTTTGTCTATATAGTGATAGGCATCTGGTATCTGCTTTCCCGTCGATCGCCCTTGAACCAGCCGCCCTCAACGAGGCCGCCGACGCATCGTCTCCAACCGGAGGGAAGAACAGATGTTGTCATCACGCATTTCCATTCGGTGGTCCACGCAAGGTACCAATGGTGCGTGTAAACGAATGCCTCCCCACACCACGAGCTCATTCGAGCTGCTGTTGGTTGGCGGGGAGTGGGCGGGACAAGAGGCTACAAACTAAAGCCAAAGCACCACCCTTCAAACACCCACCCCCCTCCCCTCTGGAGAGCTTTGGCAGCTCGGTTACGGGGACGGAGCTAAAGGGAAAGAGGCTGCGAGCGTGCGCGAACCTTACCACGAAGCAGCTCCCCCAATATCGTGCCCTTCCCACCACGGCTCTTTTTACCCTTTGGTGTCCTTGTTGTTGCGTCGCTAGTCGGCGAATGGCGGCACAGCACGCGGACGCTTCCCTCGTTGCATCATCTGATTCTCCCTTGCTCCACGGCCTCACACACAGCGAAATTTTTACTTGGCTTCTTTTCACCACACATCACTCCTTATCCAGATCGATGTACAGCCTATAGAGTGATTTGCCGGGCCTCTACCCACCTATTCTCCTTTCTATCCGTATACTGGCGCCAGTCGCCTCGTTTTTCTTTGTCAGATCATATTCATCGGTATTGGCGGGGGTTTCCTCTCTCGTGAGTCTATTTCGGTCGCTCGGTTCATCGCCTCCTGTCTCAGCAAAAAGCCATCTTGGGAGACGCGTGGTGTGCCACCTTGCCGCCATCGGAAACACATTTTTCCCGGTCGAAGATCTAGATATCCATTTTGAGCTCCTGGCAAGTCCGAGCCCGATCCGAATTGAAGCCTTACAGCCCGGTTACCCGTCACAAGGGTCTAGCAATCGTCCATCTCTCGGTGCCTCAACCCCACTACATGCCACCAGAGACTGTGTGGTATTTGAGGCTGATCACTCAAGACCCTGAATGACATTGACCCTGTTCGTTGGCATCACTGTCTCGGTCATCGACCCTCACCCCCAAAGTCGACCAGGCCTGAGAAGAAGCTGTCCCTCCTTGAGAGATTCTTGAGCTCTGCATTGAAACACCAAGCTGCGCACAAACACCACCGCTGCGACACGATATCAAAAGCTCATATATTCAATCTATTTATGGTCGGAAATCTGACTCAAGACATTCATTCTAAACTCATCCGACCATTGAGACGTACCACCCGAAGCCTGTTTGAGCGGGTTACCACTCCCTCTACGGTTGAGATCTGCGTTCGCTCCTGCGGAATTCCACATGAGAAACGAGTCAGCGTGTACCGCGATTCATCGTACAGCTTGTGAGGCTTATCGCCCCGATTGACTGTCTCGTCGGTTGAGCACCCGCTCGCCTCGACTTTGCAACAAACCTTGGTGTCAATGAACTACTACCTGTGCTTGAATGACCGATCTCGCACCCCATCTCGAGCGCCTTGGCCTTGAGCAGTACCTCGACGCTTTCATCGGCGAAGGATTCGACACCTGGGAGACTTTGACAGATATTCAAGAGAGTGACTTGTGAGTTTGTCAAGCATACATATCAGGGCGAATTGGTATACTTACTCTGCGTTAGCGACGCTCTTAATGTCAAACTCGGGCATCGCAGGGTGAGTGTGTGGGTGACCTTTGTCTTTGCGAAAAAGTTCGCTGACTGGTTTGGTAAAGAAGCTTCAGCGGGCAATCGCTGAATATCGAGGGGTCTCGTACGAACGCCTTTTTGGCTCTCCTGCCCAGGAAGGACCCTCAGAAAGTAGCAGAGGGTTTGACGCTGGCGCGGGTCCTTCACTGGGTCCTGAACGGCCGTCTGTCCCTCCTCCTGAGACAAAGCGAAAGTACAGGCGTCATCCTAAATCGGACGAGAATGCCCCCGAACGTCCTCCTTCTGCCTATGTGATCTTTTCGAACAAAGTGAGGGAGGAGGTCAAAGACCAAAACCTTTCCTTTACGCAAATAGCCAAACTCGTCGGTGACCGATGGCAAAAATTGGATCCTGCTGGCAAAGAGCCTTTCGAGGCCCAGGCAAGCGCCGCCAAAGAGAAATACAACGTCCAGCTGTCGGCATATCGCAAGACCGAGGAGTACAAGGACTATATGGCTTACCTAGCCGAGTTTAAAGCCAGGCATGGGCAGTCGTCGGAGGCAAAGAGGCCCAAGCTGGAGCAGGAATCCAGCGGAAGCATCATCTCTACAAAATCTGTGGAAGCCAACCCAGAAGGCACAGCGCAGGCGTCTGGTCATTTCCGCGGTGGCTCGATCGGCTCTTCCGCATCTTCACCATTTATTGGCGGCGGGACATTGCAACCCAGTAGTTCCGGAGGGACGATACAACGACCGCCAATGCCCTCGTCGCGGAGCGGGACTCCTCCCTCAGTGCAGCAAGGTCGAGAGTACTTCCGTCCGGGCTTACTCTCAAGTCAGAGTTCGGTCTCTGATGAATCTTCTACAGTCCGGAGTGAAGTACCTGATCCGCTGATGCGGGCAGCTGGTCTCTCGTTGGGTACAGGGTCAGGTACGCCTCCTCTACCAGCACTGCCACCGAGTGCATCGTCAGTGGAGTCTACAGGGTCTCCTGACCCCCTCGCAAGGTCAAGACTATCGTATTTCGTACAGCAGCAGCAGCAACAGCAACAACCACCGCCCCCGCCCCCGCCGATCCCTCCTCCTCCGCCCGCTTTTGGAAGTGTCCCGCATGGATCAAGCTCCATGCCTTATCAGCCCACTCTACCCTCGCCCACGATGCAGGAAACGTCGTGGAGAAGCCGTCCAGCGGATTTTCGAGGTTACCAAGAAATACCGAGGCCTTCCCACGCTCCCATCCACCTCCCTAGTCCAGGTAGAGAACAATTAAGCCCAACTCTGCTCCCCCCCATCTTGGCCCACGAACGGCCTCCCGAATTTCCTCAAGGGCCGGGCTCAAGAAGCATACCGCCCCCTCCTCGAACAGGCTCGATAGGCTCGATAGGCTCGATAGGCTCGATAGGCTCGATAGGTACTACCACTCTTCCGCATCTCGGGCGTGCCATGGACCAGCCTCGACCTGTGGCAACCAATCCTCTACAAATTCGCCAGCCAGGCCACGAAGACAACCGGCCGGGCCTCAATCGGTCGGAGAGCGATGCGGCTACCACGTTAGCTGGACTGGCGACGGGTGTCCCTCCCTCTGACACCACCACCACCAGGCCTCGCACCCAACCACCGCTTCCGCGCCCTCCACGGCGATCTCCGTAGGCAGCCGGCATTCTGCTCTGAACCGCGTCTCGATCTGGACAAGGTGAGCTCGGTCAAGGAGGAGCATGGAGCCTTAACGTGATCTAAGACCTGTTTTGGCGCATTCTGGAGGTTATCATACTACGTTTGCACTTTGGCACGGATATTCTGAAAAGAAAACATAAACGAACGTTTAATACCAGTACATTCCAGCTCGTCTCCGTGTCGAGGACTTGTGCAGTACCTGTTGGATACTCATTACTCCATACTCGCCAGCTTTTACCGCTCAAGATTGTTCTTTTCCCATGCGGCACCATGTCACCTCATTATCCGAGCTTAGGGGATGGAGCGTGCATCTTCAGCTGTGGCATTTCGGCGCCGGCCGATGGGCTTTTGTTCTTCATAGGAGGGGATGTTGCTTGTATTTCTTGAACGCAATCTTGTAGAGACCGTCTGCCCCACCGCCGTATACTCGTAAGTTGTCACAAATGAACCCAGGAAGGTTCAGAAGTACAGGACATGCACTAGATGCTAGATATGATAGGTACGTTGGAACGCTCTGGAAGAGGGCATGGGCTGAACTCGTGTAAGGTGGCTCACGCATCTGGCATGAATGGCGTCCGATCGAGGTTTAATGGCTTTGCCAGATTGAGCCGCATCCGGTCTGATCTGCACCGATATTACCAGTGGATGCCTTCTGCCCGTGTCAAGTCGTATTGACGAGCAGTAAGGTCATTGGACGTTGGCAAGAGAGGAAAGGCTCTGGTAAGAGTAGACTTTGCGTGGGGGCAGGCAACCTGGTCTCTGCAAGGGACGGGAGCGGGACTCGGGGGCGTTTGTTTAGCAACGGTGCGGGCGGTGCTCATTTCGATGGAGGACGAATCGAGAGGCGAGATAAGCAACAAGGCAGGCCTAGTCAGGATTCGTGCAGAATGAGCACCTTGATACCTAGGTACTAGGTAGGAATGAAGGTTGGAAGATGGATGAAACAGCTTGGCCGCTGCGATGGTTTGCTGGACCGTGTGTCCGTCGAGCAGCATGCGTCGGTCTCGTACTGCTAGCGCAGCTGCGCACACAGCCAATCAGCCGCCGCCAGGACACTTTCTTCTTCCAACTTCATCTTAATCGTCCCATCAATACCCTTCAACACCCTTCAACCTCTACCCTCTTCGTCACAGCATGCTCTGCATCAGGAACCGGATTTGCTTCTGTTCAAACAGGCCATCTCCCATGCTCCAGAAGGGGTCCCCATGTTTCATGAAACCTCGCTTTCAATCTCAATCTCCTCCAAAGCGCTAAAGCTAAGACAGTATCGACTCCTTCCACCGCCCGCCGTGATGACTTGCAGTCCAATCGTGCCCCTCGACAGCCTTTCCTCGGCAGATTGGGACTGTCGAAGCTTCGATGCGATGCTTGGTATGCTCTGCCTTCTTCTCGAATCATGGCGACGGTCACCACGGGCTCGCTAGGATCTGGGCCTCGGATGCCTTTGCGACCTTCTCGAAATGTCCTTTCACTCCGTGCCACGTCCGCTCCACGGTCCTTCCAATATCGACGATCTCTCGTGCGTTGGCTCCAGAGTATCATTGTTATGATGCCTATCTTGTTTTCTAGCCAGAATCTACCATGGAAAAGGTGCAGGTAAGTGGGATAGGATCCGCTTTGGATTTGTGATGTTTGCTTTGTGAACTCCACATACAGGTATATAAGTTCTCGTCGACAAGCCCGTCTCGAACGGTTCTCTACCAAGTCAGTCCCTCCATCCGACCAGCAAGACGTCCATTCATTAGCTCGTTTCTGTTCGAAACTTTGTCTCTCTTTATATTCCACACAACATGCTTTCTTTCACAGTTTTGCTGGCAGCTTCCGCCTTGACGAGCGTGACGCTTGCGAAGCCCATCCCTGTCCCACAGGTCGAAACCAAGAAAGGTTTCACCCTTGTGCAGAGTGTTGCAAAGCCATTCCAGGCTGGTCCTGTGCTTTTGCAAAAGACCTACCTCAAATACAATAGTCCCGTCCCCGCCGATGTCAAAGCTGCCGCCGCGGATGGCTCTGTCACTGCCACTCCGGAGCAATACGATGCCGAATACCTTTGCCCTGTCAGCATTGGAGGCCAAACATTGAACCTCGACTTTGATACTGGATCCTCAGATCTGTAAATCCTGCCCCAGGCTCCATATATTTCGGTGGTGGTGATCACTAACCTCCTCTAGGTGGGTCTTCTCGTCCGAATTGTCCAGCTCCGAGCGCTCTGGACACAGCATCTACAATCCGTCTCAGTCCTCGACGGCTAAGCAGCTTAGCGGAGCCACCTGGAAGATCTCCTATGGCGATGGATCGAGCGCGAGCGGCAATGTCTACACTGACACTGTCGACGTTGGTGGCACCACTGTCACTGGACAAGCGGTTGAACTTGCCGAACAGATCAGTTCACAGTTCGAGCAGGACACAGACAGCGACGGCCTGCTTGGTCTGGCATTCAGCTCCATTAACACCGGTCAGTGGAGGCGAGCTATCCGATTTTCGCTGCTAACGTTCGTCCAGTCACACCCCAGCAGCAAACCACCTTCTTCCAGACTGCCATCAACGAAGGAGTTCTTGAGCAAAATGTCTTCACGGCGGACTTGAAGAAGGGCGCCCCTGGTTCGTACGACTTTGGCTTCATTGATAGCAGCAAATACACGGGCGACATCACCTACACACCAGTGGACAACTCGAATGGTTTCTGGGAGATCACCGGTACCGGCTACCAGGTCGGCAATGGGAAATTCCAGTCGGCAAGCATTGATGCCATCGCTGACACTGGCACCACCCTCCTTCTTATGGATGATGACATTGTTTCCGCCTACTACGACCAGGTTGACGGTGCCGAGTACGACAACTCCCAGGGCGGTTACACTTTCGACTGTTCTGCTGATCTACCCGACTTCGCTGTCGGTATCGGCAGCTATCACGCTGTCATTCCAGGGTCGTTCATGAACTACTCCCCTGTTTCCGACGGTTCTTCCAGTAAGTCGACCCCCTTCAGGAACCTGGTTGGTTTCAGCGCGCTGACGAATTTTCCGCTGTAGCTTGTTTCGGTGGGCTTCAGAGCAACGAGGGCATCGGCCAGTCTATTTATGGTGATATTTTCCTCAAGGCCGTGTTCGCTGTGTTTGATAACGACAACCTGCAATTTGGCGTTGCGGCGAAGGACCTCTCAAGTTGAAAGGAGTCGTTGATGGATTCGGACTTGGTGGGAAATGCTGCAGATTGGTGTCAGAGTCCGGAGAATACGCTGGTTTATTTTATGATCTGGGGAATTCCATATACGAGGGGTTTATTGAGCATTGTGAGAGAGGTTTCATAATGGGAAAGCGCTGTACACACCTAGGTACGCAAGGGTATCGGCTCCTCTGTATCTGGCGAGTTGGTACCTGGCGAGGCTAGGATACTTTATGCTTTGATTTCTGAGTCGAGTGTCAAGAGTGCCAGTGTGTACGAGTACCTACCTAGGTACCTAATGGTCAGCGCTGGCAATTGACGTCACTTATTTAGAACCTGGACTTGGCCTCCAATAATCAAGTCACAGCCGCGTTGCACTCGCCGTGGATACACACATTATTGCTTGCAACCTCCCGGCAGACTCCTATTCGAGCTCGTTGTGCTTACACGTGGACTGGGACCTTTACACATGTGTTGATTGATGCTTCGGCGCGGCCATTCGGATTTTGCCTGGTTCCGTGAACGCGCTCAATCGCTTCAGAGCGACTCACTCTCCGCCTACACGGAAATGGCTGCGACCGCAGTACAGGGACACGGGCAACTGAATCCGGAGCCGTCCCAGCCAGAGGAACGTGCTGAGAATGAGCTTCCTCCAAAGTCCTACGCAGATGCCGTTACGAGTGGTCCGAATGGCGAAGTCCGCAGCCACGATGGAGATGAACACGCTGCGGTGAATGGATCTGTCCAACCGGCAGTCAATGGTCAAAACAACCGACAGCAACCAGACGAAGGAAAGGTCCTTTATGAGAAGCATGTGAATGGTAGTGGAGAGACCTTGACAAGCATCAAGCCCAGCGACGGCTATGAAGATTCCCTCAAGCACAATGGAGAGACTGCGCCGCGAGAGAGGAAACGCAATCGGCCACCTAAGCGCCAGGATGAGCTTGCAAGTGGCCGAAAGGCTGGCGCCGGCTGGCAGACTTCTGCGTATGCATCTTCTCGAAGTCTGCTATCGTGGGCTAACTGTCTCGCAATAGGATACGGTGGGCACCTCTCAACGTGCCATTACAGCGGAGGCTTCAAACTCTAGCCGTCCTGTGGCACACTACCACCATCCCTCTGTTGATCTCCCTCTTCTTCCTCCTCTGCGCAATCCCTCTTACCTGGCCCCTCCTTATCCCGTACCTCATCTACACCCTCGTCATCAGTGAGGATGCCACCAATGGGACCCTTTCGAGAAGATCACAGTGGATGCGTGGCTCGAAATTCTGGTCCCTGTTCGCATCCTACTTCCCCGCTCGCTTGCATCGCACCGTCGAGCTCGAGCCAACGAGGAAATACATCTTTGGATACCATCCGCACGGAATCATCTCCCACGGCGCCTTTGCTGCGTTTGCCACGGAGGCTTTGGGCTTTTCGGACCTCTACCCTGGCATCACGAATACCTTGTTGACCCTCGACACAAATTTCCGAGTTCCGTTCTATCGAGACTATGCCTTGGCCATGGGCTTGGCTTCGGTATCGCGCGAATCCATCGAGAACATCCTGTGCAAAGGAGGATTGAATGGTGAAGGCATGGGTCGGGCCGTTACAATTGTTATTGGTGGTGCCCGCGAATCTCTCGATGCGAAGCCTCATTCGCTCCGCCTGGTCCTGAGAAGCAGAAAGGGTTTCGTTAAACTAGCGATACGCACTGGTGCCGACCTCGTCCCCGTTCTCGCGTTTGGCGAAAACGAGCTCTACGACCAAATCGATAGTGTCGAACATCCTTGGATCCACAAATCCCAAATGCTGGTTAAAAAGTTTATGGGATTCACCATCCCACTATTCCACGCGAGAGGAATCTTCAACTACGACGTCGGATTACTGCCATACAGGAGGGCAGTCAACGTGGTGGTGGGAAGACCGATCCGGGTCGTGCAACAGGGGTCCAAGGATAACAACGTCGACGAAAAGTATCTGGATCAGGTGCACAAGGAGTATGTGGCCGAATTGGTTAGGCTGTGGGATGGATACAAGGACCTTTTTGCGCAGGATCGACAAGGTGAGTTGGAAATTGTGGACTAGACAGAAAACAGAACCACTGGATCGGTGGTTCTATTCTGAGCAGCATGAAGAGAAGTGTTGACGGTGAACAACGATTCTATTACCTCTGGGACAATCTTTATCCGTGGAGTAATGATTCTTTTATGAGTGTATCTTTAGCAGTAGCTCGAAAACGTCAGAAAGACAAGAGCGGAAGGCACCTGAAGTGGTGGATGACACTAGAATGTATAAAACCGAAGTTGTAGGAATAATTGAAAGAGGATCGGATTGCAACAGAATACCTAGTAACAACCTACCTAGGTATCTTGGTAGTTGACTGATTGATGCCTGTTGTTTTTCGGTGTCGATGCGTGCTTATGTCGTTTCTCACTCCGCTGTATCCTCGGTCGAGTATATCTTTTTCCCACACAGGCACTTTCCAGTTTCTCTGGAGACCCTCGTCTCAAGCCCGCACGCTTCCCACCAGCTTTATTTCATTCCCAGCCGCACCTCTCTCCTCGACACCTCGTGATCATTTCACCGGCTCACCGGCTTTTTCACACAGTTTATCGTGTTGTCAATCAATGTCTTCGAAACGCGGCAAGAGGATCTCCATGCCGGCTCGGCTCAACAGGGACGAAGAGAGTGACGGAGACATGGAGATGGAGGTCGAGGTCGAGGTCGACGGCACGAGCACGAGTAGCAATCAGTTGAACTTGAAGAGGAGTGAGGAGAGTTTGAGGAAGAGTATGGCTATTGATGTACGTGAGTATGGTTCTCGAGAGAGAAGGACTTGTTTTTTTTTTTTCATTTTCTTGTGTTCTTTGCATTTTGGCATACAAATGACCCTCACTCGCCGATACCAGTGTGCCTCTTCTAGCATGCCGCGAAGAGACTCTGCCAATACTGACTCCACCTTCCCCCAGGTTGGCCTCCGCAAAGGACAAAGACAGCAACGTCTGGAGCAGGAGTTTGAGGCCCGGTTTCAGGAGCTCAACGCCCAGGTTGACGGGAGGGTGGAGAGGCACCAGCAGGACATGTGAGTCTTCCCTGAGAGAATCTGTCTCTCCTTTCGTGGGTTGTTACAATCCCCTCCTGACTGTTTTGGCCTTCGCGCCCACAGGAGGCGGTATCGAGACGACTTCCTGACCAGACTGCTCGCGTTAACCGAGAGGAAGGCAGATGTTGAGAGACGGATCATTCACGCAGTTCAAGAGCTCGGCAGGGCGCATGAAATGATCAAGCAAGAGTTTGAAGCCATTCTGCAAGGCCGGTCGGCGGATGTTTGTGAGGCCATGAACACCCTGCGCGAAGTCGAGAAGGCGAGTACGAGGCCGAATTGAGGCGGTTATTCTTCCAGAGCAAACAAGACCTTTATAAAGAGACTACAACCTCGACAGCCGACATAAATCTCCCCTTGCTGCGCCTCTTTCTCGAGATCCGACTCGGTCACGGTATAGCCTTGTTCGTCACCACAACGGCAGCTCTTGGACCAGATACCCTGCGACTCGTCGAACTTGAGGTCTTCGAGGTCATAGATCTCTACTCCAATGTGTGTGCCTTTCTCGCCCCCCTCATTATTCCCGCCAAAACTGACGGCGGGGTTCAGGGTACGATCATATTCTGCGCGTCTTTTAGAGTCGGATAGGACTTCATATGCGACAACGATGTCATCGATGGAGTAGACGGGCGTGGGTGTTGAAGCACCATTGCTCTGCAGAGTTCTTAGGGAGACGTTCTTGGTGGTGCTGGGAGCTTTGTCTGGGTGATGGATGAGTAAAGCACGGCGGTAGGCGGCCTTGATGTCGTCCTTTGATAGACGATGGAACTGTTCGGGACGGCGAGGAAGTTGGAGGACATCGTAGTGGGTGTGGGTGATTGTTCTTGATCTTGCTTGGCCTGCACCTGTGCTGGACATCAAGGACCTCTTTCACACATGCAGCTCTCGGTCAGTGTGTGATAAGGACTCAATACCGAGTACATGGGAAGAGATCCTGGCTGCAGATCCCCGCAACGCCAGCAACGCCAGCAACGCCACTCGGGCCTGACTAGCCCTTGGCGGTCGATCATCCTCCTGCTGTCATTCCCAGTAACAACTCCGTACACTCCGCACACTGCCTTAACTGCTCGACTGGATGGTCCTTGTTTCTCGGTTCTGCTTCGCCTTGGGCTGACAATGCAGCCAGGCCGCAAAACAAAACAAGCATCAGACCATGTTCTACTGGCAGATCATCCGTCGCGCTGAACCCTTTCAGTCGGTGGAGATGCCTTTGAAGCATCTGTTTGGCTTCGCTTACTGAACTCCGTGTCTTGCTGCTGGTTTGGCTGCGTGGAGTTTCGACGTCATTGTCAAATCCTCCGACTTCGTTCTTCCCCAATGCCTGTGCCTTGATTCACCGTTGGTCGTCGTAGCATTTGCGGAGTGATATGATGTGAATATTTTACAGAGCCTTCTGGGCCTTGTTTATTGTTTTGGTGTCTTGGTGCTGAGACCGGTTCTCACTACACCTTGTCCATCACCTCTAGGTAGGCAGAGTTCTTTAGCATTCCCTTAGCTCTCGTCAACAGACCCCTCTCTGTCTCTGTGTCTCTTATGGGCAAACATGTCTTCGGCGGACGACTTCGACCCAGAGTCCCAGCGCAGAACCTACCAGGCCCCTCACTCTGCGCGCCATCCTATTCCTACCATCCAGAAATACAGAGCCGAGCGGAGCGAGTTGAACAACCAGCAGCAACAAGCCGAACAGGCCCAGCATGACGAGACCGATGACTCGACCGTCAAAAGAGCATACCATGCCGCCAAGGGTATTTTGAAGGGCGAGGAGGAAGGGCCCAAATCGAGCCACGATCCCTACAGGTCTCAAAATCGGAACATCCAGACCCCCGGACAGCAGCCACGTGGAAGAGACGGGCAGGAAGAAGAGCAGGGTCGTCGAGAAGAAGAGGACCGACAACCGCAACAACAAGAAAAAGACCGGGATGCAGGGGACACCAAGACAGACCAACCAGGTCAATCGGCTACCGAGGCCGTCGCGGGCCACCATGACCCTCGCCAAAAGAGAAAGGACATGAAACACAAGAAGCGCAGTGATGGCGGTAGAGAAGTGACAGACCCCGTGACTCACTTGCCCATCATCATTCGAGACTCGACACGCAAGGATCTCAAGGCCGCCGAGGAGAACATCCCCGCCACAGGAACCAATTTTCGAACCAAAACGGGAGTCGATGGCATGAAGAAATCGGGCCAAGAACTTGACAAGGAGCGCGCCGAGGTCCAGGATAGCCTGGACGGTATGCAAAAGTTGTTCCCGCCTCCGAAGTTTGATGACTTGAAGAATGAGCTGGCCAGGACATATGAGCGTGCCATCACGATAGGCCTTGTGAGCGTTCTGGGGCTACTGTCACTGGGCGAGGTCGTTAGCCGAGTCTTCGGTGTGAGTCTTTACGAAAAGGGGTCATCTTTGCAGTCGAGGCTTCTTGGTGCTGCGGTCGCCATCTTCATACCAGGCGTCATCGCGGCCGTCGTGATACTGCAGATCAGGGACTGGCTCGGGAAAAAGGTGGAAGCAATCTGCAAGGACGAGGTCTGGGATGCCGCACGCCAGGAAGAACTTCACACCACTCAGGCTGAAGATGCCATCCCAGAATCGGTCGCCTGGTTGAACAACCTCTTGTCCGCTGTGTGGCCCCTTGTCAATCCAGACCTGTTCACTTCCATTTCTGACATGTTGGAGGATGTCATGCAGGCATCTCTTCCGAAGGTGGTGCGGATGGTCAGCGTCGATGATTTGGGCCAAGGCAGTGAAGCCTTTCGCATTCTAGGAATCAATTGGTTACCCACAGGCGCCGCGAGTCAATCTGTTGGCGCAGATGGGAAACTCAGGGAAGCTGGAGACGGAAGCGAAAATGATCGGACAGCGTCCGGGGAGGGAGAAGTTGAGAGTAGCGCTGGCGGCGAGGATCAGAGCAAGTCGGAGGACAGTCACCAAAACAACCAGCAAAAGGAGCAGGATGAGCAGGCCATCCGGGAGGGCATGGAGGCTGAACAGGGCGACTTTGTCAACATGGAGCTCGCGTTCGCCTATCGAGCCCGATCTTCCGGCAAGTCTCTGCAAGCAAAAGCAAAGAACGCCCATCTCTACCTCAAATTCTACCTGCCAGGAGGTATCGCCGTCCCCGTTTGGGTAGAGCTGCGCGGGATCATTGGCACAATGCGTCTTCGTCTACAGCTCACTCCTGATCCTCCGTTCTTCAGCCTCTGCACTTTGACGTTCATGGGACAGCCGCAGGCGGATCTGTCCTGTGTGCCGTTATCGCGCCACGCACTCAACCTGATGGATGTGCCTCTCATTTCGTCGTTTGTCCAGTCCTCGATCGACGCGGCGCTGGCCGAGTATGTGGCGCCCAAGAGTCTGACGCTTGACCTGAAAGACATGCTCGTGGGTGACGATTTCAAGAAGGACACGGTCACTAGGGGAGTCGTCCTGATCTTCATCGAGTCTGCCAAGGGTTTCAAGCAAGGTGATGGAGGCATCGGTCCGATGGATGGGTCGAGCGACGCATACATGACCGTTTCTTGGGGCAAGTTTGGCAAGCCTGTTGCCTCGACGAGGATCATTGTCGACGATCAAGCACCGAACTGGTCGGAGTGGTCGCATATTCTGGTCACGCCTGAAGAGCTCAATGCAGATGAGAAGCTTCGACTTCAGCTCTGGGATTCGGACAAATATACCGCAGACGATGACCTTGGTCGCGTAGAGGTGGATCTTCGTGAACTCATGCATAGCGAAAAGACGAAGAACAGAATGTGTGAGCGTGAAGATCGCTTCGTGGGTGAAGAGCCCGAAGAAAAGATGCCAGGTACCCTCAAGTGGCGAGTGGGTTATTTCACCAAAACCAAAATCACAGAAGAGCAACTCGCCAAACAGACTGCGGATCCAAATGTCCGCACGATAGAGGAATTGAGGAAGCAAGTGGGCGAGACGGCAGAGCGAAAGCTGCGAGAGGCCACGGCGCATGACGAGAGCAAGGAAATTAAACAGCAGAAAGAAGAGGATTACAAGGAACGTGAAGACGCCTTGATCATCTCCAGTCCTCCACCGGACGACTATGTCAGCGGGATATTCAGCATTCAAATCCACAACATCACCGGATTGGAGGTGGAGTCCTTGCAGAAGCGAGAGAAGAACACGGGCAACGATAACCGCGAAGACGAGGCCGAGCAGAATGACGACCTGCCCAGTAGCTACGCGACCATTATCCTCAACCATCAGAAGATCTATCGCACGAGAACCAAGCCGAAGAATGCGAAGCCATTTTTCAATGCTGGCACGGAACGATTCGTCCCCGACTGGAAGGCCGCAGAAGTCATGATTTCTGTCCGCGATGATCGTGAACGCGAAGACGATGCCCTGCTCGGGATAGTCTACCTCCCTTTGCGGAGGGTCTTTAAGGAAAGGAGCCAAGTCATGCAGACTTATCCTCTTGTTGGTGGTATAGGGTACGGTCGTGCACGCATCAGCATGGTTTGGCGCAGTGTGGAATTGAAACTGCCGAAAGAATTGCTCGGCTGGAATTTTGGGACCCTGGAGGTCAAATGCCCCGTCAGAGCAAAGGGGGGGAAAGAGAACACGACGGAAGGCAGATCATTCACCCAGCAACGCATAAAGCTGAGAACCAACATGATGAGAGCCAAGATGTACCCCACCGGCTCGGGTGACGATGGCGAATGGACACCCAAAGGCGACAAAGAGTCTGTCTTCCTTGCTGTGCGCAAACGCTATTCGAGCGCGTTGATCATCGAATGCCGCAAATCTCGCCTTGGCCCTGACTCCACTCCTGCTTTGGGGGTCTTTTGGCTCAAGGACATCCCAGACGAGGAAGAGAAAACCATTGTAGTCAAGCTTTGGAAGGGCAGCAAAGAGGCCGCGCATCGCGCTACCACGAGTTACGGGTATTCCGGGTTGGAAGAAAACGAGCAACCGCTCGGCGAGTTGGAGCTCACGGTCAAATTCTGGAGAGGGCTCAGCGGGTATCACAAGAGCTACGCGAAGAAAGCTCGCAATGCGGATTTGAGGCAGGTGATGGAGGTGTTGGACACGGCGAATGATGAAGGACAGGTCGATCAGTACGAAGACGAATATAAAGGAGAAGGAGAAATCGACGGCGACGAGGACGGTGATAGCACAGACGACGACAACAAAAACGAGTCGTCAAGCAAAAAGGACAAATCTCGCCGCAAGCTCCGCACACACGCCAACGACGACTCATCCGCCTCGGACTCGGACTCCGGCACGGCGTCCTCAACGTCCAAGAATCCACTTCTCAACGGGCCCGCACGCCTGGTATCGAAGCCCCTCGGGGCTGTGGGCTCCACGGCCGCCAAGGTTCTGGACGTCGACGGCCACAATGACCCGGACGACGGGTCTCGCGGCGTAAGGGCGCAGGTGCGCGATTACAAGGACCATCACCGCGAGTTGCATAGGAAGCACAGAGGGATTATGCAGTGGAGGGGAGCGAGGACGGTGGACTGGATGGTCGGCAAGGTCAAAAGGATGGAGGGGGGTGTGGAGAGGGTTTTTGAGAGGGATAAAGATGGGCGTGGTGGTGATGGTGTTGAGACTGAGGTGTGATCATGGGTATTTAAGTTTGGGCATTTTGGGGGTCTGTGGCTTTTATGAGCGGGCGGGTTTGATGCATGAGTTCTGGGAAATCATAATGGGAAACAAAAAGAAAAGAAAGAACAATGCTCGGGCGGTAATAGGTAGACCCGTGAGCATCCCTGATTTGGGGAAGTGAGAACGATACAATTCTCTCTCCTGTCCTTCCCTGTCCTGCCTATCTGCCTTTGGTGTCAATCCTATTCGTCCTACCCCGTCTCGTCTGGTCTCCTCTATTTAGTCCATCAAATCTCAATCAATGCCTCTGTCCGGGTCCACACACAGAGGTGTATATACATCTCACTTTCGTACTCGGGAAAGTAACCATGTAGCAAAACTTCATGCCATGGGCGGGGATCCCGCGCAACGGAAAAGAACAAACAAGAGAGAGAGACACACACTGCAGTAGCAGGGGTTAAGTCATATGGATTCTGTATGAAAATAATGAGAGATCCTTTTACCTAATTATGTATGCATGGCATAATCGTAGTCACGCCTTAGAACGTGACTATCTCGTGCTGGAAGAACGGTTTTGGCGTGAGCGACTGTCACCCAGGATTCGTGTTCTGTCTCGAGGCTTGATTGGTGCCGCGGAAGACTGCATGCGTTTGAGGTCGATCACGACCCTCTGCAAGCTCGATGAAGGCGCCAGGTAGAGAGTCTCGGCGCCATAGCCCAGGAAGATGGTCTTGATTACATTGTGGCACCTCCGAGAGGCGAGGATGCGTATCAAGTCCCCAAAGTGATCGAACACGCGACACGGAGGGTGGCCGGCCTGGCATACAGTCTTGAGTGTTGCGAGATCGAAGATGGCAAACAGACTAGGGATGCCGTCCAGTGCGGCGGCGATCAAGTTGATCCAATCGTCTTCGGTCGACGCCGCTCCGACTTGTGATGAATTTAGCATCGGTGGGATTGGCTTTCCTTCCTGTAAGCGAAGCTTCAGGATCTGCAGGAGTAGGTTCTTGAGGATGTCGCGGAGTCCAACAACACCACCGGAGGTGCGTGGGGATGGCGCAGGCAGTGCCCATATCACGGGGATTCCAGCATTCCGGAGCAGCTCGATGGCTTCCGAACTAAACCGTTGCAGCGCGAGTCGAGCCTTGTGGCTTCCTTTGACCACGATCGACGCCGAGGATGACGCATTCTGCCATCGTCTGAACTTGGCCTCGAGCCAGAATGGGGTATTCTCTGCCGTGAGCTGTTTCGATGAGAAGTGTCGCGCCAGCGACACCTGCTCTAACGCTTGTACGTGGTCAATTTTGCTATTCTGTTCGAGGAGTCCCATGAGCTGGCCAGCTTGCATGTCCCGGAAGTAAAGGCGTGCATTGAAGACCGCGTCAACGTTAAACTCGTGGCTATCTATGCACCTGATAAGTGGGTGTTTTAAGCAGACATGTTGGGGGTCTACCTTACCTGAGAGATTCTGCTGAAGCTTGCGCAGCAACGCGTAATGCTCTCCCAGGGCCTTCTGGTTCTTGGACTCGGCAATTTGAATAGACTTTTCCAAGCGATCCATCTTGATATGCATGTCGCGTTGCTCCGCCTGAGAGCTGGATACTGCAAGCTGGTTCACGGCGCTTGCATAGGACTCGATGTCCTCGAGGAGATCTTTATACCGGATCTCAGGTGGGCGTGTAACTGAATGCCAGGCGTGAAGAATGCGGCTCTCACCATACCATCGCCTGGCTCTGATTAGAAACTTCATCACACAAGCATAGAGTTTTGTAATATTATCGACCATGAGCAGGTTGTTGCGGTACAATTCGCCCGCCAGTGCGATCTGGGGCAATTTCACGGCTATTTGGGATATGCCTTTGGCCGTTTCTCGAATTGTAGACTCGTGGACGTCAATAGTCTGTGAACAACATTGAGCGCCATGACACTTTCCAGCGCACCCTCTACTGACTATGCTTACGGTGAAGAGAAACTTCATGGCTCCCCATGCCAGAGCAACATACTCTGGATGGTACTGTGCCATGACATCCATGATTTGGCCGTAGAATTTCACCCGACTTGCGGCTCGAGCAAGCCATTTCCTGGTTTTGGACGATTCTATTTTCCTTTCATACCGTGCTTGCGCTTTCTCGGCTGCTTCCTGCAGTTCTAGAATGGATCGAGCACTCTGGACCTCGTGGATCTTGCTCTTGTCTTGGCTGTACTCGGAGCCGAATAGTATGGCCGCCTCCTCAAACGCTTGGTGGGCAGCATTGGTAGAGCTTGCAAGTCAGCGCGACCTTTGTTCAAAATGTTGAATACCAACGCACCAGTCAAGCAAGTCGGAGCTGTACCACACGTCGTGTAGAGCTGGTTGACTCATGCTTTTGTGTGGTACTTCGCATTATTGATCAGGCGGCGCGGAACAGGCTCCTGGGCTCGGGCAGGTTTAGTTCGCAGTAGCCGGGGGAGGGAAGTGGAAGTTTGTCGCTGATAGCTCACTTGAACATTTTGCTCAGACCCACTTGCATCCAGAATTTGGCGCTTAATCTGCAGCTTCGTAACTTGTGCAAAGCTACCACGGAGGCAAACAGGCGTGTGGTTCAGACTGAGCTGGATTGATTGACTTTATTGTTCTACTAGTAATACGAGGAAATCTATCTGAGGGCGAGAGGGGTAGCGATAGAGTTGTGCATCGCAGTGCCACGTGACCATGCCAAGGAGCTCAGGAAGCTAGCTGCCTCGCTGCCTTATTCGTGGGAACTTAAAAGTACTTGCACCAGTGATCCGCCGAGCCCGCCAGATAATTGCCTACTAGGCTGACTCAATTGTGCGAGATCCATTACTTAGGTATATAGAAGTGGCAATCACAAAATATCTGATGCAGGACACTGAGATGCCCCCCTGCGACTTGTAAGAACGTTGATTTGAAAAACTACGGCTGGTGGGCCAAGCACTTTCCTCCGCTAATTTCTAAAATTACCCCGCTCGCCCGCTCCCGGATAGGTTTCCTTCAGCGTCTCAATGGTCTGGTGGTCCTCTGCTCTGTTCAGTGTTCAGTGTCACCCTGGAGTCGTCGAGCTTCCGCAAAGGGTTCTCGGGCCTCGCAGCATGGCAAACTGTGGCATTCATCTTAGCTGAACAGTTCGAAGCACCCGCCTGAGTCATGTCCTCCTCCAGGAGTACAAGGCTGAGTGACAAGTACCATGTGAGCTCGCGCCGCAGGTTGGGAGATAGGTATTTCCAGACTAGGGGCTCTCACCTCCTGATCTGGACGCTGGTTCCGGCGATGTTATCGTGCTTGATCCCGAATCTTCGCAACGAACTCCCATCCCGAGGCAACGGATCGAAATTATCCGTGCCGGCAAAGACAAGGAGACCGCCCAAAGTAGCTTCGATGAGACCGACAGATCGAGTGACCAGATTTTGGATATTCTAGCCCGAACAGACAAGGAGCCCGACATCTCTGCAGCCATGCAAGATGCCCATACCGCAGCAGCAGCAAACGAAGTCGCCTCGCAGAAAATCCGTTATCAAAGCGACACCTCAAGCAGAGATGGAAGTACCGAACTAGATAATTCGGGCAATGTCGAAATCGTCAGGTTCAAGCAACCGTCAGTCGTTGGTAGCGGCGAGGGATCTCTCTTTGGACTTTACGAGGACACGACCCGGCAAGGACGGCGAACCCAGGAAACTTCTCGCCGTGTCGATCCCACTATATTCAAGCGATTGAGGGAGTTGGAGGACGAGAACGAGCGCCTACGCGAACGTGAATCCGCTTGGGAGGTTCCCAAGCCTCCCCCACTTCCCTCATATAGGCCTTTGGTTCTTCACAACTTCGTCGAAGATTCTCGGATAAGTGGCACTTACCTAGACGACCCGCAATGGCAGCAAGGTGCACACGGCCCAGAGTTGAGCGCCGGCCGCTCGCTAAGGAATATTGAAGATTACTTGGACAGGCACCCCGAGGTTATCTACATTCTGCACAAGGACTACGACATCAATAGACGTTTCGATGATTCGGAAGTTGTCGACAAAGACGGCGTATTCCGGACACCGAAGCCCTTCCGCGAGAGCATCTCTTTGACTTCCGACCTCTTGTTGGATGCCATGGAGATTTTCTTCAAGTCTATTCCAGATTTCGACTTCTACTTTCCGCAATTCCGCGTCGAAGATGAAATTGCAGCGCCTTATCTCCCATTCTACTATGCTTTGCCGTATCTCGAGGTTGCGATGGCCCCTCTCGAAGAACTCCACCGAAAATTGGTCAGGATACTCACCAATTCTATCCTCAACAGTCATGGCGAGGACTACACCAAAGCGAAGAATCTGTTCGACCGCGGGCGCGTCTCTCAGCGATATATGCAGTACCTAATCCGCCCAGGGGATGTGTTAGTGGAGGGATCTGGACCGATGAAACAAGCCTTTGTTGCCAAATCTTGGCTGACCGAGCATACAAGAGGAAACGGAGGAGTGCGGCGAGAAGATTACGCTGACGAGCCCTACACAATGAAATCGAGGCGCGAGAAGGGTTCCAAGATTGGAGCTCCGGAGATCATGTACTTCGTCTTCTCCTGGTCGGTAAAGGCCTGGCAATGGTCCTACAACGGTTCCTTTCATCAGTCTTCTGCTCGAAGGAGCATCTACATGAAGGTCACTTTCGAGAACGATGAAGTTGACATCAAAGACCTAAATGTCTTTCCACTAATGTACGCAGATCGGAAAATACGCCAAGAGCTTGAACTTCGAGGCAAGATGTTCTGGAAGTGTAGGTTCAAACACATCGTCTCATATACTGGTAGTCAGGATGATGGTCTGATCTTTGTAAGCAGACCTCAGAGCTGGGTGTCTTCTCCACGGCTGACATGTAGACAGAACGATGCACGACACATGATAGACACCGCGACGTACAACAAGCTTCACATAGGCAAGTTACAGTCCATCGAAGCCGCTGTGGACCGCCCAGCAGATATTACCCCTGAGAGGATGGCAGTAAATGATCCAATAGTTGGGAATGACCTGCTTCTGTTTCCCCCAAAGATGATGGGGTATAACCTCCATGCAAAGAGATGGTGTACGCGACGCCCTTACCCTTCTTTGCTACACCTTTCTAACAGAGGCAGATGAACTGTACGTGGACCAGATGAAGGATGTGGACTGGAACACACAGGCTTTCAAAACCCTGGTCATGGCCGAAGACACCAAAGAGCTAATCCTCGCCCTGGTTGAGAATCAACTGGAGGCGAAGAAGTCGACCGACCTCATCTCAGGGAAAGGTTCCGGCCTCATCGTTCTCCTCCATGGCGGCCCTGGTACCGGCAAGACCTTCACGGCTGAGAGTGTGGCTGAGATTGCAAAGAAGCCGCTCTACAGGATCACTTGCGGTGAGGTCGGAACGGACCCTTTGATCGTGGAAAAGCGTCTGACGGCAATCTTGCACCTGGGTAAGATCTGGGACTGCGGTAAGGAAAAATCCCCGGGCTGATACCGGCATATACTCTCCTACTTTTGAAGTGGGGCGGCGTACCAAAAATGCCGCCGGTGACTAATATCATATCTGATACAGTGGTCCTCCTCGACGAAGCCGACGTTTTTCTGGAGGAGCGCGACCTGCGCGACGTCCACCGCAACGCGCTCGTGTCGGTATTCTTGCACGTGCTAGAATACTACGATGGAATCTTGATCCTCACCTCGAACCTCGTCGGTGCCTTCGATGAAGCCTTCAAGTCCCGCATTCAACTCGTGCTCCATTACAAAGACCTCAACGAGCCGCAGCGCCGCAAGGTCTGGCGCAATTTCATCAACCGACTCAAAGAACTAGGTGAAGCCATCGACAGCGAGGATCTCGAGGACCACTTGGCGATGTTGGGCAAGGAAGAATTGAACGGCCGCCAGATCCGCAACGCCATCACCACGGCGAGGCAGCTGGCCAAGTATAAAAAGCGGCCGCTGTGTTATGACCATCTGAAGCATGTCATTACCGTGAGCAGCCAGTTCGAGCAGTATATGAAAGACTTGAAGGGAGGACAGACAGACAGAGAGCGGAAAAAGCTGGATGAAATTTGATAAAAAGGAGAAAATACGGCTTTTCACACTTTTACTCGAGAGACCCAGCCTCTTACACACACACACACACACACACACACACACACCCACCTATTAGTGTGAAAAAATTCGCCAAACCTCAGCGGCGCCACTTTTTGAATCAGTATAGGGGCCCAATCCATAAGACACTGACCTTCTTCCACCACGGCGGGTGAGCAAAAAGTACCTAGGCGTCTGCAAAAGCCGTTGTGGCACCCCCACGACTGGAACGGGTGAGAGACTGCAGGTGGTGATCATCGCTGTTACATAGGCCCCTGGCAGAAGTCACGACGCCACTCAGTCTGCAACCTATATCTCCCACTGTCAGACACACTTTACACACCTTTTTACCATCTACCACGCCGCTAATGAGAAGTATTTAAGCAGAGTCAGCACCGGCCCTGAGGACCTACGTAGGCTAAATAGCTCGTGCTGAGTTTGGGCCCGAAGTTGAGCTAGGTCTCCTGATAACCTGAGCAAAGCGGCAAGGTACGGTCCCAAACCAGGGGCCCCTAGACTAGGTGCATTTACGGCGCTGAATTACCATATATAACCTATACACACGCACATATATATATCTGTCCTCTGTAGTTCCTGGGCTACCACTGACTCCAGAGGCTCATAGGATAGGCTATCGTACTTGTATAGACATGGGCATGGATACAAACAAACATACACAACATACGAAACATGTCTTCTATGCGCACCCAACTATCCGAAAGGGCCCGCCTACGTGGATATCACCCATCGAGACCCCTTTGTTGCGTTCTCATACAGAATCTATCTGGAGCTGCAGGACAGAGATATTGTATCTCGAAACAGAAATGACCCCGGGCCGCCCGAAAAAATATCCCCAGCTATCTCGCTAGCGCATCGTGCGAAGCTGCATATTGTCACACGCTTCCTCCCAAAACATTCTGCCTAGACCGTCACATTCAGGACCGTCGAGCCATAAGAATCGGAAACACAAGTCCTTCACCACCGGCCATAACGCACCCGACTCTCCTCCGCGTGTGCGGCCGTCGTCGCTCGACGGACTGGAGTGGTAACTCGAATGTCGACTACCCCTGCTTCTGCTTCTCGCCTCCACGAGTGTCAGACTCGGTATCCTCGTCCTCGCTTGTCTGATCATTTCGGCGAACCATGGCCTCAGACTCGTGTTCCTTGCGACCACCCCTCCCAAGACCGTACTCCAAAGTAACAATTGAGGATACGTGGTCCAGAGTTCCAGTACGGTGCAGTCGTCTAGTGCAAGCATAAGCTCCCGCGTCAGTTTATCATGAATGCTTGCAGTGCTGGGTACCGGGAAGAGCACTAGAAGTGTATATGCCATTGTCGATAAACGAACAAGGTTGTATAGTGAGTGGAGTGGGGAGCTGTGGGTCATGATGCTCGAGCTGCTGCCCTCATGCCGTTGTCCAGACCCAGGGCGGAGGTATGGAAGTGGAAGCGAAAGCAAGTCGTGCGTCATGAAATTTCTGGCATAAACTATCTGGTTGAGAGACGGCGCTGAAGAGTGTCCGGATAGATATGCGTCGAATCCCATAGTGATCAGGCGCGTGTTGTGAATAATCTGCAACAATGGGGCAAAGCCGACAATGTCTCCAAAATCTTGGAAACCAGTTGCCAAATTCTGGAGAAACGGGGCGACGGCTGGTTGAGTTTCAGGCCATGTTGACATAATCAAGCTTGTTGGCGCCAGCAGTGGGAATGCAGGCTCACGCATGTCTTGGAAAGCATAGAAGATATCGGCCCTATTGAGTTTAGCTGACCGTAGACCGCAAGGGGATGTCCGGAGGGCAACGACATACAAGGCGAGGGCATTCGCAAGTCCGGGCATTTTCACCGTCTGTAAGCCTCCTTTCTGATACACCAAATGAACGATGGCCTTCAGATGTGCCGCTTCCTTTTGCATCCGTGCATAATATTGAAAACTCTGGACCGACTGTAATGCGCTCAGATTCTCTTCTTGCGGGGGTCGTTCTAGTTGCTCGCCGGACCCATGAGCCGCCAACGTGACGATGGCAAGAAGGAGCTCGTCAGAAGCTGGGCCCTGTAGCTCTTGGATTTCACGATTCAGCTCCCTGATGGCTTGAGTCTTGTATGATAGCCGTAACGCCCGGTTGCGACTGGGGGTGTCTGCTTCGCCCTGAAGATATGCATTATGGGTTGCGCCTCTGCTTTGTTTTTAGCGTCCAAGGGATGTAACGGCAAGCACAGAAGTGTAGCCCGACAGGGGGTATTGCTTACGCAAATATGATTGTCCAAAACGCAGCAGGGGACTGCATCGCACATCCCATTACAGCATTTTTGATAGCTCCCTCCGAAAGGCTGCTTCTGTGGGAGCTGAGTACTCTCCATTGCTTCGAACTGGCACGCGGCGGTGAATGCGAGGCACTCACAGCTTCCTGTGCCGCCACGGGATAGTGCGCTAGACAAAGGGCGATACCCGATTCAAGATTGGAGCGACCTGCGACACATAATGAGCGATCACGTCGTCATATTCTCATGGACAAGATATTGGAGAAGGTGTGGACGCCACAGGCTTACCATAGTCTAGAATGTCAAGAGCATACGAAGGTACGCCGCTAGGGACGGAGGCGTTGAAGGGGTCAAATATTCCGGTGCCGACATCAAACACTTGAAATGTCTTGTTGAGCTCCTTGTCGCTTGGGAAGCTCTGGTTTCGATGCAAAGGCGGCCGAGAGGAGGCATCAGGTTGAGGATCTTCACTGGAACTGCGTGCATCGCGGTTATGTGTGGCGTTTAGCTTAGCGAGACGTTCCAGCTTGGCTTTTCGATGGTATTCGCGGGCAGCATGTTTCTGTTGGGACATGGCAGGTTCACCCGAGGACGGCTTGGGCGATCTTGAATGAGGCCTGTACGGCACGAAGAAGACGTTGGTGCGTCCAGCAGCCATGGCGCTGTCGACATTTGCAGATCAGGGCAGGTATGATGAGTGATTGAATGGGAGCAGAAACATATCCACGACGAGCAGATGCGTCTTTAAACAAGAAGAACAAGAAGAACAAGCAGAACAAGCAGAACAAGAACAAGAACAAGAACAAGGAGAACTCTTGCTGCCTCGCCTGGAATAGAATCATCAGGAAACTCTTGAGAAAACCTCACCGAGGGGCACAATGCTCAGGTACACCGAACTACTATAGGCTGGATCAACCTAGCATATGCGCGGACAATTCAGCTCGAGGATAGAATGCGTCACGCTGCAGGACCAAGCGAAGTTGGGAGAGTGAAATAGCTAGGTAGCTCATTGAATGGGCCGAGCGGCTGAAGATAGGTAAGTGCCAGGGCATTTTGAATAGCAAGGCCCAACAGTGGATAGAGTGCGGGAAGGCGAGATCGAGAGGTGGGCATTGGATAGCGAGATGGAAGAGAGGCATCGCGAAGCCGTGCAAGGCGAGGAAACGCGATGCTGTGATTCGGTAAAAAGAAATCCCGGCCCGCGCTGGGCTGAGAGCGGGGCTGAAGCTCGAACTGCAGCCAGCAGTCACAGCGCCCATAGCGCCCACATTAGCGGCCCAAAACCCAATGAGAAACACCTCCAGCTTGCCGGGAGCCAGTCACGGTTTCCCTATTCTGCTGACTTGAACGGTTTCCCGACCTGGATGTCTGCCCGCAGGCACCGCAGGTCGTCGATAACGGACTAGCCTGGGACCCCGTGACCAACCCCGTGACCAACTCGTGACACCGTGACGCAGACTCTTGATACCTACTAGGTACGGACCTAACACTCGACAACGCAACAAACCCCCGCCACTTATTCCTCAAACAAGCCAGCACCATGTCCAACTTAGTTCATATCGAGTCAACCGACCAGTTCTCAGCCCTCCTCTCCTCTTCAAAAATCGTCGTGGCCGACTTCTATGCCGACTGGTGCGGCCCATGCAGACAAATCGCCCCCATCTTCGAGCAGCTGTCGGCGCAACTCTCTCGGCCAAACAAGATAACTTTTGCAAAGATCGACACCGACAAACAGCAGGACATTTCAAGATCATACGGTATCCGAGCCCTGCCCACATTCGTCGTCTTCAAGAATGCGCAGGCGGTCAAGTTCATTCAGGGCGCAGACCGGGAGGGGCTGTCCAACGCGGTGAAGGACCTGGCCAACGAGGCAAACAAGATCGAAACTGGTGAGGGTGCTGGGAACTCAAGTAGTGACACGTGGCTCGGTGCAGAGCTACCAAGAGGCTATGGCGATGTGACTCCTCAGGTTGATGTCTTGGGTTTGGAATTGCTGAACTGGGACTCTGAGCATGGAAATGCAAGAACGTTGATCACTGCCACCAAGCCCAAAGGTAAGCCTTTTTCTGCTGGCACCTCCCTGTATGCGCGCAGCGGTGTTCTAATGCACAACGATCTTTAGGACAAGCAGAGGCCAAGTCCGACTGGGTCGAAAGTGACACGGATGAACAACTCATGCTCTATCTTCCCTTCATGTCTACTCTGAAGATTCATTCGTTACACCTCACCTCCCTACCCGACAACACAGACGACGATGAATCCCCAAGCCGGCCGAAGGTAGTGAAGATCTACACCAACAGACCCCGCATCCTTGGTTTCGACGAGGCCGACGATACGCAAGCGGCGCAAGAGGTGACACTATCGGAGAAAGACTGGGACCCAAAGACCGGGACTGCCAAGATTGAACTGCGCATTGTCAAATTCCAAAATGTGTCCAGCCTGGTTCTGTTCGTGGTGCAGAGTGAAGGCGACAATGAGAAGGTCCGCATCGACCGCATCAGGGTCATTGGCGAAACAGGAGAGAAGAGAGACGGGAAAATCGAGAAGATCGGAGCAGACGATTGAGACGCAGAAAGACAAGGGAGCTTAGAGATCCTTTACCATGCGACATGAGAGACGACCGCATTCAGGCTGGAGACAAAAGCGAATCATGAATTGGGGGCAAGCAGCGTTGCAAACAAAAGAGCATAGACCCTGGATGGAGTTTCCATTCATCTTCAGGCAGACCAAGACCAAGGCTTGTATCGCAGCCTATGATATGACTTCTCCTCCCATCCTCCTACTGTGGTAGCCAGCTCTCTACTGTAGCTTGATCACTATCCCAGGATTGAAGGACGAGAGTCAAAAGTCAATGAATCTCCTTGCCCTCAACGAACCCTGCTTACGGGAAACATGGTATGTCCGACCCCACGCATAGACCAGCGCAGGAACACTCAACGAGCCCAAACTCATCAGCCACTCAAATGGGTTTCTTCATCCAACTCGTCGAGGAGATCGGTATTTGCAATTATGGATTGCTCTGTGCTGCCACTGACACTTGGACTCGTTATGGAGTATTGGAAAACATGGGCCAAGCAACACAGGGGTAATTGATAGTGGCAGCGCTGCACGATATGTAGAAAAGAAAAAGAGAGAAAAGGCAGAGGCACGAAAAAATCTCGACAGTAGTTTCGATAGGAGCTAGCGGAGTGGGCTCTAGCTCTATTGGGACTAGCGTTATATCAATGTCTTGGCGACAACGAGAATGATTTTTCTTTCTTTGCCCTGGGAAAGGCTGGTTCGATTTTGAACTTGTCATGGCTTGTGATGAACTCAACAGAAATTTATTGATAGGAAGAGAATGATTGTTTGCTCCTCCATCTGGACCTCGTCCGGGGGGCGGCAGTGAGCATGATCTCAAATATTGACTGATACTCTGAAGCCAGACATGAGGTTTTCCTCCCAAGCCACTGTGGTTGTGGTGGTTTGGTTGCATTTTCTTTCCTCTTTCAGCATCCTGGGAGATTCTGGCGGGCAATGTTGCTCAATCCATCAAGTGGGCTTCTCGGGGGGATGAGACCTCATCGATAGTCGCAGCACAGCATGGTTTCAGCCAAATGAAGCCTCGAAAATATCGTCTTGCTGTGATAGGCCGTCCACCTCCTCAGCCATAGCTGCACGATTTTGTGCCAGAGACAAGGCTGTGGACCCGGTGTGCGAGTGACTATCTGTGCTCGCCATCAGTTCGTGGCACGAGACTCGTCCGGGTGGATATCGTGACTCGAGCTTGCAACCTACCTCTTGTCATCTCATGGCTGGTCGTCGGAGGAAGAAATCCACTGTGATCAAGAGTGAGGCACATATGGAATCACAGCTAACAGAACCTAGCAGCTGGACTCTGCGACAGAACATCACCGCGAGACTTCGCATTATCTCATTGTGGAGTCTTCGCCAGTCGTCCACTCTCCAGCCTCACGGCTGACATTGTCACAAGGTGAAAAGGGGTACCTGCGTGGCCACATTTTGGCCTAAAGTCGACGATCATTCTCAGTGCGTCATCATTGCAACCAAACTTCGGATCACTGGCACTCTAAGGATTTGAGGTCGGGGATTTCGATATCAGAAATCCCATCCCTGTTTCGCAGACTTTTGCGGGTACGATAGGAGGACCCTGAGTGTTTCAGCAAAGCTCCGCCGTGTCGATCTTGTAGTTCCTCGATACAAGCATTTTGCGGGAAAACCTAGAGGGTGCGGAGTAGGCACGCAGCTGAGCTCGAGTAAGGGTATGCGTCAGGGTATCTACTCGTATAATCCCAAGGATGTAGAACTATTCAGCCTTGCCTCTCAATAACTGTCGTTCGACCAGATGGAGTCGACATGCGGGCAGGTAGCACACGGTGCGATTGCCCCTGGGCCATTGATGCCATCACCCATGTTGAAGATCACGAGCCTGGCAGCAAGGAAGCATCTCCTTCCCAGCGAGAACGTCATGATCTGGGAGGAGTTGCCATTACTTGGACAAGTTCTTTGACAGCTACATCCCGACCCATGGAGTCAAATGCACCCGATCACCAACATTTAGCTTCCGACCCCGACCTTGGGTCCGGCAGGGTGAAATTCTCGAGTCATCAGATCGACATGAGATAATGCCACAAAGGGTGACAATCAAGCTCAAGGTTACTCGATCATCCTTTACTCCGAGTCTCAGGTTCCCAGGGTCGTGAGCGAGATCGCAGTGTGAGGAGAACAGACCACTGCAGCACACACGTGGACGGCGCAGGGTGCCTCTGCCCAAGTTTGATTGCATTTCTGCACAGCCTCGCTTTATGTGTAAGTTCTCTAGGCACTTGGATGGGGTCCATCTTCCTCGATCCAAGCATATTTCACACCACTTTTTCTATTAATAATATCGGCAGCAGAGTTCGGTCGCCCTACGCGTACCTTGAGGGTTGATCTCGTACGAACATGGTGCCCGGGTCGCTTGCTTCAACCCTCGCCCTGGGCATGGCGGACGCTTGATGTCAACCCTTTCGCGTCGTAGGTTTGCCCATATCTACCGATGGTGGCGTCGTCCGATCGACGAGTTCTAGGACAAACTTGTCACGAAATTCCCCGATCAACGCCAGTTGGGTGCCAGTCAGCAGAGACGGAAAGGGCCCATTGTTGCTTGGGATTTCCCACTTTTGATCTTGACAGAAGGCATTTTGGAGGCTGGTCGGCTCCCGAAAAGCATGACCAGGCCAACTGGGTTGTGAGAAATAACTCGGCATCGTCTACCTACTGTGTCCAGCAAAAGCAGACACCCACAGAGCACCCAACAATACTGGTACAATACTTGGGATAGCTCGAAGGCCATCTGTATCTCCTCACGGCAGCGGAAGTGCTCCTCGAACTCCAGGCTGCTAGGTATGCTGCAGGAGCAGGCCGACTCTCCCGGCTGGACAATTCTACGGTTCGAGGCAAGATTTCAGAGCTTGACCTTCAGAGTTTCGGGCTTGACGTGAACGCCGAAGAGAGAGGAGCAAGGCAAATATCCCGATAATTTTCGATCGTAACCGGAATAGGGCGGCTGAAATCGTTGAAGAGGCGAAATTTAAACTGGCCAGAAGCACAGCGAAAACAGACCACATCCAGATTCAACGGCAGCCACCGAACAGACCACGCCCGTGGATTTTGCAGGCAGAAGGAAAGAGACTGCCCGAGACGGAAAGGTGGTGATTGGGAAGGCATTAAACGAGACTAAGATGGAGGCTCATTGCTCCTTCCCCGACGCCATCATCGATAAGAAGATAGAGGAGTGGATATCCAATTTCCCCGGAAGCACTATGTCTTCCCTCCGCACAAAGTCTGGTGAGGGTGTCCGCCACCCACAGTCAAGAGCGAAATCGCTTTGGCGTCAGGTATTGCAAACGATCCCTGGTTCTACTGTATCCGGGAGAGGCCAGTACTCCACGGTCGGCCGTACGGGCCGCTGAGTTCATCCATCACCAAATTTGGAGGATGGCTCAAGCCATCACGCTTAGCGTCCAGATAACGAATCGAGCTTAGAAGCGACCAAGAACGTGGTAGAACTAGTTTCGTGCAAGAAGGAAAAAAAATGAAAACAAATTCGCCATCCGAGGAAAGATGAAACAATCACGCATGGGAGGTTACAACAACAGCGACGTGTTGGGAGAAGGATCGAGTAGGCATGAGAGTGATGAGCACATGGCATTGCCGTATCGCCTCGAATCTGAAACGCGAGCTGCAGCTGCTTGGGCGAACAGAAGAGGAGGGATCTGACACTGATGGGCAATGAGGCAAAAAAGTCTTGTACCTGCATGAAGCAAGGAGCTCCAATTGGGCACCGGAGAAAAGTCGAGCACATCGTGCATGAAAAGTCCCAATGTTCCTGCGTTAGGGCCCTGCAGGCTGCGGGTCTCCCAGTGCTTCTGGTGGCATTCGCGGGCTGATAGCGAGCTTCGTTGGGCAAAGATAGGCGTCGACTTGCCACGCTCTTTCTCTGACCCTGGTGGCCCTAGGAGTCAAGACCACGGTTCTCAGTGGAATCGAATCAGCAGCGAGCATTCTGGAATGGCCCTAGGCCTATTCAGCACAAGCGAGAGGGTCACTCGAAGACGCGGACCACTGCCCATCGAGGGACCCGCGCGCGCGAAGGACGGCGCGTGCAGCTTGGTGCCTGGGGCCGTCGGCTTGAGGCAGGGGGCAAGGGCCAAAAGCTAGTTGCCCACAGTGGATGTGCCCGGGTCGCGGATGTGAGAAAAGACCTCAGGGCAAACTGGGTCCTGGGGCAGGTGGATTTGCTCGGGTACCTGAGGGAAGGTGATGGTTCCTGAGAGGAGACACCGTTGGGATCTACGCCTCTTTAGTGCTCTGCGTGTCCTCAGTCCCCAAGCGATGGCTTGAGTCGGGCACATTCACCATTGGCCAGGCATTGAGACCGTTCCCTTAGAACACCAGCGGCCTGGAGACAGAAAACGTGTGCCGCTTTTTCACTCCAGTCTGCAGGGCTCCTGCGGTCTCGAGCGACCGTGTTCAATTTAGAAGGTGCGTGGAAGGTGTGATGTGGATGGCGACCACTGATAGCTAGGACAAGTGGCATTGATTCTTTTGCCACGGCAATGCCTGGGATAGTGAAAGATATGCAAGAAGAAGAAGAAGCCAACAAGGTAAGATCAGGCCCTGCATCCACTATTGTCTGACCACGAGCATAGTGGGAGAGACACCGGGAAAGAGTTCTCTCCTGACAGAAATATCCCGGATACTTGTACTCGATACAGAGAGTTTCTGCTGCCTGGTGTATACGAGTATTGCCTACCCGAAGGCAGTTGGTAGAGTCAAAGCTGTGCTGCCTGCCTCCCCCAGCGAAAGAAACAACTCTGTTCTCCACGAATCTGGCGGTCCCAATTTTGCAGGGCCATGACCCAGACATTGACTAAAGAAATGCCTATCGATACGCGTCCGCTAGAGAACGAAAAAGGTCACCCCACCTGGTGGAAGCATCCAGTCTTGAATGCTCCACGCTCTTCCAGGCCTTTTGTTTCGGGCTCTTGAAACCCTTGGATCACTTTGCCAGTATGCTGGGTTGCGGGCTCCACTGGTACTACATACTACGTACTACACAATCCCAAGGGTCGTCATAACCTGTTGGTCGGCCACTAGCTATACTGCTGGTGGACCGTCGATGACTCGATGCAACAGAAGACGGATTATGGGCAGGAACTGGAATGGAGCAGCCAGTAGTTAGAGTTACTGGTTGTAGCAGCTCGCTCAGTATTCCGCCGCACGGGTCGACAACAGAAAGCGCTGATGGTAGGCATGTGCCTTTGAGTGAAGCCCGCCAAAACCTCGTGTCTGCAGCTGGAAGAGATGAAACACCCCGTCACCTGTCTATACTCGCGGGAGCAGCGGGGAAAAGCAACTTGTCTGGTCCGGCAGGCGAATACCGGGCCCTTGTGGTGCTGGGGGTGTTCTTTTCCTTGAGGGAACATCCCATTAGCAATGCTAACTTGACGGTGGCTATTGGTAGCGAATGGCTCACGGTTCTCTGATGATCTGGTGCATTTTTGCATGTGAATTCCATGCCTGGAAAGCCAATCAACCCGTCGTGTTTTCTGTGTGTCGGGTAACGCGAGAAGCAAACCCATCCGGAAAAGCAAACCATGCATGCAAAAGACAACTGCCCGCTTCCCACCCTTTCCCAGCTTCTCGTCAATGGCTGGAGAGGGGAGAGGGGAGAGGGGGGAAGGGTTGTCGTACCTGCATATGTCGGGACGGCTGTGGCTCTCGCAGAGTCTGAGACATGCAAGCCCATCTGCACAACCTTGGCCACCTTAGCATTTTTGTACGCTCTTCCGAAAAGACCACTTGCCACCAACTTCCGATTGTAATTCCCATGGTAGCCAAAGCCTAAACAGGACAGCCTAGGATAGGGTGACGTTGTCACTGTCAGGTGTGTGCTGGGGGACGGATGGCTGCGAATCTCCACCATCCAATCCAGGCGGCGAGGTAGATCAGTTGGTCTGCTCCAAGCACCGAATATCGAGCTTTGGGCGTTTACGAGATTTAACAGGCACAATAGTTGTCGAGTCTGACCGCTGACCGATGCTGAGGATTCCCATGGGAGTTTGGCTATAGGCAATATGGGCTTTTGTGAGAGGCCACCTCCAAGAATAGGTCAGCGCCCAGCCAGCGATTCGCTCCAGGAGACCGAGAACCCAGCTTATCACCAGCTGCATTTCCACGTCACGCCCATGATTGGCGTTGACGTGCCCAGCGACTCGCCCAGTCATGGACCGCGCCTGGCTGGAGCATCACACGCTCACACAACTCTCTCTGCTTCGGTCCGGGCGATATGTAGCAACCAACACGTCTGAATGGAACTCGAGGCGTTGATTCGAGCCTGGTTCTACAGTTTGGTCAACGACACCACCAGACACCACCCATCGAGGCACGTCATTTGCCCACCACCACTTGCCTCGACCATCTTCGGATACATGTCGCAAGCGAATGATCTCACGCAGGTCATGTTGGAATTGATTGCATCAGGAGGATTTCGTGTCGAATATACTTTTGTGCCCCCGAGAGTTTTCGACCAAAGAAACACAGTACAGAGGAGAAATCCAGCCAAGATGGTATACTCTCGTACGCTCTTTTCCACCACTCGCCAGGTCGAGTTCAAGCGCTGTTTTGTGATAGACGTGTCCTATTCCTCCAATGGCGCGGTCAAGGTCGTCATTCTAGTTGATTCCTGGACTTCATAGGATTACTTGCAGAGGCAATAATAGTCGTGTCTCGAACACTTACTACTATTTTACGCAGCATACAAACCGACCACGATGGCCACCGGAAGGTCACTTTGCGTCATGGACTATGGGGCCCCTTCCCCGAAAAAAGATGTGCTGAGCAGAGTGCAATTTCCCATGCATACGGATACTGCGTGATAGTCCTTCTTCGGGCGCGGCGCTCAGCACCGCCCAGCCAGCTTCGACTTGGGGCCGGGCTCTTGCTCATGCCAGGCACACCACGGCAGGCGAGATCCAGGAACCAGGTCGCTGCTCTAAGGGTGCGGCTGGCACGAGTGGAACCATTTAGTGGGTGATAGTCTTTGAGACGGACTGGGGGTTGGTGAGACCATGGCCTCCACCCACCACCAAGGTGCTGACCAGGGTTCGCACGCCAGCGCCCGGTCCTGCAACCCATCAACTATACTCCCACTGACTCCATCGACGTGCAGGGCCCAAGGCACTGGTGGGCAGTGGTGGCCGCCGGCCTCAAGAAACCCTCGGGGTAGCCAGCGATCTCTCTTTATGGACTCGTTCGCTCTTATCCTCTCACTCTCGTTCCCTCATATCGAGGACAAGTCGTTCATTTATCCCACCCCTCCACGATCTACACCTTCTTTTACTTCTGTTATATCCTCTCCTTTGACCAGGCCTTTCCGGATCCTTGTTCAATATACCTGTACAACACCCAGCTGTGTACCTCTATTGAACAATATCCAGTCCTTCCTTTAACAAAGCCTGTACCAACATCCACTGTATTCATATCCTCTAATCCCTTGCCTGCCTTTGCCAGAGACGTCTCTCACCCAATCGATAAGACGCCGACATACTTGACCTGACGGTTACCAGCATATCCTGCATCTTTACATGTACAGCTAAAGCCAGTGACCCAGAGACAGAAAGGGAACTACCTCGAACGACATAGCCATTCATTGGACACCACCTCATTTTCTTTGTACCAACCTGTACTACAATCAGCTCGACCTTTTTTGCCATCGATAGCTTGATATTTCTGCTTCGAGCCTTCTGCCAGTGACAGCAAGCCGAGGAAAGAAAAAAGAGAAAAAAAGGACAGGAATCAACCTTTTGTATTCCAACCTCCCAGACAGAACAAGACCATTCGAAATGGAAGCACCATATCCAATGGCAACTCCACAGATCCAATTCTACCAATACCGGCCAGACTCGGACGCACGGCATAACGCTGTGTTCACACCCATGCCAACCGAGCAACCTGTTTATAGCCCCATGGCCGGGTATCCTCACCACCCCCAACAGCAGCAGCCGCAGTATATGGTCCACCAGTACTGGCAAGGGCCTGCTGCTCACTTTGCCCGAGGACACCCGCACGCCCACTATGTGCCTCAGCAGGTTCTGACTCCCAGGGCCTCACCACCATTGACGCTTGCCATGCCCATGGCTATGCCCAAGATGATGCTCGACAGCAATGGCCATATGGAGCATGGACACTTTCTCGAGAGCCGGCACTCTTCCCCCCCGACTCCATGCCTCTCGGCCTGCCCCAGCACCGCCAGCAGCCCACCGGCCAGCAGTGTCAACCAGACGCCCGTGCACGGCGCCGGGTACTTCAACTTGCCCATTGAAGCAACCAAGGAGGAAATGCAGCCTCTCGCCTTTCTGGATGAGTGGGCGGAGAACGGACGTAAGTACTATCCGGTTTCGAAGTGAGGGAAATTGGGATGAAACAGTTGACTAACGAGGATGCGCAGAGGTGCACATTTTCCCGCATCCCGGTGATGCCAAGGCGGCGCTTGTGCCCGGCAACGGCGCCGACTCCTTTCACTCTGCAACCACTTCCACTTCCATCAACCTGAGCAACTGCCCTTCACCTTCTTTAGCACCTGCTTCACCTCAGTCTCAAGTCTCTCCATCAGCCTACCCCGTGGCTGAATTTGTCAACCTGCGAGATTTGACCTCGACCTCGCTCGAGCCTGTCCAGACTTTCCCGCCCTTGCCTACTTTGTCTGCCGAAGACGACGAGCACAAATTCGCTCTCGGAAACCAGGCCTTCCCCATCACTCCCGAGCATGAAACTGCCGATCCATTCAGTCTCGTCGAGAACCCTTCGTTTGACACTTCCTTCTGCACCGAGTTCGACTCGGAGGACGAATTCAGCTTTGTCAACTTCACCGACCCCGAGATTGCCTACAACGGTGATAAGAGACTGAAATTGTCGATTGGTGAAGAGGAGGACTTCCTCAGCGTCCACAGCTTTGGCAGCTTTGATGAGGACGACCACGCAGCCCACGCAGGCTTGCTCTCCCCGCCTGCCTCGTCCTTCTCCGACTCGGGCTCGTGCTGCGCACCTAAGAAGAAGATCAACAGCCAACGAAAGATGAAGCGCAACGGCTCCACCGACAGTGATTTGGAGTTCCAAAGCTTCAGCCAGTCTGATGCCCACATCCACAGCCACGCTGACGGCGAGAACACCTCGGATGCCACTCCTCAAGAACAGCCCAGCAACAACGAAGACAACAATGGCTCCACCAACGCCGATGGGTCTACTCCATCACAAGCTCCTGCCAACCGTCGTGGACGAAAGCAATCCTTGACCGAGGACCCCTCCAAGACGTTCGTCTGCACCCTGTGCTCACGCCGCTTCCGTCGCCAAGAGCATCTCAAGCGTCACTACCGCTCTCTGCACACTCAGGACAAGCCATTCGAGTGCAACGAGTGTGGCAAGAAGTTCTCCCGCTCCGACAATCTCGCGCAACATGCCCGCACTCATGGTAGCGGTGCCATCATCATGGGTGTCCTGGAGAACGGAGAGCTCCAGCCTCATCAGCCTTACGATGAGGAAATGGGCCACGCTCTGTACGAGGCGGCACAACGTGCTGCCTTGGCTACATCGTCCAGCAGCAGTGGCTCCGAGGGCTCATCGTCCGGAGAAAGCAAGCGTGCTCTTAAGAAGAGAAAGCGAGATGAATCCCTGTAAATATACCAGCAGTGACCTCACGAATGACCCAAGAAGCATCATGAAAACCCGAAATAACTCTAACAACAACTACTACAACACAAAGCCACCACGACCGCAATGATACCTTATGATGTGATTCAGGACCGATACAGGAATATTTCTCAGGGATTCCCTCGTCAGAGCACCGCAACAGGGCAACCTTTGACCAGACGGGGAAATAACCGACGCAGGAGCTCAAGAAAGTGTACGCCTATGGGAAGAAAAGTGCTTTAGAACCTTTTAACTGTCTTCAACAACTGCTTTTCCAGACCAATTCATTGTATTCTATGGCCTTTTCTTGATGGATGGCTGGGATGGGGTGTGGAAGCGTCTGTTTGCTGGAGACCGAGCTGTGATATGGGGGACCAAGGGGAGTTGGAGGACGAGGACGACGGAATTTTTCTTCTTTTCTTTCCTTGAGATCAAATTTTTATTGCTTTTGACTTTTGTCACCGACAATTTCTTTTCCTTTTTTGTGAGGAGGGAGATGAAAGAGAGATCTGAAGCGCAGGCTCCCACCAGATGGAAAGAAGAGAGATGGCCGGAAGGTGAATCAGCAACGGCATTGCTGTTGATAGCCCAGTTCCAGAGCTCCTGTATGTACCCGCAAGTGTACCTTCTGTACTATTAGACATTGTTAAACAAAACCTTGAACATTATCGAGTACTCCGTATTGGCCTGTGATATTTGTTGCTGTGAATCACAAAGTGCTCGCAGCTTCCCCAGCCTTCTAGTTGGACCCATCTACCTGGTCGCTGGGTATCTGTCTATCTACCGACCCGACCCTATCGATAGCTGATAACACCAGAAGATGAAAAGAATTTTCGCTGGGCCGGCCAGGGGGGAGGGGTCACTCTGGGTGCCAGGTGGGCGGATGATGGGGGGACGAGCATGGGTACGGGTGTGGGCTACGGGCTACTAAATTGCTGGTCGCTGGTCGCTGGGCCTTTTGGGTGCTGGGTTGGCCTTTACTTTACTTTTTCCCCCTACGTCCTCTACTCCCCCCTCTTCTCTACTATCTTTGTTTGCTACTGGGTTCCCTTGAAGGGGTGGTTTGAAGAAGGCCGCAATACAAAACGCGATACAATGGCGAACGCGGATGCGATGCGATGTTGATGCGATGCGAGATTCCCCCCTCTCCCCCCCCCTTTTTTTTTTCCTTCTTTCTTTCATGGTCTGCAGGGTGGGTAGACGCGCTTCTCGCGACGTGAAACATGACTACCCTCACTCGGCGGGCGGGGAGGGGGAAGGAGGATGCCATACGAGGTACACGCTGCCTAGGTATGCAGTGAGTGGCTGTTAGGCACTCTGTAGGGTATGTAAGGAGGGGGGAATAAGGTGAGCACTCGCGGGAACATTGTGAACATGTGAAGACGGGACGAGGGCACAAAGCTGAATGAGGTGCTTGGAGGGTGCTGGCGGTGCTAAAAGATGCTAGGGGGCGCGGGCGTTGAACTGGACTTGAAACGAGGCTAGTGCAGGGGGGGCTTCCACTTCGGTTTAGCAGGAAGGTCACTTTCATAGTGGGAGAGGGAGATACGGTTGGATGGGAACTTAAATGTAAGGAAGGGGAGAAGAGGAGGGGAGAGGAAGTGGGTGAGAAGGGACGGAAAGGGGAGGGAGATAGAGGGTAGAGGGTAGAGAACCTGAAAGAAAGATGAGGTATGGCATTGCATGGTATAGCAATATACGACAAAGGTACGAGGTACAGAAGATGGTAGTTGGAAGTCGGACTCGGAGAGTGGAAACATGGATTTTTCCTTGGCCAGGATGATTCCCGTTCGTGTATGGTCAGTAACTAGGTAGGGGGGCATGAGAACCAGGTAGGCACGGTGGGTTCATGCGAGCACTTACGCAGTATGGAAGATGCGGAAGATATGCAAGTTATTGAAATTCTCTAGAGAAGGTGTTTACGAGGTTTCCTCGCTAGGCATGTGGAACAAGTAATGTTCTCGCAGCTAAGGCAGACTCCAAGTTGCTCAGGACCTCCAGCTCCAAGACTTTCAGCCGCTCGAGCCACCACAGAGCTCAACCGAGTAATCCTCGTGGAACTATCCGCGCTTGTACCTAAGACACGAACGAAAGGCGCGTGCGCGACGCGGTGTGGTATACTTTTGTGCGGGGGCGTGAGCCACCTCTCATTAGGTACCTAGGTAGGTAACAAGGGGACCGACAAGGTACAGACCGGCAGGGACGTGGATATCTGGGGTATGAGGTACTTGCCGAGGATGTACGTACATTCTTGCATAGGTAGGTATGTGTCGCGGATGCGGAGTATTGTAGAGACTTTGCGGGAGGTTGGTAGGCTAGGGTGGGTGCCAGGTAGGTAGGTAGATAGGTATGGAGGAGGTACATGCGGTAGCTGGATGTGGAGTGCAGGACACACGGCACGGCGAAACCTACGAAGAGTTGTATGTACGTAACTACCTGCCTAGGTAAATACCTACAGTAGGTAGATATGTCCTCCAGAGTACACCTGCGGAGGGTTCTGGGACGGGGACGGGGACGGGAACGGAGAATATCTCTATGGACCACACAGAGACATACACCGTCGCTCATGGACGGATAGGCTGTGGGTGAGTAGGGAAGTCTAATAGGGCTGATCATTACGGAGGACAGCTTCGGGTAGTTCACTGTCGATATTACCCAGGCACGAAAGGACACGGGTATTCAGTACCTAGGTAGGTATCGACAGGCACCAGAAGATACGGGTACAGAGGCATCTGGTTTAGCTACAAGCAGGGATGCAGCTTAAGCCTCCCTAGCCCTATCTACCTACCCACGCACCTACCTCTGTGTGTCTCGTACTTTTGGGCTTTGTCCATGCATCCGTACTGCGTACCGACTACTCCCGCCCACAAGCCACCAACCTTTTCTGCCAGCTGAGATTCTTCAGCCTCTCGGAGGTATATACCCCATAACTACCCAGCCCTTGATCAGCCGAGGGGGAAAAAGTCAATAACTTCGGTTGTTCCAGGCACTTGCTCACTTGCCTACCTAGGTAGGTATCTAGGTAGGTAGGTCGCTACTCAACTCGCCCACGCACTCGAGCCAGACGATCAGCTACCGAGATTGATAGCCGGCAGCCAGCCCAGCCAGCCCGCCAGTCCATCATCCACCACAAGCAACTTCTCTGTATACATTCTCCCGTGAACTCTGCACCCATCCACCGACGCACCGGTATATGCAGGGTTTTTGCTGACCCCCTTCCCCCATCTTTCTCCGCCTTGCCCTGCCCTGCCCTGCCCTCTGAATTCCGCGTTGCATGGCTTTTTCTTTCTTCGGGCTTTGTCGTCAACTCCACCTTACGAAAGTTCCCTTCCCATCCCCACACCACACACACACGAGCACGACCGGAGGATTCTCCGTAGTAGTGTCTCACTCGCGCGCGCGTGCTTTTTGGGTTTCCCTTGCGCACCGCCTGCCTGGCTTGCGGGCTGGCTGGGCTGGCGGGTATGCATACATGCACGAGAAGGTTTTGTCGTGGGTCATAGCATGCAGACTCTGGAGTCGAGGTGGAGAGGTGCATCTGTCGCTGTTTTAATGTCTGATCTGTACTGCACATTGTCCCGTGTCCTCTCTAGCTCTGTGGCTACGTGGCTACGTGTCTATGCGCGGCATTGTGCGAACTGTGTGGCGGGTGGGATGAATCATGGCATGGCATGTGAAAATCGGGCTTTCGGGAGGAGAAGTGAAGGGAACAGTACACAAATGTCTCGTGTGAGCCAGCGCCTTCTTGACGCCTGTGATGGCGCACAAGGCCGCTGGCGCTGTTGACTGGACATTCCTCAATAAGTTTCTCATTGCCTGACTGACCGACTCACAAATAATTTTGTCTGTGACCGCCCTTGAAGCTGGTGAACAGTATGCGTCCTGCTCTGGCGCTGACCAATACCTGCTCCGAGACCAAGATTTCCCGATCGTTTTGCCTGGCATGTTTCGTCGGCGGCATTCGACAGGCGAATGGTTTAGTCAGGCGATAGAGTCGACGCATAATGATGGTTGGGCAGATCGATGGGCGCATAGCCAGCTACTTCTGAACAGCAAGTGTGGGATAACAAACCATCGCCAGTCTAGGAGCAGAAGCTCGCCCATTATCGATCTGATCATTTCCTCAAGGTTGCGATAAAGCCTCGTCGGTCCTTTCGCTTACCGCCCTGTCGTCCAACTCATGCCATCCCTCGGCGCTTAGCTGTCGGGCGGTTCGACACAGTCTCAAAAGTCCCAGCTGACCTCAGAGGATAGACACTGGAACGTGATTCGCCGAGGGGCTGGACTTCAGCCTCGCCAAACCCCAGCGCTTATTTTCTGCGGACCGAGCTGAGCATCAGAACCAAGACGGGGATTGGCTCTTTCAGGTCTGCCGCGTGACTCGCTGTCCCTGGGGCGTCTGCCAAAGCGTGTATGTCTTGAAGGGCGCTTCCTCTGCGCAGTTGGCAGGAGCAGCCGCACACTGTCCGCCGAGTTGATATTCTTGGAATCCGTCAAGAGCCCGATTGGACATGAATGTGAAACAGCGCAACCGCCTTCATCTCGGCTACCTCTGTTCGTGGTCGATGCGCATGACCATTGCGGCGGCAAGAGGCGGACAGAATGCCGCTGTTGCTTCCATGTCCGCGTTAGACTCTGCCGGCAACGGCGAGACCGCTGCAGCCCGTCCTCCAAACCTCCTCCCATGACCTTGATCAGAGCCGGCATTGGCAGCTATCCCAGAGCTGCCAAACAACGAGTTGCACGGTATGACTGCCAAGTCCTTCAAGAGAGGCCCCCCGATCATCCGAGCCCACTCCTTTTGATCTTGCAGCGCGACGAAAGCGGTGCCATGCACCATTTCTGCCCATGCCATTGGCGGCATTTCACGATCTCTATCCGCCTGAATCAAGTCCAGGATCTCGGTTTCCACGCCTGCGCTATCCACGGCGCCCATCCCAGGCTCTCGACGGACCAGCACCGTCACCAAATGAATGTTCGTGCCTGCTTCTCCATGCGGCGGAAGAATCGTGACCTTGACGATAGACCCCCATGCATGCTCCTTCCGACCCACCGACACTCGAGGCTTTGATACCGGACTTCTTGGCAAGTTCGTGATTCCCGTGCTCCACCATTCAATCGGCGCATTTCGAGGCAGAGAGACAACCTCTACAGCGATGAAGGGAGGAAGGAACGTAGGTAAGTTGCCGTCATCCAGCAACACACCTGGCTGTGGGAGCAGATGAAGATGTTGGCCCACTGTCATCTGTGAAGTGAATGCGTTGAACGTCGCAGCACGATTATATTGCAGGTCCCACGCATCCACCCCTTCATCCCCATCGCCGCCTTCTTCGCCGGCAACGGACTGTGTCGGTCTCGTCCCGGTCAGATGAGTTTGCTGCCATATTCTGTTCGAAAGCTCTGCTCGAACAGGGCTATCCGTGCAACTTGCCAAAAATGCTACTCCCCAGGGCCACATATCGACACCTCGCTCTTGTCCAACGCGCCACAGGTGCTGCAGACTCAACACCGCCTGCTCGGGAAACCCTGCCTGCGAGAGCTCCATGGTGTGCGGAATGAGAGAGATTTGTCCGGCCATATGAACGACCTCCACCAACCCTGCATCATGGACATTGACTTGCGATTCTCCTTGTTTGTCTACTGGAACACAAATGGCCTGACTGTATGGTCCAATATTCGCCGGCGCCCAGTAGCTGCGACTCTGCACGTGCAGCCCTCGATGTTCTTCCTGAGTCTCCAGGTCGATTATCACAGTCAGACTGACTTCAGTATTCTCTGGTAGTGAGCATGCAATTGTGACGCGTGCCGGAGGATTGGGCTCACCCGAGCGGAAAAGCGAGGCATAGATCAGGTTGACTGCCCCAAAGTTTGACATATCCTTCAGTAACAAGGTCGTGGAGACGATGTTGGAAGGCGTGAGCGCTGTCGGCAGTCCGAGAAGGCGTGACCATGACTCGAGTAGGGATCTCAACTGATCGCATATGCCTTGCATTTGACCGGCAGCGCTGCTTGGAATTTTATCAAGCTCCAGGTTACTCCAAGTGATGTTGCATAACGCTAAATGTCCTGACGCCAGACACACGGCAGGTGGCAAGGTGTAGTTCAAACTTTGCTTTAGCCATTTAGAATCTTGATCGTTGAGCTTGTCTGCGGATCTGTCGACGTTTGACGTCTCTTGAGCTTCGACAGTTGTCAGAACGGCCTGGAACTGAGGATCAAATGCCTGTGGAACTCGAAGACACTCCTCGAGTGTCTCAGAAGGGTCTGCATCGTTGGCCTCTGTTTCGGGCTTCGCCAGCCGGAGATAACTCACGCCGCCTTCCCCAGTGAATGTAGATTGGTGTTCCGGCGCGACCACGATTCTTCTCCTCCACAGTCCTCTAGGCCCACTGACAGCCAGCGTTTCGTACTCTCCCCCTTCTCCCAGGACCGCTCCGCGAAGCCAGAACTCGTGTTCGGGGAAGAAAGGCTGGAGACCGTTGATGAGCTTTAGCTGAGTTTTCGGATCCGCCACGTTGGCCCAGAGAAGACTCTCTTTAATACCACCGCTTGCAATCTTGATAATTCTGGCATCACATCCAGCTACTCTCATGTCATCCAGTAAGCCGGTCAGCGATTCGCCACGTCCGACTGGAGGAGGCAGAGCAGGATATTGCCACAGGTATGCCAACGGCGTTAGACCGAGCCGGACTGCCACAGACTCGACTCTGGTGCGTTGGTAGGTCGAGAGTATGGCGCCTGAACATAGAGCATTCGCTTTGGGGTGAGCCTGCATAACTTCTCTCAACAAGGGTACCAAGTCTTCTGTCTCATCGAGCGACGGACCAAGGGCGCTTGCGTCGTAATACCGACCCGTTTGCACGGCCGAGCCTGTAATTTCTCGCCGATATAGCGGTATGCCGAGACACTCTGCGTAGAGAGGTATCACTGAGTGTCCAACCGTCTGGTACATGAAGCTGTTTAGATCCTCTCCTTCGGAGTCATCCCCTTCGTGAGGACTGACTGAGGGCGCATGTCCTTGTCCACTAGTCACAGATCTCGTGCTTGGGTAGAGGTTAGCAAGCGCTACGACCTTGTGCCCGTTCTTGAGGCAGTGTAGGATGCTGAACAGGGAGTCTTTGCCGCCCGAGATAAGGGCTATAACATTGAGCGAGTCGGACATCTCTCCAAGTCGACGCAAGAAGCAGTGAGTGCATCGATCGACTTCATTGAGGTATTGGGTCAGTCACCGCGTGGAGAGAAAACTGCAAGCACGGGCCAGGCTTCGTCAGACGATCACGCGATTAGAGCCCAATCTTGAACATAGGATACATATGTAGCCGATACTCATTATGCAGAGTCTGAGGGTGAGGTTTTTGAGATCGACTTTGGAATTGCGCTGAGAGAAATATGCTCCGAAGAAGTCTCTGGTCCGGCGAAGCATATGCTCGGAAGCTTCATATTCTTTCTATGGCGACGGTTCTCCCCCCTTCTCTCTACTATGCAACCCTTCTGAATTTATAGCACATATCCCTTCCTTGCCCTTAGCGCTTCTTTGCAGTGATTTTCTTCAAATCTTTGCTCCGGCCTCCTCTTTGAAGACATAGAAAGCCTATTCACGGTCATCAGTTTGTAGAAGACAATCACGATTCAAAGCAGGGTGCCCATACCTCCTGTATCACAGTCGCGATCAGCAGACCTTGTTTGCTGAATATCTTCGAGTTTATCATCGCTCTCCCGTCCTTCGCCCATGGAGATGTGACCTCGATGTACAGCAACTCATCGGCCCGGAAACCGTTGTGGGTGTGGAAGTGGATCGTATGGTTCAGACTGGTCATGATTTTCATCGCAGATGGGATTGGTGTCTTGCTTTGGTCTCCGATGCCCCAGGACCCGTGTGGAATGCCGTGAATGGACAAAGGACAATCCATGACATGGTAGTCGGATACGTGGACGATACCGAGAAGCTGAGCAGCAGTTCCTCTCGGCGATGAGATGGCCGGAGTGATCTGCGCAACCACCGGGGCTATGGTAGTGGCTGGACTCCTAGGATCTAGAAGGGAGGAAGCTGTAAGTATTTCCTCGCCCTGATTTGCCCCCGGAACTGACCTTGGTGAACATGCGGGAGTCTTTCGAACTTCATAAATGGCCCTCGCTCTGTACGTGCCAATTCAAAATCATCCAGACTGATTTCCCGCTTGCGCCTATCAATCCTCATCGGCACCGCATGCGTCATGGCTCGACCCGACCAAGGCGCATCGTTGACGAAACTTGTAGTTATCGTCACGCAGATCTTGTCGTCCTGTGCGATATTCACAATCCGCACTGCGAATCGTCGACCATTGCCTATCCGTTGCACCTTGTATGTCAACGGCTTCTGCGGACTAGGTGCCAGCATGAAATGCGTCTGCAGCGAGTCCAGCATGAATCCATCTGGAACTGTCTTCCACGCCGCTGCGGCCGCCTGGGCCATCATCAACGGGCCTGGATATGTATTTGTGACGTGGAACACCCACGGCTCATGAACGTTTGCGAAGACATCCTGATGGAGGGTGTTAAATTTCCCGACGACCTGTAAATTCTGCGGCCGAGGGTTTTGTTGCTTACCGGTGCGGTCTGCTTTAATTCAAGATGTGTTTCAAAATCCAGTGATTTGGGAGCCAATTCTTTGCTCGGGGCCATATCTGGAGCTCTTCTCTCTGCAGAAACCTGGCTATACCTTGGTCTACACAACGAGGTGCCTCATAGCAGTGAGAAACAATGCAAGCTTGGGCAGATGTTCATCTACAACGGAGTTCTGTATATCGAAAAGGATGGCAAGCTGCGAGTAAGGTAACGTTATGCGCAGCCACGCTTACTACCTACCTACCTATTCACTCCATCCGCCAATACTCCAATGCCGATGTCAATTTAGGTTCCACTTGAACCGAGGCAAAATCACTCCCTTCTTTCACCCTGTGGCGACCCTTATACACACGAGAAACGGAACTCCGCAGCATGAAGCCAGTCCACCAAGCAAGTCCATCTAGCTACTCATAGCCGACAAAGGCCAAGTTGGTCGCTCACTCGTCGTCATGTAATGCTACCAATTTGCAGCGGCGGTTGGCGTTGTGCCTCAGCCTTGCAATGCGCGACTCCCGCCTATAAACCCATCAAAAATCGGGGGGTCTATCGAAAGTGCATCTATATTTCTTCGCCTCACCTTCTGGGGAACAGAGTGAGATCTAGCAGCCAGCATTATACTATGAAAAGGCCCGGCGTCTCCATGTGCGCTTCATCTCAGCCTCTAAACTCCTCAGCCTTTTCGACCGGGCCAGCTCTTCCAACAGATGTTGTTCTCAAATTCTTTCCGTCAGTACTTGCCTTCTGACAAATTTTCGTCCACTCAAACTTGGACGCAAGCGCGCTGCTCCAAGTCAGTCTCAGCACGAGATATTGTCCTTGCCCGACTTCCAGACACTCCGGCGAGGTAAGCACGCTTCTAGGCCGGCGCGCAATTCAGTTTTGTACTCCAGATTCTGGCAAGACGAGAAAGAGCTGCCCAAGCGGCACTCGTGTGTCGTAACCGCAAACCGGTACATCAAAGGACTTTGAGCTGGCATGTTCTTGCAATCCTGGAAGGTACTGCAAGGCAGCTGTTCCGCTGTCCACTTGGAAGCGTGCCTTCCCTAGTGGTCGCATAGCGTTTATCGTTCACGATGGCTGGGTTTGATGGATCTTGAAATCCAAATAAATCCCGCAACCTAGCCATCATTCACCGCGCCCGATGAACCCTTCCCAATCGGATATGCAGCATGGACCTGGGATTCGCGTGGACCGAAGGCCAGGGAGTAAGAAACTGGACCTTCTATGCTGTATCCAGAGATGTATGTCTCGATGTCGTGCTGGACGCCGGACGCACTTGCGGCGAAGGGGCTTTGTCTGCGTGGTCCTTCCGGAAAGCCACGATGGCCGCCTCGATGGCTTTGACGCGATCCTCGTAATTCCGGATCTCGCGTAAGTTCGGCGCCCGGCCAAACACCTCCTTCTTCCTTTCGTAGTCGTCCCAGAAGCTGCTGTTGGCTCGGTTGGCCGCCAGATTCCACTGCTCCAGGCAGCCTTCCTCTTTCTCGTTGAGATGCAGAAAGGCGTACATATCAGCGCGCCTCGCTTTTACCTCTTCCGGCGGAATGTCAGATATCTCCGCCCGCAGCCGGGTCCCGACGTGCCTGTCGTCACAGCCGAAGCCCCGGACGATCAGGAATGTGGGCACCACGATGATCACCACTGTGATGAGCTGGCTGACCAGGTCCGACATGCCGATGGTGACGACGTGCGCGCCGAAGGCGAGCCAGGAAATCCAGCGCACAAGTTCGTACGCCAGAAATTCCCTCGAGCCCGACTGTTTCCTCCTGCTCTCGTCTCGGCTGCGGACAGGCCACGTTCCGACTCTCTTGGTCTCGTCCTTCGTGCCTACTGGCTTCGGGTTGTAGACGAAGATCTCGCGCACCAAACAGTCCGGGATGAAAAGCACGGCGGCTCTGGCGTCTGGCAAGATCACCATGACTTTGGCTTCTGGCAGCTTGCTGAGTCTGTCCTTGTCGAAAACCGTGCTATTCACGCTGGGTCGCTTTTTGGCGGATGCTAGAAGTTCAGGTTCCCCCAGCGCCAGCGCGGTCCTCGTTTCCTCGACAATGGCTGCGTCGAGCCAGGTAGTGTTGCGGTTGACCAGATATGCCCTCCCAGCGGTGGAAATCACCATCGACATGGCGTTGGCGAAGCCCCACCAGTCTCCCATCAGGACGGTAATCACGATAAATCCAGCCTGGAAAATGGTTCCGATAAGCAGCGCTATCCAGATGTCGAGAGCGAAGGAATGAGCCTTCGCATTGATGGTCCACTCGACACAAGTTCCGGATGTCTCAAAGTCCTGTTCGCTGAGCCAGCGGCTGAACCACCCCGCCAGACTGGGCGTACAGATATTGGCGGAAAAGTTGAACAGCTGGAAGCCTGCCTGTTTGGCTGTAAACTCGTCGCTTGCGATGACATAGGCGCCGAGGAGCGGCATGTACTCGAGATATCGGCTTCGGACCAGCTTGCCCACATGGTTGTTGACCTGTTCGGCACCAAGGAGCGTTACGATACCCAATGCGTCGAGTCGAAATGGCTGAAAGTTTCGCAGGTAGCCCAGCAAAACCATATTGGGGTATTGGTGCTCCGATGGGGAGGCTGTTGTGGCGGAAGCGGTCCTGTAGCGAAGATCGACCCGTGAGAAGGATAGGAAACCCGTGCATTCCTTGGTTCACTCCAGGTTCCCATCAGCCTTTTTCGAAGGCAGTCTCAACTTGGGGGCAATCGTGCCACACTCATCAGGTGTCTCTCCAGCCTGTGAATAGGTAGGGGATGTCCAGCGATCTGGAGGGGTAGTGGCTGCTTCCCAGACTCAATCCGTTCCAGCCTGAAACGACACAATGTCCAATTGCCAAAGAGGACAAAAGCCACGGCGACTGTGACAAGTAGAACGGCTGCGATCCCTTCAATAGTTGGTTGCTGCATGCCAGCCTGTCCGTCAGGCATAGATCAAGGAGAATCTGGAGAAAGAGCTTGCTACCAGGCCAACGAGGCTATCCCTGGACAGGCGTAGCGGGCTGTTGGGCACATATCGATGCCTAGACCAAACAAATCGCAGGCTATTGATCTCGGCATGAAGGAGACCCCCGGTACGTTGATGCAATCCCTTTCGACAGAAGGCTGGCTGGTCTCCATCTCGATCCAACTGATCCATTCCCAATCACTGGATGGTTCGTTCTAGGCAAGGCCTTGAAGCCGCCTTTCTCAGGGTCCCTGGCGGCCTGTCGGGCTCCTTTCGGTCGATCGGCGGTGAACGTTGTCCGCTCATGTCCGGGGTATGCACAACACCAGGGACATGACTCCCTTGATGAAAGATCCTGCGGGGAAGCCGAACATGTTCAATCCGCCTCTCCACTTGATCTTGATGCTTTTGAGGAAGCCCAGGATACGGAGGACCGCGACTGCCTCTCCAAATCGGCTCCACAGACCTCACGCGCTCAATCGAAGGCTCAAAATGCTGTTCGCTTGCATGAGAGTGGGGTGCGCGTATATGCATGTTGAATGCTTACCGAGGCCCGACAGATCCCTCTCCTCAGGAGTTGCCCAATATATCGAATGCCGTATCAGTCGAAACAGCATCCAACACCGGCAAAAATACACCACGTTTGAACCGGACAGGGATCCCTCCTCTGACCCTTTAAGTGTCGCTTCTCTCAAACTCTGGGCCAATTTCGTTTGACATGCCCGGATTGAACCTCCAGGGCGCCTCTGCCACCGTCACAGGCGCAGGCTCCGGTAAGACAGATACCATATTCAATGGATTTCCTTAATTCTTTGCCTTTTTTGACGGGTCATGTTCACTTACACTGCGAATGCCCGCTTCAGGCATCAACTTGGCCTTTGCACGGGCTCTTTTTGAGAAAGGCTGCAATGTCCTGATTGCAGATATCAGCCTTCGACCCGAGGCACAAGCATTTGTCGACTCGGCCGCGCAGAAAGGCGGGCCCAAGGTCGTCTTCCAGCAGACAGATGTCACGGACTGGGCCCAGCTCGAAAGAACGTTCGAAGTCGCCAAGAAGGAGTTTGGCACCGTGCCTGACCTAGTGTGTCCCGGGGCTGGGATCTACGAGCCTGTAAGTCGGAGACGAGAAGCAGATTCACCAGTTCTCTTGCTCTGTCTTCCTCAACCTGTTGTTTCTTCTTTTTCACGTTACTCCCAAGTGTTGCCTCACAAGGGAATGGAAGACGGATAGCTGACCTCGTGGAAATAATGATCAATAGCCGACCTCCGGCTTCTGGGGCGATGTGGATTCACCATCCCACTACAAATTGTTCGACATCAACATTGTTCATCCCATCAAAATGACGCGAATGGCCATTCGACACCTGCTGCGTGCCAAGAAGGTAGGCACCGTCGTCTGCATTGCCAGCGTCGCCGCGGAAACCGTCAGTGTCACTACGCCCTTATACCAAGCATCGAAGCATGCTGTTGGCAGCTTTGTCATGGGGATGGGTGCTGCAGAGAAGATCTGCGGCGTCCGCGTCGTCGGAGTCGCTCCCGGGTACGTATATGGGCGCTCTTTGCCTTGCCTGCAATCCTCCCCATTTTGGACAATGCCTCTAATCTGCCCCAAGAATGATGCTTCCATGAGTATAGAGGCTGATCAATGAGAAATCTACCTCTTGCAGGACCATCGCAACGCCTCTCCTCCTGGAAGATCCCGGCGTCGCTGGCTGGGTCGACCCAACCAAGGACAAGATGCTCGACCCCAGCGTCATCGCCGACGCCATGATCGCTCTGGCCGAGAATCCCAACGACCGGTATCCCCCGGGCACGCTCTTGGAGGTGATTGACGAGGGCCAAGACACATGGCGCAGCATTCCCGTCTTCAACAACCCCGGGCCCCCGAGGTTGAACTTGGTCAGCAACAAGGAAAGCCTCGCACTGGAGACGATCCAGAAGATTTTGAAGCAGGAAGCTGAGTGATATTGAGTTTAGCTAGCTTACTCATAGATCTGTATGATTCACTCAACGGCAAAGTCGTGGGATGGAAGTCATCACCTATCGTATTACTGGCTTCCCAACAACCTCGTCTGCAGGATCAGGTTTATTGTTTATTCTTCTGCCTTCTCTATCGCCTCTAGTCTGGATCTAATTGTTTTCTGCATGCACTTGTCGCCCATACGCGTCGAGGAGTGAACTCTCACCTCAAATTTTGAGCAAATGCAATCCCAGGATCGAATCCGGAGGCGAAGCCTTGAAAGTCCATCAAGTAGGATTTCTAGACGCCCCTCAAAGTTTACCCGCATGTGCTCATGGAAGCAATGCAGACCGGAGCCTACTTTCCACAAGCATCCTCGCCCTCCTGTGATCGTTGAGCCGGTTTGTGCTTCTTCACAGCTCGACCTTGGTTGAGCTCTCGCGGTTATCGGACAAGCACCACTGGATCCCTTCGACGATGACTTCATCCCACCGCCTACTGGCCTTGAGAGTTTCGAACCGCCTGAAGCCGTGTGGCAGGCCGGGAAAGACGTGGACTTTGGTTGGTACCCTGGAGAGGATCGTCAGCCAATCCAAATCTATACCAGAAAACACCCCTGACAGAACTGCAGCCCCGTCAAGGAGCATGCTTTGAAAGCCACTTACCCATTCCTCTTCAGCTTGTCAGCGTACAAGAGCGCTTCATCCCGCAAAGGGTCCATCCCCGCAGCCACGACGACGGTCTTGGGTATGCCCTTGACCTTGTCGTCCGGGGCCAGCACTGGGCTGAGAAATATGTCCGTCGGGTCCGTGTCGGCGCTGTCCCAGACGTCGAGGAACATGTTGATCTGCGTGTGCGGGAGCACGGGGGCATGCTCGTTCTGCCACCAACTGGACCTCTCCTTAGAGGCCAACTGCTCGAACGGATACGCCTTGGGGTGCAGGATCCACGGGATGAGAAGCAGTTGGCCGATGATTGTCAAGTTGGTGTCACCACTGTTGAGATCTTGTGCTGCTCGGAGCACAACAGCTGCTGTGAGGCCGCCTCCAGCGGAGATGCCGCCCACAATCACCTTCTTGGGATCGCCACCGATGGAAGCGATGTTCTTGCCGAGCCAGAGAAACGCGTCCCATGCGTCGTTGTGCTGGGTTGGATACCGGAAGTCCGGTGTGTGGCGGTAGTTGACGTGTACGACGATAACGGGGTTAGGGGACATGGCAACTACGCGGGCACAGGCGGCGTCCTCAGTGTCGAGGCTGCCGAAGAGGTAGCCGCCGCCATGGAAGAACAGGTAGACTGGCAGCGGCCCCGTCGTGGACGAATCGATACCCTTAGGTTTGTAGATGCGGGCTGGTACAGTGGAGTGATCCTGTGTAGGAATATCGGCGTCATGCCAGCTCACTTTATCCAAGAGTCCTGCGAGAGAAAAGGTATATTTATGTCAGCACTCGTAATATCAATTCGGCATCACGGAGACTGGTGCATGGATGGCAGGCACAGGCAGTAGCGGCAATATCACGAGTATGTCGAGGCCCCTTTCGACCATCAAACACTACATGAGAACCATGCAGTGCCGGGACAGCCTTCTGATAGCCTTCTGAACATATGAACTGCTGGGGCGAACCGACCTGATGCCTCGAGGACTGTCTTGGATGCTGTCACCCTGCCCGCGTTCGTTGCCCTCCTGAGGTCTGCCGGAGTCTGCCCCGGTGCCAGCCCCGCGGGAGGGATATTGGTCACTCGCACGAATTCCTCCCACTCGGGATTGGGTCCTTGGTATTGCGAATAGTCGGCCATGGCTGCTATGTCTTGTCAGAGCCACACAGCCCTGGTATCCTCGAGGGGTAAGATATACCCTGTGAGCCCCGTTGAAGGTCAAGCAAGCATCATCGGTATTGTTAAAAGCTGTGGCGGGCCGGCGGCTAACCGGCAAGTGACTGGAGCCCCTAAATAACCGGAGATCAGACCTGCGCGGGCTCGGGTTGGAGAAGTCCGGCTGTTCAAAAAGACGACCTCCTTCTCGGAGAGCAATTGTCCACCATCAACTCCGTATACGGAGAAATATGCGGTTACAGCCTCCCCAATCCCCCAGACGCATGTCGAACGATGGCGCCTTGGGTTCGGTTGAAAGCTCGAAACGACCCCTCTCCAGGGGTGAACTCTCCCCGCACCGATCCGGCTATTGCTCAGTCCCTTGGAATCGAAATTGTCCTTTGGCGTCACATATTATGAGATGGCCGCAGCCTGCGGGCTGGCTCCTGCCAGGAGGCTAGGCCAGGAGAATTAATCGCCATAAGCAAGAAGATAATAACGATAGATCGTTTAGTCTTGACTGAACAAGAATCCCCATTTGAGGCTTTGACAAGATGTCGTACAAAGGACAAACAGCTTTCCTGACAGGCATGAAGGGCCACGATATCTTCCTTCAGAGGAGTGTGGGCTGATTTGTGTGTGTGGTAGGTGGTGCCAGCGGCATCGGACGAGCAGTTACCAAGATGCTCGTCGAGAAAGGGTCGGTGTTCCCCTTTGTCCAAAATCTTTCACGTCGGATCTGGATAGCCCTCTCACATGTATACCGATAACAGGATCAAAGTCTACGTGGCAGACAGAGACCTGAAGGGCGCCCAGGCAGTGGCCGAAGAGCTGAACAGAGGGGGCGACAAGGCTGTCTGGACGGTTCAGGCCGATGTTGCAGACTGGGACTCCCAGCGAAGCGCGTGGGAAGCCGCCGAAGCTGAATTCAAGCGTATCGACTATGTCTTTCCCATTGCCGGCATCGGAGAGACGCGAGCATTTCCCAACAGGCCAAACTCCACGGGATATGAGAAGCCTGACCTGAGCGTACTCGAGGTCGACTGCATCGCTGTCATCTACTCGGTCTCCCTGGCAGTCCAGCATTTCCGCCGCCAGCAACCCAATAAATATGGCTTCAAGGGGAAAAGTAAGTTCTGTCATGCCGCACCTTTTTGACGTCGACGATCCCTTCGTTGTTGTTGTTGTCGTTGTTGTTTGTCGTAACCAACATTTCATCTAGTCATGCCGGTGGCCTCAGTCTGTGGCTTCTATATCCACCAAACCGTACCAATATATACGGCGGCAAAGCAGTACGTTCCCCTCCCCTCCCCTGCTTCCTTGAAGCGAAGCAGCATCAGCCTGCCATGGGCGTGTCTGGAAGAGAGAGAAAAAGACTTACAAGAATCCCTCCCAGTGCCGTCGTGGGACTCGTCCGTTCGTACGGCAAGATCCTCGCCGAGGAGAAGATCACGCTCAACGCCGTGTGCCCTAACAAGATCCGGACGGGCATCTCGACTGCTGCCATGTACGACAAGGCCGAGAAGCTCGGTGTCCTGGTGCCCATGGAGAAGCTTCTGGAGGCGTTTGAGTCGTTACTGGGCGAGAACCCCATGTCGGGAGAGTGCCTCGAAGTCGCGCCCAAGCTCGGCGTCCGAGTCGTGCAGTTTGTGCCCTTCATCAACGAAGAGTCGCGGCTGAGTGCTGAGACGACCTATGAGCGGTCCCATTATCTCCATGAGCCAGTCACAGATGACAAGGTTTAGGGAGAAGAAGCTTTTCGGTTTGGCGTGGATCCTGCGAGATCCAAGATTCGTCTTTTTGTGGTTCATCCATCGTGCCCCCGGAAAGCTAGAGAGTGGGTGGGGGGAAATTGCCCAGCACCCACACGTTCCTCTCGAGATCTCGAGTCAATTCAAACCCTCAACTTCCTGATTCGCTTCATCCAAAACTCGACGATACCCATAAGAATGGGAGAGCTTAACAGGTGATGGCGGAGCGTAATAAATTTCCGAAATCATATCTTGGGGTCAGGCACCATTGCTTGCCCCCGTATGATCCAGCCTCGTGCTCCCTTACACCCAAACGATCGGGTATTCGAGTATACTGCGAAAACAGGATCACATCTTGGTCTTGACTTCTGCGACCCGTGTTCTTTGCTTTGAGTTGCATATTAGACCCTTCATCTCTCGCAAGTCCACGTCGAGTGAGAGTATGCACGAGTTCGACCACGAACGGCACAGCGCCTCACAGTCTCCAACGCTGTCATACCATGCCTCGGGTCAGGTACATTCATTGAGTGGGGGGGAAGTAGTTCCTTTCCGGGCTGTTCAGCTGGACCGGGGTTTCACTCCAGCTCGTCGGGCTGTGCCGCAGGGAAAAGTTGCCTACTGCTGTGTGACTCGCATCGACATGCTCAAACCGAGTGCCAAGCCATGACCATGCCAGGCTTATCGGTGAAAAAGCAATGTCGGACCCATATGGAGAACGAATCAACTCTTCTGTTTTGTGTGCTAAGCCTCGGACAAGCGAAGCTTGGGGTGCTTGTGTGATGCGATCTGCAGGGGGACAAGACCACTCATCGATCGAGGTGCCTGAGGACCGCCACGTCATCGAGCGAGGAAATCAGGGCCCATTGAGACACAGAGATAACGCAATGGATGCAGCACAGACCATCTCCACGTACAAGCTGAAGGCTCCGTAGGCTATAAAGAGCTTTCTTTCCCTCCCTTCCCAGAATCTTTTGACCAGGCACCACGAGCAAACAATCCTGCCACCACCACCTCCCCAACCAATTAAACAAAACTCAACAATAACACACCTAATCATGGACAACCTCCTCAAAGAAGGCGAGCAATTCGTCGACAACCAAGGAGGCAACAACAACCAAGGGAATGACCAAAGCCAGAACGACCAACAGTCTCAGCAACAGGACCAACAACAGGGCCAGCAAGGAGGCGGCAGTGGCGGCATGATGAAGAGCTTTGAGCAGAACGCCGGGGACTCTTATGTCAATCAAGGTACGACGACTTTTGTTTACTCCTCAACATTTGAGCCACACATTTCTGGTTGGCTGAAGACTGACTTTGGATGCAGGGGTCAACAAGTTCTTGAACAACGAGGGCGTCCCGACTGCCATGGACGGCGCGATCGATGGAGCTGTTGACACCGAAGTCAACAACCTCGAGAAGAACTTCTAGACTGCCTAGCTACTCCGTCCGTGGGTTGAGTTCGGTGAGATGAGGAATAGGAGCAGAGAAGGGAATAGCAGCGTCCTGAAATCGTATGTGTCAGATGATAAATCAGAAGATAACAGAATGGGAAAATCAAATCGTCATATTGATTGAACAGCGCCCGAAAATTTCCTGCCTCCCATGCCTTCCTAAACGCCTGAAACCGCTGCCGTCTTCATCAATCGTCCCTGCCCCGCTATGAAATGTCGCCGCCCCTCTCCCGCCTCGCTTATGGATATCCCCGATGCACAAGAGGGGAAGTGCCTAGCGCCCTTGTGGCATCAGGGGGGCGAGAGCCGAGCTCTCTCCTAGATGGAGGCATTCAAACGCTCAGACAATTTCTTTTCATGCCCCTACATTCGGCCACTTAGGCAGAAAACTAAACACCTGATGCAATCTACGCTACCTATGCGCCTTGCACGAATGTCAAGCTCAATGCAGGCATCCGGGAGCAGCGTTTGCTACCAGAGAAAGAAACAGACCTAGAGTTTGCAACAGTCGTTTGACTACATGCGCAGCAAACATGACGCTGCAGCCCACGGCCTCTAGATAAAGGACACCCAATGGCAACGGTCTGCGAGCCACAACGTGAACTTTCAATCTCTCCATCCCAAGTTTTATCTTCCACCTGTCTCTATTTCTTCTTGGCTGACCACTCCTCAGCCCACTGCGTGTTGGAGCCCGGACAACTATCGACCGGGGTCCGAGGACGTGATCCAACCCTGCTACTCCAGGCCTTCTGAACAGGTCTCCTTTGCTCGGTCCCGGAAGACTTTGGCATCGTTGGGTCATCTCGGATACCGCGTTGTTCAACAGCCAACAGCCACCACATGCCGGATCTAGGGGTTTCCTGGGCTCTTGCTCAAACGGTTGACGGCGCTCTCAAGATCAGCAAAGATGCACTTTTGGCTGCTTCTGGGGACAATATTCAGCCGTTTGTATTGGCAGCCTGCGAGAAATTCGGCGTCACGCTCGCCATTTCCAGCTTTACGCAGGTAAAGATTGAGGATATGCTGCGAAAACAAGACAAGACCCCAGTCCAGAAATTCTGGTCTGCTACATTTGGCTGGGCAAAGGGCGACTCGACGGTTTTTTTGTCACGTAGCGTTGAAGGCATACGCTTTTTGTCCCTCGCAGCCGCACTAGTTTCATCATGCAACAGCTTTGATGCTGCCACAGTATTGGCAACCATCATTCAGGGCACCGCTGAAGACGAGGAACTCAGTCCCACTCTCTACCAATTGAAGGACCTTCTCGACGTTCTTGAGCCAAGACTCAATCATTCTCGATTCTTAGATGTTGTTTTCGGCTATCAAGCTCTGCTTTCTCGATCATCCAATGACTTCTATGGAAGCCCTGCTGTCCCAAGTCCAGAAGCAATCCAGAAGCTGGTTGATAGCTTTAGAGAGTTGTCCCGCGTTGGACCTGCAGACGTACGAAGTCTCAAAATCACCCTAGGAAGATTCGCCGCCTGGGTCTCGGCCTTTACGCGTTGGTGCGTCGAAATTCCTTCCATAATATGCAACGAAACGGGGGAAGTGATTGTGGACCAGCCAAATGCACAAGTGACTATTTGCATCTCAAAGGACGACAAGTACAAGAACAGGATTGAGATAGAAACCATTTATGAGTACAACAGCAGTCAACAGCTTGTCAGTGCTATTGTGAAGGACGGATCTGATCCTATATTGGCAACTGGCATGGTGACAGTCGAAACCCACGCACTGTTTCTCCTGAGTAGACTCAGATTTAACGATGGCTTGGGCAGAGAAGCATGTGCTCAAGCACTACCATATCTGTTCATCGGGTCAAGTCGAGATTCCTTGAGGTGAACTTGCAGAATCCCACCGATCGATTGCTCGATTTAGTACATCCATTGGATCCCTTTCCTGATGATGATGTCGTGGGTGCGATGGTGAAGGTTTACCTCGGGTCGACCTATGACGGGCCTCTGATTCAGCGCCTGCCAGATGACGTTCAACTTACAGACCTGCCCGCCGTTCGTTCTTGGGCCGAAGCGTTGAGAGATAAAGGTATGGAGGATGGACCGATGACACCTCCATGCCAGCCTCTCTCTGGTGCCATACGACCGAGTCAAGAGGAGGGTTTTCTGGACCGGCTGTCCGAAATGGTGGCGGACATTCTTGCCTTGTCATTATTGCTTGCTGAAGGTACGATCGGTCCCAAGAAGATTGATTGGCTTGTACTCTACAACCAAAACCGTTTCCGGTGGCCGGTCCATCTTCCAAGCAATGGTTTGCCGTCAGCCATCAGGCCGCTTCTTCGAGACACCAATCGATGTAAAGCAGGTGACTTACTCCAGGAACTTTTCAAGCATGTGTTCAAATTAGTGGGACATGAAGCGTCGGAGCACGTTGATAATGGTCGATGGGTCGCATCGTCGTTCCGGGGTCAAGTTATTCTACCACGGTTTCTACTTGCTGAACCCATCGAGATTCCTACCAGCGGTTTTGCCTGCCTTTCTCTTTTTGCCGGAACTATATTGCTCGAAAAAGAGAAAGATCGGAGATTCCACTGGATTCTTTCCGAATATCCAGGTCGTACCCAATGGAGCTACGTTAGCGAAGAGGTGTCACCCAAGAGGCCTTTATCTGCACGAACTAATCCTTTCCCCGACGACAAGATTGAGTGGCAGCTGACGAAAAAAGTGGACCATTTGATCTTCACTATGAGATGGGCGCGTGAAAAGACCAGTGGATCGCCGCTGTCTTCGCTTTTTGGACTCGGGGTCTCAGTAATGATGGAGAATTGCAGTCATTCTGAAGGCACAGATCTGGAACAACAGCGAGGTATTTCCCTCATAGGGCCAAAGTCATGCCCGACAGTCATGGTGGGCGGAGTCGACGAAGTCAGCGAGACCACGGTCTATCTTTTACACGGCAACGAGGCGTTGAGAATATTTGCACTAGCTGCGATTGGAACTTTTGAGGACATGAGTTTCGATGCTGAGGAATCTGGGTCTCCCGATGCACTCATCAACAAGGGGGCTTGCATAAATTGTGCGGTGCGCGTCTGTGAGCTCCAGGGGATCAGATGTCTCATTTTGTGAAGCCGGTACAGAGGACACAGCGCAACTGCCATGTTCGAGCCTTTCTGAATCTGACGGACTTCGACTCAGCCTTGCTCTAATTTCGTCAAAATGAAGTCTGGAGTTGGGAAACGATTTTGTATTCCGACATGGTCAGATCCGCCGTGGTTCGGCACATCTGGTAGATCGGCTAAAACAGGAGGCGGCACAGGAAGGGAAGGCGACAGAAAGGTATTTACAATAATGCCACCTCACCAACCAGAGCAAACCGAGTGTTTCAGAAGTTCAGCATATGCGAGCACCAGAGTTGCTTCGGGTGGATTCATGGGGACAAGGCCAAGAAAGAGGGGCTGATGGCGACGCGGATAGTCTTAGGCTGGTAGCAGATTCTATTTCGGGTGGGTGTGGGTGTTGGGACGGCGCTGAGTTAGTTCATTGATGTCTAGAATGAGTACCTGGTATGGACCTGATTTCAAATGTGTCCTGCGTAGAGGATCCTCCTTTTGCGTCAGTTCATGCGGTTCGTGGCTGTGACGGCGGAGGGCTCACTAATAGGCCTTGTGCGACGCCCGGGCATCTCCAAAGTCCGCGTGTATCGAGTGGGTGGCGTCGAGCGTCGATGCCGCTGTCTACCACGCGTGGACTGAGTCGTATTACCAGGGAGAATTCGAGCTCCGCCGAAACGAAGGCAGGATGTCGTGCACCGGCGATATCCCATTTCAACTTGCCCTCGTCCACGTGGTTTCCGAGAAGCGCCGCGGTGAATGCCTTTGTGTTGGATCCAACGACATAGGTGGTATTTACCTCTGGCATCGTCTGCTTCGAGACATCCCGGTACCCGAGGTCCACCTGATGGACGACTCCCACGGACACTCCCTTCCCCCGGATCTTAGCGGAGTGCATCTGTCTCCTGCGCATCAGAACCGATTGCTGTAGAGCCTCAAGGCTTCTGGAAGAGCTTAGACGCTGTGTGTTGCTTCATTTGTTGAAAACGAAGCCCTTTGGCACGCCTGCTTGACCCTGCTCATACCGTGCAAGGAGCTTTACCACTGGCATCCACAGCACGAGCTCGTACTCGTATAAGGCGCCCATATCGGGTGTCCCGGTGGTTGGGCTGGGAACTTAATTAAAGACTTTTTTAACCCTTCTCGACGAGGCAATCCAGCGCCGATATCCGTCGCAGTCACACCTACCTACCTAGGTAGGCTTCAGCAGCCACAGCTGGGGGCGTCGGATCGATATCTGGACTGCAGAGGCATATATTTGGGAAGGGTTGCTTGCAGCGTGAAAGGGCACAGTCTGAGTCATCCAGTTCGCCGAAGAAGATGATCAAAATTCCAGGTTCCAGTTGTGATAATCTGTCTAGCCTGAAAATCGAGCCATTTGTGTGTTGAACAATTGGATATTATGTCGATGAAGACGTGGGATAGAGAGGCCACGGGGGACAAGTAGGCGCGTTGAAGGGTCTGGGCTCAAAAGCTTACATCGGCAGCGCCCGCTTCGCTGGCCCCCCGGTATTTCCCTGGTGAGCCCTGTAAATGTTCCCCATGACTCATTCCCGGCGAGCCCGGGTTCTATCGGGGCTTCAGGCTGTCGCCAAGGGTACGGTACTCCGTACCTAGTGAGGCCCCCTACCTCGTTCCGCCTCACTAACCTTTCCTTTATGAGGACCACGTCCTTGACGGCGACGGCTACTTATACGAGCTTCTGCACCAGATCTAATTTTCCCATTTGTCATGCTAGTATATTCAGACCTAAGCATATATTTCTGGGGTACTCGGTAGCTCAACAGCAATTCCTACCGGCCAACGCACACAAGAACTCAACGGCGCGAACCAGCATGGACAACGACAATTCGACCACTCTTGACCTTCCGGACGGACGCAAGCTTGGATACGCGCAATTCGGCTCTCCAACGGGGCGCCCAGTGTTCTTTGTACATGGCCATCCAGGATCTCGCCTCGAGGGCGCCCATCTTCACGACGTGGGCCTGAAACTCGGGGCCCGGATCATCTGCGCCGACAGACCTGGCACTGGACTGAGCTCGCCACAGCCCGGCAGAAAACTCCTCGACCACCCAAAGGACCTGGAACATCTGGCAAATCATCTCCAGCTGGAGAGATATGGTGTCCTGGTACGCGCAGCCTGAGTTGTTTTTCTCAGAATGAACGTCTTCGAGTACAGGAGGACTAAAGCATATGTGACAACAGGGAGTGTCTGGCGGTGGACCATATGCCCTCGCCTGCGCCTACGCGCTACCGCGCGACAAGCTTAAATGTGTCTCGATCGTATGCGGTCTTGGGCCCGCATATGAAATCGGCATGAAAGGCGCGCGTTGGCTGAACTGGATCGGCTTTGCCTTTGGGTATCGATACACGCCCGCCATCGTCAATCGTTGGTTTTGGCAGACGCAAACGATGGGCCGCTTGGACCTCAGCGACGAGGAGCGCCTTAAGCGGCACATGAAAGAATTCTCACAGCCCAAATCGGCGGCTGCTCAGAAGGACTTTGATGTCATGACGAACGAAGTCAACGCCCGGCGGTTTATACAGGCGTCCCGAGCGACCTTCGCTCAAGGGTATGACGCCGCGCTACAGGACGGCAGGATACTGAGCTCGGCGTTTGGCTTTCGCATTGAGGACATTCGTCCCGACCTGCCAGTGCAGCTGTGGTATGGGAAGCTGGATGTCAACGTCCCGCTCAACCATGGGGAGACGATAGCAAAGCGTTTGGGCGACCGGGCAGTCTTGCACGTGGAGGACGAGACCCACGCAAGCATCTTTTTCAACTGGCGGGAACGATTCCTCGGAGATCTGGTCGCGAGCATTTGAGATGCTGACCTGAGCTTGTGTACTATTACGGCCTGGAGCCTCGCTTCTCAGTCGGACTAGTGTTTGACCTAGTCAGTGTATAACGCATCGAAGATCGCAGCTCTCGATACACTTGATGAACTGATAAGCTATGTCGAGTTCCGGAATCACATCTTTCGCATACGGAACAATCAATACGCACTGTAGGTGATCGTCCCCTGAGCCTCAGCCTCGTGGGCGCGAAGGGCAGCCTGGTGGGCCTTCAGACTCGGCTCTATCCAGGCCTGACGTCGGACTTCGGCATCTTTGAGACGCCACGCACCGCGTTGAAAGAGCTTCGGCGTGCTGCCACTTGTTCGTTTGCTTCAAAGCATATTTTAAATTTTTATTAGGCATACCTACGACGCCCTCGAAGAGCACAATGCATGTGCCTGCTTTGTCTCTATCCGGCAGAATCTTGAGGGCTTTCACATGGTTCGCCATCCTCACTCTGTCTTGACTCATCAACAAGCTTGACCTAGAGAAGCCAAGAAATCCCATTTAGGAAGGGGAGTTCTTCATCGATGATTGGTGGACGGGACATCAACGCTCAGTTCCAGAGCGGCAGAGTGGATCTGTTCTTATCAAGGGCGTGCTGGATTACTTTATTGTCCAAACGGATATATATATACGATTCATGGGAATGGACCATCTCTCTGTGTCGGAGTTGCACAGAAAGGACTACCAGAGACAGACCATCTGACTAAACGCAGCCAGCAACTTTCGTGCTAACCGTCTGTATATCCGGCGAAAGCCCCGGGGCAAAGGTACAATTAAGCCGCAATCGCATACACTGCCACCAGTATTTACGTCCGTGGAGAGGAGGATTATGGGCTCACTTCCCCCCTCCACCGAGACCCTCACATTGCACCTCGCGATCCTGATCTGTGAGGTCCTCCCGCCGCCAGTCTCCCGCCTGCGTGGTCCCTTTGATCAGATCTTTCAAACCTTTTTTGATCGTGGCGCAAAACGCCTCTCGGAGGGCTACTCCGACGAACAGTGGCCTGGGGCCGAGAAGCAGATCAAAGTCAGAACAACGCCGTACAATGCCACGGCCGGCCAGTTGCCCGACACGGAGGCTTTGGAAGGGCTCGATGCGCTGGTTGTCACAGGGAGTTCGGCGGGAGCGTATGAGGACATTGAGTGGGTGAAGAACCTCGGGAGATTCTTACAAGGTCAGTGGCTGGACACCTTCGAATCCAGGTCGTGCTCGAGGCCCATTTATGGCGTCAGCAAGGGATTCACACATTGGGTTGAGGGTTGTGTTCGTGTGGAAACATTCCTCCCGGCAGTCTCTCCCTCTAACATGAAGAGGTCTCTTCCAATTCCTCATGAGATCTCTCTCCTCCTCTCCCCTTAGCTTGTTGGTCTGATCGTGTCCTTCCTTCTCACAGAACCAAGACTGACGCTGTCCCTCTTCTCGCAGACACATACAAGCAACATCCCAAAGTGAAAATCTTCGGGACCTGCTTCGGCCATCAAATCATCAACCAGTCGCTATTCTCGCACACCGGCGGCCTCCACGTCATGAAGAATCCACGAGGCTGGGAACTCGGCGTGTATGAGATCACCCTCAATCCCAAGTTCGCCAGCTGCTTTCCTCGTCAGCTCAAGTCTCCTGCCCGCGCTTCGCCGTCGCGAATACAGCTGCAACTCTCGCATCAGGACACCGTGGTCGTTACTCAGAGTGCACAGTTGCCTCCCGAGTGCGTGGAAGTCGGCTCCACGGCCCTCTGTGGCATGCAGGGCATGTACGTGCCTAGTCGGGTGCTGACACTGCAGGCGCACCCGGAGTTTGATCGCGAAGTCAACGGCGCGTGTATCCGCGAGATTGTAGGGGCGGACTGGCCGGTTGAGGAGACGAGGGAGTACTTGCGCATGACGGACAAGGACGACGACGCCGCGCTGATCGAAGAGGTGGTGATGGAATTTTTGCTTCAGGGCTCCAAGTCTTAGTCGTGACGAGGGGACCGTCTTTTGCTTGCACAGAAACAACTCACCCGATGCAAAACTTGAGCAGAAGAGGCTTGATTGGTGCGCAAGAAAGGCAACCTTTTCCGTCTCCAACCTCTCAGGGGTACTTTCCTTTGGAAGCTATAGCTCATGTGAACTCCATGTTTCCAGCTCGTGGACGGGTGTACTCCACAAGCAAACCTCCATATCCCACACCCCTGAAGAAGGAATCTGGGAAGGCGGGGGAAGTGCGGATGGGGTACAAGAGACTGATTTCATCCTTATAATCTAGTCTCATATTGCACATACCCCAGGCTTGCGGGTTTAACTTGGAGTGGATACGCCGCGGAAAATTTGCTTATTCTGGTAATTCCCAAAGAAGGCATCAGCCTCGTCGGAGAGAACTTAGAAGCCGCCGGCCCACGGCGTATCGGATCTTTTGCCATCGGAAGAACACAGTTACGAGCGTAAGAACCTGGACCATGGGGGGACGAATCCGAGATCACGATGGTCATTGTTGCGTAAGTCTATAGTACGACTCTTTATCGACTGAGATGGCGTCGTAATAAGGCGACCAGGCCCCCGTCCAGGAATGAATGAAAACTGGCAAATCTTCCTCCAAGGAGAACAAGTTGAAGCTTGAGTATCTCGAACCCGCACTCGGCTTCACCGAACGCAATGAGCCTACCAAGGCAGCTGTCGTGCGGGTCGAGCGACTCACGTCCCAGCCCGGCGCTGTGCTGGGCCTCTTGAAGCCGTTTGTTTCCTACGTTGGACAAAGTACGTCTCTAGCAAATAAGTCACCCTTCACAAGCTGTGTGCGAAGCATCGGCTAACCACCACGGGGTCATCGGGCGGATTCAGACGAGCCGGCAACGCAGTCGTTTTTCGCCTATAAAAGTCGCGAGTCGCCGGATCAAATAGTGATCTTCGAGAGGTTCGAGAGCAAGGCGGGCTTGGAAACGCATCTCCAGTCGGAAGCTCGCAGGCAGTTAGACGAGCAACTGGCCTCTATGGTCAAAGGGAGAGCAGCGGACTCCTTCAAGGAGGCGGGTATCGGATTCATGAAACGCCATTAGAGCACCAGCATGTTTAGATCTCGTGCTGTAAATAGGCTTCAGCATTGATTTCTGTATCACTACAAGAATAGGGCCACAGAATGAAGGGGGAAAGTTCTATTGTTGAAGTCCCAACCTGTCGAACTCGAACTCCGTAAACGTAAAATGAAAATCGAGAGTTTCAAGACCTTGCTAAGTCAGAGCCTTCCAAGTATCCAACGACTTCCGTTCAAGGTGGACTCAACATGCATACCTTTGTGTTCCCTTGCATACATCAAACACAGAAGATTGAAGTGACACACTCTCTCTTAGCTGGGATCGGCGACTTCTTCAATTCCAGGCTCGACTCTGTACCAAATAAGACAAAGAGCAGGACAAAGGAGGGGAGGAAGCTGTCATGTTGCTGAGCGTGTCCTAGCGCATCATTTTGCACGAGGAAAGATGCGTAGCAAATCACCAGCATGGTAAGCAGACATACTTTGCCGGCCGTAACTCGCGGCCTCGGATCTCTGGGAAAATTGTAACATGATATCAATGACCGGATGCGCGTGGATATGGATGGTATGCGATGCCGGGGTTGGGGAACTAAAAGTACTGGGATGTCCGCTACGCACATTGTACAAATATAATCTCGTTGAAGGCGATGTTGTCAATAATCTGGAAGTGTAAATTGACAAACTATTTATTTGCATTGGCGATCTAATGAAATCGGAGCACAGGCAGCGAAGCGGTCTTGAATTACAGCAGATTCGCAGACTGCAAAACACCCTCGAAAAAAGGGTGGACGCAAGAACAACCAAAAAACTTTGCTCAATTCCCGTTGTTTCAATAAATTCAAGCCAGGGAAAACCCGGTGTATCCATCTTTCCTGACCTGCTCGAGCGTCTTCTTATACCGCGGGATGCCGCCCGCGTAGTTCAAGTGCTCGCGCGGCTTGCCGGGGATATTGGCGCCGTTGTACCACGAGTCGACCTTGCCGCGAGGGGTGTCGTTGATGAGTTCAAAGACCAGTTTTCTCCATTCCTCTTCGGCGGAGCGCTCCGGGTCGATCTTCTTCAGCCCCCGCTCTCGCATGTCCTCCAGGACCGAGGTGATCCAGTCGCCTTGGATCTCGATGCACGAGGGCCCGTTCGAGAAGGCCGTCGGCGCTTGTGGGCCGTATGTACTAAGAACCGGTCAGACAGGGGCGGTTCACAATTTCGGATCCGGGTAGCAGGAGGAGGAGAAGGGAAGAGGACCAGGTATTTGTTGGGCTGGGTTATGTTCGCACTTACAAGAAGAAATTGGGAAAGTGGGCAGTCGAAATACCCAGGTACGTCCAGGTGCCTTGGGCCCATTTGTCGGTCAAGACCTCGCCGTCGACGCCCGTGATCTTCATATCCTTCAGACCTCCAGTGATGGAGTCGAAGCCCGTCGCCAGCGCGATCACGTCGAGTTTGTGGTATGTCCCGTCCTCCTGAACGACACCGTCGGCAACGAATTTCTTGATAGGATTGTTTCGAACATCGATCACATCGACATTGGGCTAGTCACGGGAAAGTCAGCACCATGATCTTTTGTCTGATGAACAGCCTTCCACGCCCAGAAGTCACACCGGCGGAAAAGTAAAGAAAGGCATGGCTAGACTTCATGCACGCTACTCACCTTGTTGAAATGATCGTAAAAGTCCTGCTCGAGGGACAGACGTTTCCCACCGAACAGATGGGGACGTTCCATGGGCGCGAGAAGCTCCGCCTTTCTCGGATCGCGGACACGTTCTCGCACACGATCCCGCCAGAATTCGTACGCTTCTTGGTTCGGCTTATCCGAGCGGGTCATGTCATAGTAGTTGTTCATCAGGAAACGGAAACCTCCCTAGAAAACATATTGAACAGATTATCAATCAGCATCTGCACCAGCACCAGCACCAGTCTCCTGGCTTCCTTTCTTTCTTTTGGCCAGGAGAGGCCGCTTGGAGGAGGAACAAGTAGTCTCACCATCTTCCACAACATTTCGTAAAACTCCTGTCTTTCCTCCTTTGTATGATCAAAAGTCAAGTTGTCGCGCCACTGGTAGAGAAAGCCATTGTAATAGTTGTTTCGCTCGGCGAATCTCTCGGCCAGCCCCTCGGCCAGTTTGGCTTGTTCTTCCTTGGTCATGTACACCTGGTTCATGGGGCACGCGAGGTTGGGCGTCCGCTGGAACATTTTCAGGTTGCCATCTTCTCCGATCTCTCTTGCCCACTAGTAAGAAATAGAAAGATGTATAAGTCAGCCCCTGGTCCGCGTCTCTCCCTCAAGAGGATCCTTTCCCAAGACTTCGAGAGTCGGGCTTGGATAGGTGGTTTAAGTGTGAGATGAAAAGAACGAACCTCTTGGGTGATTTGCACGCCAGTGGCGCCAGTCCCGATCACAGCCGCTCGCTTCCCTTTGACATCGACGCCTTCCTTGGGCCAGAAGCTGGAATGATGGATTTCGCCCTGGAATTCCTCCAGGCCTTCCCAGTCCGGGAAGTACCGCTTGGCCGCGAACCCAGTGCACGCAGTCCAGTATTTGGCGCGAAACGTCTTGCCGGTCTCAACTTTGATCGTCCACAGGCACGTCTGGTCGTCCCACGTCGCCTCGGTGACTTTGCTGTTGAAAACACAATCTTTCTTCACATGGAGACAATCCTCGACATGTTTGAAGTACTCCCGAAGTTCCGCGTGGTCGGGATAGTGCGACGACCAGGTCCAGTCCTTGTACACTTCGGGTATGGACAGCGCGTAGACAGGATACTGACTGTCCACACGGGCGCCTGGGTATCGGTTCCAATACCAGATCCCTCCAAGATCAGATCCAGCCTTGTAAATCTCCAGGTCAGTATGTGGATATCAGATGATGGATGGGGATAGTTCTTGATGAATCACTCGGGGTAGTGGAAGGAAATACCTCGATGATTTTGGAGGTGAAGCCTCGTTTCCTTAGATGGTACATCAGGTAGATGCCCGCGAACCCGGCACCCACGATAAGCATGTCCAATATCTCATCCTCGCCATTGACATGGTTTCCGTTCTGGACGACACTTTCCGCGGCCGGCTCACCTGACCCGTTGACCGTGGGTGTCGTGTGGCCAATATCTCGTTTTATCGGCATGGCTGCTAGGATGGGGGTGACTTGGGTGTCACCAAGAAACGAACAATAACTATGCGACCGCAAACCTGGTCCGGGATATTGGTCCAGTGGCCCTCCAGGGATAAGACTCGTCTCTAGATAATAGAAGATATATTTGAATCAAAACAAGATAGAAAGTAGACGGCAAGGAGATGGTTTGCTAGATGATTAGGGAACTTCCTGCGATTGTACCCATGATGCGGAGACCTCGGCCCCTCAGGCTGGTTCCATGGGGTTTATCGGTTACGACGATGGGGACAAGGTTGGGCAGGGCTCTCTGAGCGTTTCAAAAGGCCGCCCAAGACTTGCCTCGGCCCTATCGAGTCCAGAGAAGGAGCCAATCATTCCAACCTCCAGGCTTGAAACGTCCATTTGTTTTCGGGCTCTTTTCTCCGGGCTTTTGGAGCAAAGCTCTCGCCCCCTCATGGCCTCCCCCGGCTTTCAATGCGAGGCGGAGAATATTTGGAGTTGCACATATAGAGGCACCCGCATATACTTGTTCAGCCTCGGGTCGCACAGGTGATGCTTTGCGGTGGGTTCGTGACGAAGACGGAAAAAATAGGGTGCCTGCAGGATTTCGAAGGGACCTTTGACCCTCGGAGAGGTGAAGGGACTCGGTCGGATGGAGCATGATCACAGACGAACCTTTTCATATTCTTGGGTGACAGCGTAGTAGGGAGTGCTCTGTCCCTATCTAGCAGCTTCGCCCAGCTTCCAAAGTCAATCGCATGGGGAAAGCACTCTCGTAACCAGTTCAGATAGACCCAATGGTCTTGGTGGGACCTTCAACGAAGAAAACGTCTCCATTTCCAGGCTACCTCTTGACAGGACCGGCTCGAACGAGCATAGACGAACACGCACGGCCATCGGTAGCCACAAAAGCGTACCCAGATGGAGACCGAAGACCCTGATACGTTTCAATGTCCCAGAAAAGAGACAAAATCACAAACCCGAATAATGTACACTGTATGTAGGCAACCTGTCGGACCCTGAATGAATTGCCATGATCGGACACCGCGGAAAAATCGACGAGCCAAATCACCAGAAAGTCATCGGGTGGATGCGAAGGTCAAAGCTGGCAGAAGTGACCAGACACACACCGCCATCACACTTTCTGGACTGTGATGGTGGTATAACTCCCTTGTCTCTTGGCCTTGCGCAAGTGAAGTCCGAACAGGCTCAAATTCAGAAGCTCCAACGCCGCAACTATGACCGCAATATAAAAGCAGTAATTCTAGAGGGAATCGTCAGCAACAAAATGGCCCCAGAACCCCTTCCTTCGGCTGGGAATTGGTCATACCAGTTCGACGCACATGGTCTGGAACGACATCTTCCCATTCACTAGATCCTTGTGCGAGCACGACCAGGACCAAAGGGTCCAGTTTCTCTCTCCCTTATTGTCCTGCAGTTTGAAGTACACCGCTGCGGTGATCCATGTTGCGATACCCACGATGGAAGTGAGGAATAAACCCCAGGTGTGCCAGGCAGATTCGCGGAGTCGGTAGACCTGCGGCCAAAGGAACAGGATCAGTGACTACCCGAACTCGAAGGAGAAGAACAAGGAGATTGGCGGGTGAGGTGCCAACTTACTCCTCGAAGCAGCGTCAAAAGCGCAACTATCTGGACGACAATCGCAATCACCGCCACCGCCAACATGATCCACGTGGGAATCAGATCCATCTGCGCCGGCCAGCCTCGCATGCGGATACCGTGCGGCTGCATGAGGATATAGTTCCGCGTCGAGTACCAGACGAATGCTGCGTGAGCAAGGACTCCCACAATAGATGCTCCGACGGTGAGTGTGATAAGCCTGACAATCACGCGAAGGCGATTGGGTCGAGTCAGCGCTTTTCTCTTCGCATTGCGTACTTGTTCGTAACTTGTGTCAACGCGGAGGTGGGGTGACTGGCCGTGAGTATTGAGGCTTCGGAGCGGCTCCATCGCAATATCGGTAGTGTTTTATCGCAAGATGCTGTTCAAGGTAGGCAGCTTAAGAATCGCAAGGGGTGTTTATACAACCAGCTCTCGACAGGGAGCGACTGCTGCAGCTGCTGAATCTTTCCAGCGTTTGCCTGAGATACATACTGACTGCCAATGCTCCTATAAGGGGCTCCTGCCATTCTCGTAAGACCTTTTGTCGTCTGCTGCGGCTGTTGTGATGCTCCTGCATACGAGTAGCTCTTAGCTGTGGCTAGGTTCTCGTAGTGGCCGTGAGATGCTCCAACGCCGAGCAGAGCCGTTGTCCCTGTTTAATCTCATCCGCTGCGCTGGGCCAATTGACAGCCGGGCCAAGGCTGTGAGGCTGAGGGACGAAGCCCCTTAGTCACATTTGCTGGTCAGCCTTGTCGCTGAGTTCCGACAAGTGCACTTCCGCATTGGGAACTGTGCTATTTTCTTTCTCGCGACACGTCTATCTTTCCCGGTATGAGTATGAAGCGAGTCCAATTCAGAAAGCGCGAACAGGCAGCCCCCTCTTATTGTGGACTTTGGGGTGCAGCGGCGGCTACTGCAAGCGGTCAGTCTGAGACGTGCTGATGGCCAGGATATCACGCTCCGGAGATTGGAGATTTGTATAAGAAGGTCAACGACGCAGAGGACCAGACACTCGCATCCTCCATTTCTCTCTGAAATACAACCCAGATCGAGTCCCCCACGGTATCCATACCCTCATAGGGTTTCCCAACCATGTTTCTTCCACCTATACTTTGCTCTCTTTTCCTGTCACTTGCTGCAGCCGGAAACCACAGCGCCCAACTCTTCACACGCCAAGAGTTATGCAACTCTGCCGACCAACCGGTCAAAGCATGCGGAGCGGCAGACCTGACAACAGCTAACTGGGCGTCGTTCAAGATCGATGACTTTTTGTCTACCTTTGTCCAAACATTCGGCGCTGGGACCAGCACCACTCTTGGCTTCCCCGGATATTTCGTTCAACAGAACCTCTTGGATGGCGAACAGTTCCTCTTTGATTGCTCAATTATCGGTTCCGGTGCAGGGTCCGATTTGTGCAAACATCCAACCGGGGTGAAACCAAATCTAGGGACCGACTGCGCCTTCAAAGACATTCCCAACGTCGGCCTCTCGCCGTGCGGCAACTACATAACGCCTCAGGCAGGATTCGTAGTGGAGAACTTCATTCGATTCCACCAAGGAGTGTCGAATAACTTCCTGGCCATTGAAGATGCCGGAAATGCCATTCTGCAATCCAGCTTCATCAATGATGTCGTTGACGGGCTCTCCGAGGAGCAAGGCAATATCCTGGAAGCCGTGTTCGAGGCGATTGCGGGATTTGTTCTTGGAATCCTACCCTTTGGAAGGGCCTTCACACTTGGAGTTAAGCTTTTCAAAAACCTTGACCGAATATACGCTCTGGCTGGAGACGATAAGGCCCTAAGCGGACCATTGGACGTGATTCGCACGATTGAAGCGAACGAGGCAATCCAAGATCTGGCGGAGCGAACCAAGGACCAGCTACGACGACAAGTCCAAGAGATCGTTGACAGTTCGCAGAGGCGCATGTCGGAGTCGGTCGATATCGTCTTCGGTACAGGACCGAAGTCGGCGGCAGGCCAGGTCGGAATTGACGCACAGGACAACTTCGCGTTCAACCTGGCCCAGAGTGGAGGTTTCTTGGACGCCGTTCCATCTCGCGAGGAGCTTGCTGCAACCATGGAGACGAACCTGAAGAACTGGATTGTGAGCTCCACAATGACCGGCATGGACTGGAACATCGTGCTCGACCCTACTCGATTGGAAGATGACCCGGCCGACGTTGGGGGTGTTTGCCGGAAAGCAATGAAAGGTGTTCCATTTATCCTTGGCACTCAATGTGCCGAGTTTCGCAGAGGAGGATTCGATAGCCCCAAGCCCGAGAATCCTGCTGTGCTGGAGTCGTTGATCGATGTTTCAGAGGCTATACGCAATGCAGAGGAATGCAACGGAAGAAGTCCGAACTGGCAATCCGTTGTCGACGGAACCGACGACTCCACGACCTCACTGCCACGATGCTTATATACCTTTCCCGTTATAAGTATCGCCGATAGAGTGTCCGACGGCGTTTGAAGGGTATACGTTAGATTTAGTTATGGTATACACAAACCTTTTCAAAACCGGGTTGACCTAGTTCGTGTGTCGGTGTATCAGATACAACCAGGAGCTCGATGCTAGCCACCATCATCGAATTGGCTACAACAGAGAAGAAAGCATCAGAAGTCTCAGCGAGATGCGCTGCTTACGACATGTAGGTGTTCGTTTGGGGGGGAGGGAGGAAGAGGAGATAAATCCACACCTAGCACAACTTCGACCCTCACCCCGGCCCCCTTATTCTCTTGGCATTTGGAGAAGCAAGGCTGAGGCTTGCGAGGCTGAGGCTACGTATCTCCTCCGCTCAATGCTCGATAATTCTCAAAAAGCATGTTCATTGAATCTTGAATCTTTGGGGATCCCACTGCGTACACAGCGCCAATTTTTCTAGGCCGCAACAATGCGTCTGCTTTCATTTCTTCCGCAAGCTCTGCTTCTTTGCTCTACGCTAGGCTCATCAGTAGGAGCAGCCTCTACTTGGACGTTCGCAGACGCCTCTCTCAGCGTAACCAGCAAAGGCTCCGCAGCCGCGAAGGATGGAGGAATTAAAGAGAAGTACGTCCAATGCGTCGACTATTGACTCTCTGAAGACGTCGGGCACGTGTGGAAAAGCTCAAGTGACTGACTGCAATCTCGTTACCGCTCATCCAGACTCACCCCCTCCCAACCGCTCTCCACACCCGTCCTGCTCGGCTCCTCCGATACTTTGAAGATCACACTTACGACGCAAGAGGGAAAGAGTGCCAAAAGACCGCATCAGGCATTCCTGCTGTTGCAGGACCAAGAAAGGAAACTCGACGTTTCGTATCCTTTCAGTGTGAAGGAGTCTGGCAAAGCGAAGGTCGAACTGGTATGTGCCAATCGTTCAGGGCCCGAGATAAACCCAAGAGAGGGAAGAGTCATATACAGATTGAAAACCGAGGCGCCTTCTCCATTCTGCCTGCTCCGGTTTCACGCAGAAATCCGAGCCTACTGCCCCCTTGCGACAGCCAGTCAATGAGGATGAGCAAGAACTAACAGGTGATGCGTGGACAGACACACAAAGATCTCCCGGTTCAATTCCTCACGAACAATACATCAGGACTCAGCGCATCTATCCTTATCGCGTCCTTCGGCACCGCGCCAGGCTACAACTCACCGGCTTTCACCCTGCAAGTCAAGACAGATTCAAACACTCCTATACCAGCGGCAGAGAAACCACTCCGCTACGGCAAGCTTCCAGAGATACACCACATCTTCCGTTCTGACCCCAAGTCTCCGCCCGCGATCATCAGTCTGGTATTTGTGGCCGCCGTGGTGGGAACGCTACCGTTGCTGGCGGGCGCCGTACGTTTTACCCTCCCCTTATGCCCCTATCCATTATTTTCACAACCTCTATGCCATTTTCTGTCTTTACTTTACATATCTCCCCGGAAGACTCGACACTAACCATCTCGACGGACAGTGGCTCGCTCTCGGCCTAAATCTCTCCTCCCTTCCCAAATCCTTCTCAACCTCACCAGTCTCACACGCCTTCTTCATCTCCTCGATCGCGGGCATCGAATTCGTCTTCTTCTGTTACTACACGACCTGGAATCTATTCCAGACCCTCCCCGTGCTCGGCGTCTTGGGGGTCACGGCGTTCCTGAGCGGGAGCCGCGCGTTGACGGAAGTCCAGGAGCGGAGGTTGGCAGGGACCAGATAGGTGCGAGAGGATAATATGGTGGGTTAACGTAACTGCACTCCACACACGCATACATAGCCATGTCATACAATGGGCCCCTTTCGCAGGAGAGCTCTAGAGTGCTCGGAGATAGGTACGGATGGGACACAGCGGGAAAAGGGGAAAAAGCGTGAAAGGAAAAAGGAAAGGAAAATCTCGAACACCTACCTACCTACCTAGGTACCTAGGCGAAAAAAACCGACGCAAAGGGCCACAGAATACACAAAATCTAGAAATCCAATCGAAAAAAAATCTCCATGGCACTGGCAGGGAACATTTACTGCCCTCTTGTGGTACATAACATAAGTACTCCCTATGTGCAACGATACCAACGCATCCACCCCCACAGAAGTTCCTCGTGACTAGTACGTGTGTCACAGGTAATACTACATAGGTTCCTACCTAGGTAGGTAGGTAGGTAGGTAGGCAGGGAAGTGTACGACTACCTAACATATGTAACAAACTCTCCAGGTTACGAAGACTAGACGGCGAGGCTGCTGTTGGCTGCAGGTGGATGGGAACAACCATGGTTCTCCGACTTGGGGTACATGCATACGGCCATCTCATACGCTTTCTCCTCAGCAGCGTCTCGCTGCTACTAGGTATACTGACCCTGTAAGATTAATATGCGCCTGGAACAAACATACAGACTCCTCTTGCCCCTCTTCTGAAAAGCCTGTGTCGGCGGCGCTCGGTTATGACTTCTTTTCTCTTATATTATCCGTTGGACTAGAGAATTCTCAACGCTCAAGAATATACAACACCTCGCTCAAGGTCCATCCCTAATGCTGTTGAATCCGACAATGTGGTAACTCATGTTCTGCAATAGTAATGCTGGACAATACACTGGCCTATATGCCAGAGCCCGATTCCTTCTGCAGTTGAACTCCGATATCCAATGCTTGCGATATATGCTGCTGATACTCGATCTCCGGCTTTGAAACGCCGACGCTAATACTTTTGATAAATCCGCATATTCGACATCTCTCTCAAGACTCTTGCGTCGACATGATTTGCCTCGCAATCTTACTGCGCGCACGAATCTTCTCACCATTGAAGAGCAGCACCCAAGGCACCAACGTCAACAACGCGGCGATCCCTCCCAGCAAACTGGCGGCCGGCGCGTAATCCAGATTGTTGAACATTTGCGTCGTGAAGAGCGGGAAGATGGCAGCAAAGATATTCCGCATGAAGCTCTGGGCCGCCAATGCCGACGAAGCGTATCGATGGTAGACGTCAGCCAGATAGTTGAAGACGGCGAGGTAAATAACGAAGATACCCATCTGGGCACATCCAATGGCGAGGACTGGTGATATCCAAGGAATGGAAGAAGGGGTCGTCCATCCAAACCAGAAAAGGCCGATTGGCAGAAGCGCCCCCTCAAGACAAGGGAAGTACAGTCTTCCTTCTGGGCTGCTGTTGAGTTTGGGCCATCTCATTTTTGCCAGCTTCTCCTGGTATATCGACAACACGGTCGCCAGGATGGACCCGATGGCAATGGCAGCAAAGACTCCTCCACTCTGCTCGACGTTGAAGTTGTGGCGCGTTTGGAACACCAAGGGGATAACGGAGAATGTCATATACAGCAGAGCCCAGGCAAAGGCGACCCACAGTGAAAAGAAGAACACGACGGGTTCCGTGGTAAGGAGCTTGAAAGGAATCGTCAGTGACAGGTACAGCATGCGGCCAAGCGAGGATCGACTCTCATCCGCTGCAACTCGGTAGCGGACACGGACTGGTGTGCCTGGTTTCTCCTCGGACGGGTTGATCGACGCTTTCTCAATCTTATCGAGGTATGCGTTCAATACTTTGGCTCGGCGGCTGAGCAGCACTGAGCCGCGCGTCTCTTTAAAGAAGAGGTATACCACAACCAGCATGATCCCCAGGGCTATGATCTGATGATAATAGACCCAGCGAAAACTAGCGCGACCGACAATGAAGCCGGACACTAGCGGGCCCATACCAGTGCCTGCAAGTGCGGAGCCACTGTATATGGCCATTGGTGTGTTTCGGTCTTCAGCATGGTACAGGTCAGACATGACGCCGCCAACCATAGTCGCAAAGGTGCTGGCCCCGGCCCCAACAAAGAATCGAGATACCAGCATTCCACCGAAGGTCGGGGTAGTCGCACAAGCAATGAGACCCGCCAGGAACATAATCGCGGAACCAATGAAGACAGGTCGGCGACCGTTGATTTCCGAAAATGGCGCAAGAAACATGGGAGACACAGCGAAACCTGTAGCCCATGTCGTGACCCCGGTCTCGAAGGCGACTCCAGAGAGGTGCCACTTCTCGCGTTGAGGCCCCGAAGCGATGGAATAGGAACCAGCACTGTACGCAGCAAGAAAGGTACAGCCACATGACAATATCAAGATGATGGTCTTGTGCGTGGCGGACCAGGTGAGTGGTGATTCATATTTTTTGAGATTTGGCGGAGGTATTGAAGATGCGCCCGACGAGAACTCGTCGAGTGGGATGTCAGTGTCAAATGTCAGGTACACATATGTGGTGCCATCCTCAGTCAACGTATCGGCAGGACTCGCACTTGAGCGATGAGGAGGAGGTTCTAAGATCGGTACGGGTTGCTCGGAGGATGCTTGGCTGTCGGTCTCTGTGGTGTTGTTGACATTATCGCTGGCCCCAAGTGGCTGCGAGGGCTTCGATTCTAGGACGATATTTTCACCCATTTTTGGCTTGCTTGGATCAAGAACGACTCTGAAGATTCGCCCTCATTGTTTTGGCTCACCCTCTGACTTATGACTCGAGGGTGTTGGGGTTCAGATGTGTACGCTGAGGGGGAGGACAATGACAAACCAAGGCCGGTCAAGAGCGTATGTGCAGAGTAAACGAGGTCCCGATAAAGAAAAAGCCGACTCACTCGAGGCTCCCTTGCCTCCAACAGAAAATCGCCTCTTGCCCATGGTGCTTAGGTGCCCAAGTCTCTGACCGGATAACGGCAGCGGCTCCTGCCCACCGCGGAGCGTGATGTGCTTCCGAGAGGGATGATGGAAGCATATCGAGCGCGCATCCTGTTCTGAGAGGATCGAAGCAAAAAGTTTTTGGTTCCTGGGGCTGCGCAGAGCCACTCACAGAGCTCAGTGGAACACCGGAGGGTTGGCCGAACGGACACATGCGTTGAGGCGAGCGCGAAACTGCGTAATTGGGCTTCGCTTCTGTGGCCCCGGTTGCATCAGTTGTCAGTCAGATGGCAGAGATGGGGCCTTTTCACCCCTGGATCGTCACCCTGATCGGTTCATGATTCGGTACGTGGGATGAGGAAGGGCGTGGGATGACGGATCCCCCGAGATACGACCGGCGTCGGTCTACTCCAAAATGGCTGCATTCCCATGTCATTGCTCTCCGCGTTCAGAGGTGAGAGGGGGATAATCACACCTTGCCTCGGGTTTCATAGTGAAGAGGTTCAGCTTAAAGGATTATTATTCATGCAGAGTGACACTTCAGCTCAGTAATACGAAGGCAAAGTCATGTGGAGGTGCGGTGGCTGCTTGTGCTGAATCTGGTGAGAGGTGAAGGTGAAAGTGATGGGGGTCAGAGGGGCACAGGTGGCATGAGCCTGAGACGCATGAGCCTTGAGCCTCTCCACGCAGCGCCACCAGCACCCAAACCAGTGCCAGCCCACGCAGCCTTATCAGTCTCGCAGTTTCACCGCCGCACCAACGCTTCCTGCAGTCACCAGTGACGCTATTTTGTTTAGCTCCTCCCCAATGCTGTCGACTTTTTGTTGCCACACATGAACCCACGCTGTTCGCTTAATGCCCCAAATGCAGAAACTTGCGCCTCCATGTCCTCAAAAAAGCTGCTCGGGATATTGCCAGGCTTGCTTTTCAACCCCGAATTCACCGAGCTACTCGTACATGGCGACCGCTATTGCTTCATCAACCCTAACCATCATATGCAGGATGTGCCCCCCTAAATGCACCATTTTTTGTGTATCCTGAACCTGGATTGCCCACCCAAAACCTGATGCCTATACCATGATTTGGACCCAATCAAGTGCCAAGCAAGATCATCCACGAGCTCATAAAATCCGAAAAATATCTTACAGAGAGTGGTAGCCCAGTGCCGCCGCTGCCATAGCAATAGCCCACCTAGGTAAGAGCTTGGGCCCTCCGCTTTGCAGGCTCACCGCCTTGAGAACCGGCTCAGGCTCGTAATTGACCGGCTGTGTCGAATTGAGCGAGCCATCCCAGCAGAAGTCGTTGAAGCAGCTCGTGCACGCCTGAGGTACCTCGGTGTTGGTGCGCTCCAGACTGCGGCTCAAGATCGCGCAAGCCACGCAGGTGGGCCAAGTTGCATCCCGCGTGCCGTTGCCCATCGTGGCAACATTCAGCCCGTTCAGTATGATGGCGTCCCGTTGCGAATCGTTGGTTGATAGCTGGAAAGTCGAGATATTGCTGAATGTCACATACGGCGAGTTGGGAATATAGACGACCAATGGCGGAATGCTGGTGCCGCCGGTGAAATTGGACGTGTTGCAGCCAAAGAAAGTTGGACGCGTGTTGAGCCCCAAATTGACAAAGGTGTTCACGTCGGGAACGCTTGGGAAGTTTGTGCCATTGGCCATGGCACTCAGTGACCGTTCGTAGGTAGCCACCATGGACGTTCCATTGGGCCAGTTGAAATCGGTGTCGGCCGATGAGTCGACTGCAAAGATGACGTCGACGTGACGGTTGGGTTGGATAAGTGGGTGAAGGGGAATGTTTTGCAAATCTTCACCGCCATCAACGAGAGTGAGCCGCGACGAATTGGCTGAAGGATTGGTCTGCGGGTTGTAATGAAAGAACGGGTTGGGTGTATAATCCGCAATGTCGTTGTTGTCGTCACCCAAATCCGTCAGTAGGTCTGCAACGAGATTCCGCAGAGAGTCCGGGATTCCAGTTCCATTGAGATAAAGGATGAATTGGTTAAACAACGTCGATGAAGTTCCCATAAGGTATCCGGCATTGTCGAAGCCTACCACGCATTTTTCGTTCGCTGGCACTCGGCCTGCTGTCCAGTTGGTCCCCAAACGATTCATTGGCACAAAGCCAAAGGAAGTAGGATCCCAGGAGCCCATCTCATAGGGATTAAACTCGTAGATGGTCGTGTTGCCCGGGATCAGCGTTTCTCCAGGTGCCCGTGAGTCGGCAATGATGATAGGATATGGGCTGTCGGCACTTATGAAGGGCGCCGAAATGCCAATAGAGGACCAAGTGTAAGCCGGGCCGCCGTCAGTGGCATTGATCAATTGGTACGAAAGGGCACGACCCCACAGATCAGTCAGGGATGTATCGAACCCTGCTCCTGACTTTCCTTCGACATCGCTGACCAGGTTGGCATAGTATTCGGCCGTGTTGAAGATTTGGAGTCCGCTCTTTTTAGGTCCCTCGATAACACTGTTGCCGAATTCCCAGACGGAACCACTCGTTTCCGCCTGAAGAGCCCCGACCGTTGTAAAGTTGTTCATGAAAAGTGACCCAACTAACCATGACCCTCCACTCAAGCCCGCCAGGTATGTCGCAGACTGGAGCAGACCACCAAGCTTGCCCTTGGCGGTGTTGTCGACGGTACGGGAATCGAACGCCTTCAGGGCACCGGCACCATTCATGAGTGCTCGCCAGCCGCCTCCCGACACTGCGATGCCGATGTTGGGTAGAGCAGAGACATTGTTGGCCACACGATCAATGTATTCCGTCGCATTAAAGCCTTGGATGCTCAATCGACCCAACAAATTGCGCATTGGGGCAACCGTATTGTTCCTCCGCTTCTGCAGCCACTGGGTCTCGTTCGGCGAGAGGGAAGCGGCGCTTCGGACCACAGGCGCATTGTGAGGGCAACTCTGAGAAGTTGGAGTGTATCCTTTAGGAGAGTTGGGCAGAGACCGTCGCAGGTTCTCGACAGCGACTATGGTGTCAACATAGTCATTTTCAAGTGGGATCGCGTGTGCTGCACCGAACGTCAGATCTCTGAAACAGAACTCGGGCATCCATGGTAACTCACCATTCACACCGGCTGCGACAGTACTGGCAACGACAGCTAGCAATGCAAACTTCATAATGGTAAGTAGTGCGGATCTGAGTGGCACACGACACTCGGCAGACAGGTGAGATACAAAGGAGAAGAAGGATAGGAGCCAGCCTAATATTCACCTTCGCAGAGCAGTCAACGGGATGGGTGGCGATGCTCTGGGTATTACCATACCGTGTCACTACTCTGGCTGGATGGAACAATAAGAGATATTAGTAGTAACGTGTCACTGAAGTGAGCAATAATGGCGAGCTGGAGGCATTCCCACAATTTTGCATGGCGGGTTAGTATGGAGCGTGTTTGTGTCTTGGAGGGACTCAGGCCATGATGTCAAGGATCCAGCCCAAATCACGCAGCACACTGCCACCGAGGACGGAGGATTCGTGACGAGTACAACCGGTCAATTCCTTCGGCCAAGGACAAAGGCCAAGTGCTGAGATCTTGTGCCATCCGGTTGATCCGTTGTGCAGGCAGGATGATGTTGTTTCGGGGCGGTGTTGGATGATGATGATGGAGAATAATACCTGTGATCGGTAGAAAATAATGGACCAACAGGAGCCACACGGAGCCATCGCAAACAATACGAGTGCGTGGCCGCCACACCAGACCCGGTCACCAGGCACCTGCAGGGTCGGCGCAGTGGCTGACTGTTGCTAGCATAATTGGTTGTCCCGGTGCACACTGGTGGCACCGATGCCTGCACGAGTAAGCCACAAGTACCAGAACAGGGGGCAATAGGCACCTACCGAGGCACCTAGAAGGGAGCGTCGATAGACTTAATAATAGGCTCTCTCTAGCGCATGACTCCCGAGATCCTTTGCACGTTGGGGGCTGCCGAGGCTACGTCGCGCGACTGGTGGGATGGTCCTTAGGGGACCCCTACTCCCGGAGATAAGGCTCTATCAGGCATGCCGGATAATAACGCAATCTTGCATTAATATGCTGATACTCATACATATCTTGTCGCATAAGCCGTTCGGTATTGAGCAGGGCCGGAGGTGTGTCACATTAGTCCATGCCTACATACTGACATAGCTCGCAACAATGGCCTCCTCGGTGCTCATTCTCTGTAGCTCACAATCTTGCCAAATGTGTCGGCCATGCCCCAAATACCCGACCGCAGACAGGTCAACTGCACAATCTGCGAGTGGTCCACAAACAGGTTGACATCGATGCCGAATTCGCGGACATACCAGTTGAACACCGGAGGATCCGCGGCCTCGAACATGACCTTCTCCTGGGGCAGGTCTCGTAGGATTGCCTGGATCACGTCCGTCCGCCAGCTCTTCACGTTCTCGGTGATGCCTTCGCTCTCAATCATCATTCTCTCCACTCCCGCTTCGATGAACTTCTTGCCTAGATTGATCACCTTGCTGGGGTCAGATGTACCCGTGGCTTCCAAATCCTCTGCAGAGGTGTCACCCCCCGCCCCGAACTGGATGCCTAATTCGGGTTTCGCCTTCATTCCCATGCTGTGCACCTTGTCCACCAATCGCAGCCAGTCGTCCGGTGGGAAGGACAAGAACCCAGACGAGATCTCAATCACGTCGAATCCCAGGTCCTTGCACTTCCGCAAGTACTTCTCTACCGTGGCACCGGAGTCGGGCTGAGTCAAGATGTGTTCCATCCACCCTCCCGTACTGACATAGACGTCGTGTTCGTGAGCCAGGTCAATCAGCTCTCGGACTCGCTCTTCGGGCATCATCGAGAAGCTGCCTCCGGCGAACTTGAGTCCATCAACATGGTATCCCATGGTTTCCAACACGTCCTGGAGGTGACGCTTTCCGTACGACGAGTAGTAAGGGCCTCGGATCTCGGTGACGCCCTTGGTACGAGGCTTGGGTGTGCGAGGATTGTGCCGTATGAATCCAAATCCATTCTCTTTATCCTGCAGTAGTGTCTGCACCTGACTCTGAACCGGGCTCGTGGACAAGAGGCGGTGGGTTTGCGGTGCTTGGGGAAGCGACAGCTTTGGCCTTGCAGCTGTGGGGAGCAATCTCGTCAGACTCTTCGCTGCCATTGTGAGATTCAGAAGGCTATTTCTGTCTAGTCGTTATAGAAGCGTGTAGCTGTCTATCTCGGGCAAGAGTGAATCATTGTTGAGGGTGGAGGGAGTGAAGTACTCGTTCGTCCATGCGCAGAATGAAGTCGGTCTGCAGGAGACTCCAAGCCCATTGACATCAGGGCCATGCCGATCACGGTGACTGCCACGCAACTCTCACGTTTAGGAGACCGATGTAAGCCCATGGGAGATACCACGCGAAGCAGTGAAGGGGAGCATCGTTTCCTAAACAGGTGCAGGCCAATCCCCGGAATCGATATCCGGGGACCATGACGCAAAGTTCGGCTTGAACAGCAAGTTGATATCTCGATCGAGTAACGTGTATGATAGCATTCTCCTTGTGTGATACATAATGCCAGAATAACTTGGAAAGATAACTAAATCAGAAGAGGGGCCAAGTCGAGGCGTTGGCACGCTTGATTCAACGGACATCAAAGAAGCCCAGCCTTGGGCACGTGAAACCAACCCCATTAATGCAAGAACCCTGCCGCTTAAGATCAGTTTTCCCGTCTATCATCATGTAGCATGCTGATTCTGTCCTTGAATATATGGAACTCGTAGAGATTGTCTTTGTCGGCGTAGAAGAGGTGCGTCGAAGGAACGGTAAGCCGTTTCTTCCCTTTTTTCCGTACACAATTCAACTTCTCTTACTCTCTTCTCCAACCGTGTATCCTCTTGCAACACCTGTCCTTCCTTCCTCGATGACACTACCCAGCTCTGCTTCATCTTCCTCGTATTTGACCTCGAAATCGCTCCCCAAGCCGCGCCAAGAGCGGTTTTGTGCAAGGTATTCAGCGGCAGGGGAAGCGACACTGCCTACGGCAATCATGGTGCCGTTTGATCGTTTGGTCAGTGCAGTTGAAGATCGCGACACACCATTGAGATGGGAGTCCGGTGTAGACATGGGCGCAATGGGCTGTCGAGATCTCTGCATTGGCCGTGTACGGGAGACGTATCTGCCCGTCCGGAGGTCAAACTCGGGCGGTTCAGATTCAGACTCTGACTCTGACTCTGGATCAATGTCGCCTTCGAGGTTCTCGTTCGAACCAGCGTGACCATTCGACGTTCCAATTTGTCCATGTTCATTCTCCTTCCGTCTCTCCGCATCCTCTAACACTCCCTGAAAATCTCCCCGCCATTGCCCCGTCCATACTCTTTGATCATCTCCCTGCAAAACCATTTCCAACTCAAACGGAGTGATGATCGGTTTGTAGAACTCCTTGCTGTCGATCAAAGAACTCTCCCAGCATCCAATCACCACCCACCCACCAATTTCTGAGAAGTTTGCCAGTTTTGCAGGGTTGAGCTTCCCTACAACAAAGAGGTACGACTTTTTACCCACGTTAGAGATTAACGTCTGGATGTGGGACAGAATCGTCAGGTAGTTCTTGACAGACAGTGTGTTCACCAGAATTCCCCAAATTGGAACGGTGGTGAGAGACGTGACGAGGGCGTAGCGCCGGCGGAGGAGTTGAGCCGTAGATGTCTCCAGGACGGACGAACTAGTCGTAGAATTTGATAGGTGGTGAGGGCTGCCAGTAGGATAGACTCTTATGCTGGCCATACGGGATTGGAGTGTCAACAGCAGGGATGTAGGTGGATCGGAGATGTGAAAAAGATTCCATTCTGACAAAGATGAAGGGTCCTCCGTGACTGAAAGGGGAACTGTCCGATTCGGAATCGATGAAGACGGATTGTGGACAATCGAAGCAGCAAACAAATTCGAGTAACCCACATTTTGCAGCAGCTGGGAGAGGGGCAGTACATGCGCAGCATAAGGGACGTCAGCTGTTAGCACCACCTTTGCACCGAGATCTGGGAATGCCGTTTGAAAAGACTTGACCACATTGTCCAGTTCCAGGTCCATCGTAGTAAAAATGTGCAATACAGGTAGTCTCGAAGTTGGTGATAAACATGCTCTGCCATAGTGGACGACCGCGTCTGCGTCGACGTGCTCAGCAGCAATCTCATCCACACAGCAGGAGCCATAGGAGGTGTCGCCCAGTATGGTGAGCATAACTGACTTCGTGTCCTCGATGGAAAGACCAGACAAATCAGAATCCACCGAACCTGGAATCCCATTTTCTGTGCCATTCGTGTCCGCTACAGCCGGCGTCTTTGCTTGCTCTTGCAACCCCCTGGCCAGAAGTTGGTAGACTCTTGCTGAATGGGGGAGCATTTGGTCGGGAAATTGCAGGGCGACTCGCTTCCATCTTCGCTGCTTGATCTCGTTGATTGTCCTTCTGATTTCATATCTAGTTTTGATCTGCTCGTCGGACAAGGCCTCTGGCGGATACCGAGCAGCCTCCGGAAGTGTCTCCTCTAAGATATGTGCATCGGGGGTAGAGAGCACAGGCGGGGCCGAAAGTTCCTCCGCCATCCTAGAGGATGGCAAGCTGGGTTCTTGCTGCCGCTTCCTCAAAAACATATTTCAGGGACGTAGAAAATAGGAGTACGAGTGATGCAGGAGACGACCACCAGGCAAGAAAGACGCAAGAGAAAACCTCGACGAGAAACGAGGCTAAGTTGCTGTCAGGTGTGGCGATGGTGCCGCTTTTACTAATTGTCAGGGTTCATAGTGCAGGGCGGACAGCCTCGTCAGAGCCATATGTTTGAGAATGGCCGCACACGCTCAAATGGAATACCACCAACTGATACTAGACAGAGTCAAAGATCACTACGAGAGTCATTCTGCTCAGCACCGAGTATCGTGCATGGTCCTGGGCAGTCAGATGTCTTGGCACCGAACACTGCTTAGTCAGCCATCCTGTGACGCAGGCGATTTTGCAGCGTGTCTTGCTCTCCCTCACAAAACCCTCATCAACCTTTGCCATCCAACAGCTGCGCCCGAATCAATCATGTCTTTCGTTCTTGAAATATATCACGCTGTTCAAGCCTGTGGCAGCGTCTATGTGGCGATGCTATCGGCCATGGCAATCTACAATCTTCGTCAGTGGGAACCACAAACTGAAAGCGCATCACGTTATTCCAATGCGGCTGCACGACAGCTTCACAAAACCAGAACCACAGAGGCCAGTGGTGTACTAGCTGTAAGCATTTGGCAAATGTTCTCTTCCGTCATAGCAGATACTGAGAGTGATGGATCAGACTCTGTTCTCATTGGTGTCGTCGGTGATCCTCGTGGTCGCCGTCTCCTCTGGTCGTAACAGCATGCCGTTCTTGCTCAGTGCCGCCAATGCCGGCGCTCTTGTCCTTGCGTACAACCACATTGCAAATTTCTGGCATGGCCGACCCACGGTGCCTCTGGCCTCCAGTTACAATGACGGCGTCAGATCGACGAAGCAAATGCTACAAGCTTTAGGCGGATTGACGATTAGCTGGGCGGCGTCCACGGTGATATACCTGTTCAGGGCGATTGTGTACTGAAGAAGCGGGATCTCATAGCACCCTCATGGCCGCCCACATGGCTCCCCACTGGCAGCGTTTGTCAGCTTTATGAAACATTGTTGCAGTCAACGTCGGATGATGCCCCAAGCGGAATGTTTCCTCGCGCCATTGGGGCACCCTTAGGCGGTGGGGTTTTGAGCTCAGCGTCCAGCAATTTGGGTGCATCTGCCGGCAAAGCCCCCCATGGGGACCTCAACCATCAAGAATCCCCTTTCCGATGCCCATGCGCTACGGTTGGTTCCGTCGCGTTCACTCTTGCCAAACGACTGCGGGGTCTCTTTAACAGAACGAAACTCACCACAACTTCCCTCCATCCAATTTCTCCCTACCTTTCCATTACTATCCTGCGAGCGAGCCTCACCAGATAGATTGACCCTGCAACCCTTTGCTGTCCGAAACAACGGTCAAATCTGCCACAATGGATCCTTTCGAGTACAACGCCAACCCAGGCCGCGTGGTCTTTGGGAAAGGCAGTATCCAAAAGCTTCCCGATGAAATCAGACGTCTAGGCTTCAAATCACCCCTCATCCTCTCTACTCCCCAGCAAGTCAGTCAAGCGGAAGACCTGGCCAAGATCCTTACCGCCGCCTCGATTGAACCTGCCGGCACCTACACGAACGCTACCATGCATACTCCCTCACACATCACCGAAGAAGCCATGGCTTTCATTCAATCCAAGTCCGCAGACTGTGTCGTCTCAATAGGAGGAGGCTCAACAACGGGATTGGGCAAGGCAATTTCAGTACGCACCGGTCTACACCATATTTGCATTCCAACCACCTATGCTGGAAGTGAAATGACGCCCATCCTGGGTGAGACGCAAGATGGTCGAAAAACCACTCGGACCGACCCCAAGATTCTTCCCGGCACGGTCATTTATGATGTCGACCTCACCATGACTCTTCCCGCATCTCTCAGCGCCACTTCAGGAGTAAATGCAATCGCCCACGCCGTGGAGGCGCTCTACGCCAAGAACAAAAATCCAATCATCTCTCTTCTGGCTCTCGAGGGTACCAAAGCTCTCGCCGAGTCCCTCCCAGAGATTATCCAGAACCCTCAGTCCCAGCCCGCCCGTGAAAAGGCTCAGTATGGCGCCTGGTTATGCGGTGTCTGTCTCGGGTCCTCTTCGATGGCCTTACATCATAAACTGTGCCACACGCTCGGCGGCTCCTTCAATCTCCCCCACGCCGAAACTCACACTATCGTCCTTCCTCACGCCATTTCCTACAACGCCCCCGCCATCCCCGACGCGATGGAGAAGCTCGCCTCCGCCCTCCCTGGCAGTGAAGGCGATGCCACCAATGGACTGAACATCCTGCTTGAGAAATTGCACGTGAAACGCGCGTTGAAGGATTTCGGCATGAAGGAGGAGGATATCGACAAGGCTGCCGAGATTGCGGTGAGCAATCAATATCCTAATCCGCGAAAAGTAGAAAAGGAGCCGATTAGAGAGCTGATCAGAAGGGCGTGGGCGGGGGAGCCGGCTAGGGCAGACCTGTAGAGGGGGATAAATTCATTTATATCTGCGGTTGTGACTACAGTATGCTGTGTTTTAGAGGGTCGCTGTCTAAAACTGGAAGTATATACCTAGCTCGCTAGGTATGCACATTCTGTGACCCGGCCTCGTGTGGTGTCAATTCATATTTGTCCACGCCTCGGAATTTTCCGAGCGCCATCCATCTGTTCCTGTCTACACAACCTGTACTTCCGATATTTTTCTGCTAGGGCCTTACCTCTTTGAGACAAACTCTGTGTAGCAATGTATACCTCTTTTTTGTCTATATCCCCTGCGCCAAATAGACAACACAACTCCCAGCGCAATGTGTCAGGCCTAGCCCCAGTCTGCCAGGCCGGGATAGCCTTGAGCCCCTCCTTTTAGCTGCATTCGCAGATCTCCCATCTGTGCCTCGTATTGACCATCAGCACATGATTCACTCTTCCGCTTCTCCATTGACGACCCCATCGCCCGCTCCATTCGCACCAACATCAACATGCTTCCGCTGCAGGTCCTTTTCTTTCCCGGGCTCGGGGATCCAGCGGCTGACGACCGTGAAACCCAGGGCTAAGGCGACCATCAAGATCCAAATCACATGCCCGCCGAGCACGCGGCTCCGCACGCTAGTCGCGAAGAGGCTGGCGAACAGGGCGGGCGAGAAAGCCCGGATGCCGCTCACGAGGGTCAGGGCCACGGCGTTCAGAGTGCCGAGCACCTCGGGCCCGGGGGAGACGTCGTTCAGCACCAGCTGGATGGCGGTGAAGGACATGGAGACGCCGCTTCCCACGCTCAGGCAGATCGGGGCGATGGTCCAGAAGGCCGCAGTCACGTGGTACCGCAGGAGCAGGTTGCAGAGCGGCAATAGGGCGAAGAAGAACGGGTAGGCGACGGCGCAGAGGACCATGACGCGCTTGGTGCCCCACCGGCCTTGGAGCCAGGGGAAGGCCACGAGCAGCCACAGCGATTGCGAGAGGCCGCCCAGTCCCATGAAGAGCGAGATTTGGAAGGGCGAGAACCCGAAGCCGCCCAGGTGGACCGGGGTGAAGAAAAACACCGGCGCGATCGCCGTGTAGGAGAAGGCCAGGAGCATGATGTGCGCGTAGATATATAGAGTGATCGGGACGTTAGGGGAGCGGAGGAGGGCGAGGATGGACATCTCCTTTCGAGAGTCGGTGGACGATTTCTTGGGAGAGCGCACGAGTGTCTGGGCCGAGAGACCCCAAAAAGGGACTTTGTTAGCTTCGGCCGCCGTGCCAGGCTAGGGGTAGGAAAAATGGAAATGGATATCCTCACTTCTTTGACACCGATCGCAGTGGTGATGGTCGCCATCAGACCGATCGAGCCAGTCACGAATGTAGGCAGCGCATATGGGTACTCGCGGAAGAGCTTGACATGTCCAAACACAGACGGGTATTCCGTCGCTGGGTTTGCGAGCGCGCCTCCTACATAAGCAAGGGGTTGTCAGCAGCCTCGCAACTGGGGACTGGTCTTCCATACGATGAGGGGGACCATACCGAGCAAGGGCCCTAGGAAGATACCCAGATTACCCGTGAAGGCAAAGAAGCTGAATGCTCTGGCCTGGTTCTTGTGCGTGCTGTTCTCGGTAATCATCGTCCGGATAGTCCTGCGCGGAGTGTCAGCGACATGTGTGCTTTTGTCAAACCCTGAGAAAGATGATGGAATGAAAACATACACAATCGTCCCGGCAAAGACTCCAGCGAAGCATCGGAACAGGATCATCTGCCATATTTTCTTGCTCATTCCGAAGATGGCGATTGCCACCGATTCGCCGGCCAACGAGCCGACCAGGACGGGTTTCCTTCCAAAGTGGTCGGCGGCTTTGCCCCAGGGAATCATGAGCATCATTTGCGTCAGTGAAAACAACGACTCCTACGTCTCCAGAGTCAATCAAGTGCCCATCAGGAGGTGTCCAGGAGACAAGTATGCACGCACGATCAATCCGCTGTAGAAACCAACATCCGTCTCCGCCACTTCCCCAGTCTCCCATATCATCTGATTGACGAAAGGGAAGATGCAGAAGAACGCAACGGGTTCGATCAGGCGGGCGAAGCAGAGGAGGAAGATTTGATCCTTGGGCAATGGCCTGTCTTCCCCCTTGCCATTGGCATCATTGGCGATTTGATTCTCATCATCGCCATCCTCGGGAGCAGTGGGTTGGTCGGCGACAGACGGAGCAAGTAGGGCGGTTGTTTCGTCGACTCGAGCGTCGGTGTTGTCTTGAGTGATGTCTGCTGCTGGCATTATGGATGTAGGGGGGACGCTGAGGGAAATATGAAATGATACATGTGTTTGGATATACCAAAAGATCGACCTGACAACAAATGTGATGCTGTCTACCTGGCTATTCAGGCGATTACCTTCATGTTAAAATGTTCTTATATGCTGATTGATTGCCAGGCGGATATCCCATAGGAGGCATGGAGACGTTACGCGTTTACTAGGGCTACGTGGGCCTGGAAGCCTGAGGGTTACACGGCTGTTTAATTAGAGTTCTCGGTAAAGATGCCCTAAAACCTGTAGCCCCAGAGGCCCCTAGAATCCTCCAATGGCCCAGGCTGGCCCCCCGGAGGATTTTCCCTTCTGGCAGTGCACCAACCAAATAAAGCCCACAGACACAGCTCTCTCCAACTTTTCCCTCCAATTCAAACGGCTGTCGTTCATTGCTTGAAGCTTCCATCAACGCACACAGCTGCACCAACAGAGGGGAGACCCTTTCTGACCATGTCTTGATCTTCCCTTAAAATCATGTTCGACACCATCTGTACTCTTCCTGTCCGGTCCGACATCTTTGCTCAGGTCATCCATCCCACGCAACCACTGTTCGCTATCGGCTTGTCTTCAGGCCATGTGTACGCCTACAAGCTCCCCTCCGATTCCGAGGTCATTGCAGATACATCAGATGACAGCGCGTCGCCGCCGCTAGACCCCACGAATTCCCTCAATGGTTCGATACTACCTTCCCTGCGCAGAGCTTCTTCCACAAGCCTCTCCGAGAGCGGCCTAGGCTCACTTGATACACTGTGGTCCACCAGGAGGCACAAAGGATCGTGTCGATGTCTTGCGTTCAGTCACGAGGGAGAATTGTGCTATTCCGTAGGGACAGATGGTCTGGTAAAAGCTTTTCACACAGAAACCGGCAAGGTCGTCAGCAAAATTGCAATACCTCAAGGTGTTGGATCGAGGGAGGTCGATGGGCCGACGGTCCTGCACGCCCTATCACCGCAAGCTCTGCTGCTAGGCACTGACTCTGGGAAATTACATCTACAAGACCTGAGGCAGGGCGGGAAGGAAATTGTGGCCAAATGCAGTCAAACCTGGACACCTCACGGTGAAGAACATATCAATTCTCTCGTTCCGCTCCCCGCAAGCGAGGCCAGCACAAGTGGATTCCCCAAACAGTGGGCCAGCGTCGGTGGCACTACGCTGGCAGTGACAGATGTCCGTAAGGGCACTATTGCGGTCAGTGAGGACCAAGAGATCGAGTTGACGAGTTTGGCCCTGGTTCAGGGCCTCAAGAAAGGAGGGACCAGCGTGGGCGAGAAGGTCCTCGTTGGTCAGAGTGACGGAATTGTGAGTCTGTGGGAGAGGGGTGTATGGGGCGACCTTGATGAAAGAATCGTCGTCGAACGAGGCGGACTGGGAGTGGATAGTCTGGCCGAAGTGCCCTTCGGCTTCGGTGGTGGGAAACTGAAGATGAACGAAAAGCTTGTAGCTGCGGGGCTTGAGGACGGTAGAGTCCGATTTATCAGAGTCGGCCGGAATGGAGTCTTGGGCGACATGGATGCCAAACACGACGAACTCGACGGCGTCATGGCGATTGGCTTCGATATCGAAGGGCGAATGATTACCAGTGGAGGCCAGACTGTCAAAGTCTGGACAGAGGCCAAAGGGCTCCCCGGTGGTGGGCGGGCTCCTACAAGCAAGCATGATCTATCCTCCTCTGAAGATGACGACGTCGATGCGTCCGATCTGGATGCAAGCAGCGACGAGGATAGTCGATCAAAGCCGAAGCGGAAGAAAAGGAAGAGGAACAAGGGAAAGGATAAATCCGGAGGCAAGGCGTTGGACTTCTCGCTTTGATGGGAGGTCTGGGATCAATCAAAAGTGTGGGCAAAGGCGTTTAGGAAAAGTTCGTGGTGATACCCCAAGTCATGGTACTACAGACCAAGGAGGAATGTTTTTGGTCTCGAGATTCGGAGCTGTTGATTGGGATAAGTAGGGATGGCTAGGTATGTACCTACTAGGTAATGTACGAAGTAATTATTCCGACTACTAGGAGACAAGGCTGAGGAGAGATGCCTACCCAGCCCAGTCAGGCTAGTGCAGCCTCGTCGTGCCGTAGCCGAGGCAGATCTCGGATTCGTCATCAATTGGGCGCGTTTTGTCGATAAAGAATCGAGCTTCGGTCGGACTAATTCCATTAATTAGTTTGCCCATCTGCTTCTTGAGGATAACTCCGTCCTTTTTCCCTGTCCAGCACTTGTCAGCCACTTGCAAGATGGCGTCCAGGTCGTCTTTGCTTCCAGGCGCCCTCGAGTGGAAGCTCGTACTGGCGGGCACCTGCCTGTTCTCAGTCGGAGTCATTGCTGGAGGGCTTTGGAACAGGAAGACGCCTACAATCGTGCGATCTCCGAGGGTCACGGTCCTGCCGAAGCTGTCCCCGGAGGAGATTGCCGACCTTCCCTATCCGCCAGATGTGCTCCCGGGGGCACGCGATGTTGACACCCCTTACGGCTCGATCAGAGTGTACGAGTTCGGTCCGGAAGATGGGCGAAAAGTCCTCCTGGTGCATGGCATCAGCACCCCTGCGATCGCTCTGGGAGCGGTTGCCAACGCCCTGGTGGACAACGGATGTCGCGTCATGCTCTTTGATCTTTTTGGGCGGGGCTACTCTGACAACCCTGCGGACCTACTTCATGACATCCGCCTATTTACGACTCAGATACTGCTCGTCCTGGCCTCGTCTCCAATATCATGGACGGGCAGGGAGTCTGGGAAGTTCTCTCTGATCGGCTATTCTCTCGGCGGCGGGATTGCGACTACGTTTGCGTCCTACTTCCCCAACTTGATCGACAGCTTGATCCTATTTGCGCCCGCGGGGATCTTGAGGCCCTATCATATCAGCAGGACAAGCCATATCATCTACTCGGAAGGACTGATTCCAGAGTCTCTGCTGCAGCGATTGGTTAGACAGCGCCTGCGAAGACCAATGGCCACGCCACTCAAGAAGCCAATAGACAAGGATAACACGGTTGACGCAACAGAGGCAGTGGCCGCCGAAGTCACCCTCGAAGCCAATTCTCAAGCCGTTCTCTCCAAGACTCGGCCTCACGTCACCGTCGAGAAGACAGTCATTTATCAGCTAGAGAACTACCCGGGATTCGTCGCCGCGTTCATGTCCAGCATTCGGTACGGTCCTGTGCGGCATCAGCACGACCGGTGGCGAATTTTTGGAGAGCATTTGAACCGCGTCAACGAAGAGAAAGGTACGCAGAAGAAGGTGCTTGTTGTCTTGGGTGCCAATGACCCAATCATCATCCAGAAAGAGGTCGAAGAGGATGCCACCCAAGTGCTCTCGGGCAATGTGGAATTTGTCGTCTTCGACGCAGGACACGAAGTGCCGGTCACGAAAGGCGACCAGATAGTCGCCAAGATCCTGGACTTTTGGCAGCGGACAGACTAAGGACGAGCCATGAACAGGCATTGCGGCTTCCCGCACTGCATCGCATCAAAGATCCACTGGACTGGGCGTCGTGGCGAGCTTACAGGGGAAGACGAGAGGCCAATATATTTAGAACGGATGGAAGATTTGTCATAGATGATAGAAGCTTTTGCCTTGTGAGGTTAGACAGTCGCCAAACTTTTGATGCGAACCCATGCTACCGAAGGAGAACAACAAAGAATACATAGCGAGCTAGGTAGGTAGGTATCTAGGTAATACGGTTCCGTCCTTCCCGTGGGTTGCCCAGTTTGTTAGCAGCAGCCTCGCTCAGCCTCGTCAGTGGTTGGAACGCCGTTCCGGCACCACCCGCTCCTCCCCTCACTACCAGCTAAGTTCCTGGAGGCATCTTCGGCATGTACCTTGCAGGTGCACGCGACTCCAAACGACGCGCTGTCACGTTTCATCCATCCATCCATCCACCATCTCATCCCTTCCTCCTTTCCTCCTTTCCCCCCTCGAAGCTTGATGACACCCTACTGCCCTGTCCTTCCTCCCTCCACTCATCTTCCTCCCTTTCCATGTCTCTAGTTCACTCACAACCAACCAGCGTCATCCGGTACACCTCCGCCTCCCGAACTATCTTTGCATCTGTGATTTCATCCATCCGTCTCACGAGCGCTGCCATTGGATCTTCGGACTTGTCGAAACGCCCGACGATATCTGTGAACTTGTTCTTGGCTGGAATCCTGAGCACGGTCTGTACGTTAGAGTTGCGGCCGAGCAAAATGAAGTCCATGACGGTGCTGGACGCGCCGTAGAGGAAGACGTTGACCATGCCACCATCCTGGGCTTTTCCAGAGAAGGGGGTATTGGAGTCGATCTGGTTGATTCTATGTCATGTTAGTCCTCGGTGAGTCTGTCTGTTGTCTCGAGCTTGCCTCGGTGTTTGGGCCATGATGACAACAAGAGTGGTCAGTTTGCGTAAAGCTGGAGTTGGAGTCAAGTACCAAAGCTGGGTCTTACTGGTGTGCGGTACATGTCAGGCACGGTATATCGGGCTTTCTCCAGGTTCAGGGATTTTCATTCCTCCTATCCAGATATTTATATGTTTCCTGGGCGTCACAGGCTTCGCCTCGTCCGCAGTAATCATTTCAACAGCCCGCGTCTCTTCAAGGGCCTTACATCATGCGCGAGGGCAACCTTCTGGCACAGAGGGCCAGTCCTGGGTGCGAAGGGGCACAGAGACCCTTCCCGTTGACTGTCCAAGGCCATCCCGCGCAAAGTGGGCAACGCGTGGGTGTCGAAGGGGCGAAAGCAAGGCTGGCAAATCGCTTCATTCTGCATCGGTCCTAATTCGTCAGCACGGACAGTGGCATTCTATGAAAGCAAGCCCACGAAGTCAGACGACAGCTGATAGACACCGTGCAGGGCAGAATGTTACATCTGAGAGTCAAGCGGGCACATTTTACGAGGTATCATCGCGCAAGGCCAGCGCAAAGAAATCTTGAATGAGGCCGTTGCAAGAGCCCAGGGAGCTGGCTGGTAGTCCATGATATGACTCAGTCAAGGACCTGGACATGGGTCAAATTAGTCGGAGCAGGCGTTCCTTTCAAGGACGCTATTCCCTCGAGGCTCATTGCAGGTGTGAACGAAGCCACAGCGTTCCGTCGCTGCGTAGCTGCAGGGCATGTACTTTCATTCTGGGCGGTGCAACCAACTAACCGGTGGTCCTGCTGTGCCATCACAAGCACGATCGAGTTTCACCGATCCTAGCGAAATATGCCGGGCACCAGCGGGCACTGTTCCTCATTGAGCAAAACAGGTTTGAGCGAGCCATCAGGAGTCAAGGGGGTCCTGTTCAGCCCCCGGATGTGCCCCAGACATTACCCCGGACCGGTTTGCAAACAGGGCGCATGCTCACACCGACTTCTCCCGATGTCGCCCAATCAGGCCATGGACCCTGAGGCCTTGTGCGACATCACCTTTGACCAACGAAGGTTGGACGCATGGTATCTTTCGTTGCAAACCCTCTTGCTGGTCTGATTGGGAACAAGTTCGGGACCGTCTTAGGGGATACTGATGACGATAGCAGCAGAGTGACATCTCAGTGGCAGGGACAAGAAACCGCAAGCAGGATGTCGAGAACCGTATCTGGCATCTTGCGAGGCGAAGAGTCGCCCCCACACCAAGCACCAAACCAAGACTTGATCGAGCAGACGAGCCTTATTTTACCCCGCGAACTCTTCCAAAAGCATTATCCATCCTTTGGTCTTGCTCATGGTCTTGAGTGGGAGGCCCGATTTCTACAAGCGCACATCGGCCCGCCATATGGCACTCGGTGGGCAAGAGCCTTCATTGGATTGAACTTACCATGGTCATTCCAGCTCGCGCATGGAGACTAGGAGGATGACTGCTGATGTACGCGGTGTGGGAGGAACAACTACAGACCGGGCCAACGTCTAAACTGGGTTTGGGGCGCAAGCCTCACTATCACCACGGGCGAGAGCACACCTACAGGCTAAATACGAAAGGTCCTGTGAGGCAAGCTGACGCAACTGAGTGAAGCCTGCTCGAACCTTTGCACAGCCCCCCTTTCAGACACTCTTTGAAGCACCTGAGCAGACAGACAGTCGTCTGGCCAAATGACTCTCTCCCAGCCAGCCGACCTCCTTGCACAGCGAGCCAGTGTGCGACTGAAGCCAACCTCGGGTCTTCTTGCCATGATACTGATTGGTACTCAGAAAATCAAATCATCCGGTCATCAGGCTCGAAGTCAGTATCCCCTACTCGGCAAGTCTGTAGTTGGAACTGGCTCGCTGGGTACTCGGCACATTGTCGATGAAAAGCCTCGTTTGGGAACGGGCACCTCTCTGCAGAACTGGCCCTTCATCTCCGGCTTGTTCTGGGGTCTCTGCATCGTTAACGACCATCTGCCATGCCTTGCAACGTCAGCTTTCGCTCTGTGGTAGTTAGTTCCTGGCTTTGGATGAACGCAAATTTGTCCTTTTTTGGGCGGGTTCATCTATATGATATCTCTTTGTGTGCGAGCATGTCTTTTCATCTTTAGAGTCTTTCGGCATCTCTGCATCTCATCTCCATTGCGTGATCAATGTCCGTCCTTGTCTCGTCTCGTCTCATCTCGTCTATCGCCATCCCTTCCCATCCACACCCATCATATCAATCAAATGCCAACCCCTGCTCTCTTCGTCTCGTGTAATACCCCTCGGTTCGTTGCTCAAGCCAGTCACTGTAGGATTCTTGGTCCCGTTTCCTCAAGATTATCGCCCACCCACCCCCTCCCCTCCTGGTCCCTTGGCCCATGGGGTTCCTGCGATTCCCGCGCGCCTGAACATCGCTCTGGCAACTCCCGCATCGCATTCCCCATTACGCCGTTTCTCGCCATCTCCGGGAGGGTTGTAGTTTCTCTTGTCTGTTCTGGCCCGCACGTTTCACGAGAGAAGGTGGTCCTGTCTGTGCGGGTGCGGGCGTGGGTGTGGGTGTGTGTATCCATTGCGTCTGGGCGGGTAGATGCGGGTGCCTTGTTCCGGACCTTTTGATTCTGCCGTAGATTGGTCTGGGCGGGTAGATGGGGGTGCCTTGTTCCGGACCTT